>NC_059092.1:24788120-25088120 GCF_020497125.1 Mauremys mutica | reverse complement strand
AGCCGACCTGAGTCTGGCTGCAACAGTGCCAGAGCCAATGTCAGTGTGTTGCGGTTAAAATACCCTCTGACACAGCAGCTGGTCTTCTGAAGTTGCTAGGGCCCCGGGCTGGGATGCAGTGGAGTGGGTGGGCCTGTGTCCCCCCTGCCACCCACCCGTGGGTGTCAGTCTCCCCCTCTCCCTGGCTGCTCAGAGCCAGGAGCCTGGGGTTTGCTGTTCAGCCTGTTTGCTCAGCCCCTGCCTGAGGGCCTGAGCTACTGACTGCTTGTTGCCCCACCCTGACCCAGGGCCTGGGCCTGCTACTATTGAACTGTTTGTTCAGCCCCTGCCAGAGGGCTGGAGCGGCTGACAGTTTCCCGCACAGCCAAGCTAATTCCCCGACACACCTGCCCAAAGTAGTGAGGCCGTCTGGCTCCCCGCCGCCCCGGAAGGGGATGAGCCCCGGCCAAACTGCCCTACAAGTCCATTTTTTGCTCCCTGGCCAGGGCAAGATTATTCCCTTTTTCATATCCAGGGACTGAGAGGAGATGGGCACAAACCTAGCATATTATTGACACCTGTATCTGGAGCTAAGTGAAGCCTTTCAAGGTAATTGTGTCACTGTGGCTGGGAGTAAAGGCTTCTGGTTAGGTTCACCGGGGGAAGGAGACCAAAGCCCTGAGGTAAGTGGGGAAATGGGATACTGGGAGGAAGCACGAGCAGGAGAGTGCAAGAGGGGAGGACTCCTGTCTCAGACTGAGAACTCGCTGATTGTCCCGCTTTATCTTCAGTGCCTATACACAAATGCAAGAAGCCTGGGGAACAAGCAGGGAGAACTGGAAGTCCTGGCACAGTCAAGGAACTATGATGTGATTGGAATAACAGAGACTTGGTGCAGAGACTGGAGTGCTGTCATGGATGGATATAAACTGTTCAGGAAGGACAGGCAGGGCAGAAAAGGTGGGGGAGTTGCGTTGTATGTAAGAGAGCAGTCTGACTGCTCAGAGCTGCGGTATGAAACTGCAGAAAAACCTGAGAGTCTCTGGATTAAATTTAGAAGTATGAACAACAAGGGTAATGTCGTGGTGGGAGTCTGCTACAGACCACCAGACCAGAGGGATGAGGTGGACGAGGCTTTCTTCCGGCAACTAGCAGAAGTTACTAGATCGCAGGCCCTGGTTCTCATGGGAGACTTTAATCACCCTGATATCTGCTGGGAGAGCAATACAGCGGTGCACAGACAATCCAGGAAGCTTTTGGAAAGGGTAGGGGACAATTTCCTGGTGCAAGTGCTGGAGGAACCAACTAGGGGCAGAGCTCTTGTAAACCTGCTCACAAACTGGGAAGAATTAGTAGGAGAAGCAAAAGTAGATGGGAACCTGGGAGGCAGTGACCATGAGATGGTCGAGTTCAGGATCCTGACACAAGGAAGAAAGGAGAGCAGCAGAATACAGACCCTGGACTTCAGAAAAGCAGACTTTGACTCCCTCAGGGAACTGATGGGCAGGATCCCTTGGGAGAATAACATGAGGGGGAAAGGAGTCCAGGAGAGCTGGCTGTATTTTAAAGAATCCTTATTGAGGTTGCAGGAAAAAAACATCTTGATGTGTAGAAAGAATAGTAAATATGGCAGGCGACCAGCTTGGCTTAACAGTGAAATCCTTGCTGATCTTAAACGCAAAAAAAGAAGCTTAAAAGAAGTGGAAGATTGGACAAATGACCAGGGAGGAGTATAAAAATATTGCTCAGGAATGCAGCAGTGAAATCAGGAAGGCCAATCACACTTGGAGTTGCAGCTAGCAAGAGATGTTAAGAGTAACAAGAAGGGTTTCTTCAGGTATGTTAGCAACAAGAAGAAAGTCAAGTAAAGTGTGGACCCCTTACTGAATGAGGAAGTCAAGTATCAGAGGGGTAGCCGTGTTAGTCTGGATCTGTAAAAGCAGCAAAGAATCCTGTGACACCTTATAGACTAACAGATATTTTGCAGCATGAGCTTTCGTGGGTGAATACCCACTTCGTCGGATGACTTGCATCCGATGAAGTGGGTATTCACCCACGAAAGCTCATGCTGCAAAACGTCTGTTAGTCTATAAGGTGCCACAGGATTCTTTGCTGAATGAGGGAGGCAAACTAGTGACAGAGGACGTGGAAAAAACTAATGTACTCAATGCTTTTTTTGCCGGTCTTCACAAAGAAGGTCAGCTCCCAGATGGCTGCTCTGTGCAGCACAGTATGGGGAGGAGGTGAGCAGCCCTCTGTGGAGAAAGAAGTGGTTCGGGACTATTTAGAAAAACTGGACGAGCACAAGTCCATGGGGCCGGATGCACTGCATCCGAGAGTGCTAAAAGAGTTGGTGGATGTGATTGCAGAGCCATTGGCCATTATCTTTGAAAACTCATGGCGATCGGGGGAGGTCCCGGATGACTGGAAAAAAGCTAATGTAGTGCCCATCTTTTAAAAATGGAAGGAGGAGGATCTGGGGAACTACAGGCCAGTAAGCCTCACCTCAGTCCCTGGAAAAATCATGGAGCAGGTCCTCAAGGAATCAATTCTGAATCACTTAGAGGAGAGGAAAGTGATCAGGAACAGTCAGCATGGATTCACCAAGGGCAAGTCATGCCTGACTAACCTAATTGCCTTCTATGAGGAGATAACTGGGTCTGTGGATGAGGGGAAAGCAGTGGATGTGTTTATTCCTTGACTTTAGCAAAGCTTTTGATATGGTCTCCCACAGTATTCTTGCCAGCAAGTTAAAGAAGAATTGGCTGGATGAATGGACTATGAGGTGGATAGAAAGCTAGCTAGATCATCGAGCTCAACAGGTAGTGATCAATGGTTCCATGTCTAGCTGGCAGCCAGTTTCAAGCACAGTGCCCCAAGGGTTGCTCCTGGGGCCGGTTTTGTTCAATATCTTCATTAATGATCTGGAGGACGGCGTGGACTGCACTCTCAACAAGTCTGCAGATGACACTAAACTGGGAGGAGTGGTAGATATGCTGAAGGGTAGGAATAGGATACAGAGGGACCTAGACAAATTAGAGGATTGGACCAAAAGAAACCTGATGAGGTTCAGCAAGGACAAGTGCAGAGTCCTGCACTTAGGACGGAAGAATCCCATTCACTGTTACAGACTAGGGACCGAATGGCTAGGAAGCAGTTCTGCAGAAAAGGACCTAGGGGTTACAGTGGACGAGAAGCTGGATATGTGTCAACAATGTGCCCTTGTTGCCAAGAAGACTAATGGCATTTGGGGCTGTATAAGTAGGGGTATTGCCAGCAGATCCAGGGACGTGATCATTCCCCTCTATTCAGCACTGGTGAGGCCTCATCTGGAGTACTGTGTCCAGTTTTGGGCCCCACACTACTAGAAGGATGTGGAAAAATTGGAAAGTCCAGCAGAGGGCAACAAAAATGATTAGGGGGCTGGAGCACATGACTTATGAGGAGAGGCTGAGGGAACTGGGATTGTTTAGTCTGCAGAAGAGAAGAATAAGGGGGGATTTGATAGCTGCTTTCAACTACCTGAAAGGGGGTTCCAAAGAAGAGGGATCTAGACTGTTCTCAGTGGTACCAGATGACAGAATAAGGAGTAATGGTCTCAAGTTGCAATGGGGGAGGTTTAGGTTGGATATTAGGAAAAACTTTTTCACTAGGAGGGTGGTGAAGCACTAGAATGGGTTACCTAGGGAGATGGTGGAATCTCCTTCTTAGAAGTTTTTAAGGTCAGGCTTGATAAAGCCCTGGCTGGGATAATTTAGTTGGGAATTGGTCCTGCTTTGAGCAGGGGGTTGGACTAGATGACCTCCTGAGGTCCCTTCCAACCCTTATATTCTATGATTAATAGAATATGGTCAGGGATGCTAATGCTGTGGATTTGGCATAGAAATCCTCTAGCATGGTGGAAAATCCTCATCAGAGGGATTCCGTCTCATCGACTCTCATCCTCTCCCACTGCTGGGGTCTCAGAATTTCATGTTGCAAACCTCCAGCAAAGACTGCCTGGATTAGAGCTTGAAAACAGCTAACTTCAATTTCTTCTTTTTCCCAGTGCACCCAACAGCTAGAGTGAGTGACAGGTCATCTCATGACGGCCTCACCACCCTCTCCTGTAAGGTCAGTGGGTTCTACCCCCGGGACATCACCGTGACCTGGCTGAGAAATGGGGAGAGCAGACAGCAGGTGACCTACTCTGAAGGCATCCTACCCAGTGGGGACGGGACCTACCAGACCTGGGTGGCAATGGAGATTGATCCCACGATCAAAGTCCATTATTCATGTCACGTGGAGCATGAAAGCCTGTTAGAGCCACTCTCTGTCCCCTGGGGTAAGGAGTTTGTGTGTTTGTCTGTGTTCCTAGTGGGAGAGGGGGAATCCATTACTCTCAACCCCTGAAAAATTCTCATTTCGATGTATAGGCTGAAGCTGGAATTTCCTCAGGGCCTGTGAGGCCCTGTCCCCTTTGGCCCTGTCCCTCTGCAGTCAAGTTCTTGTGCTAGACTTGGGACCCACAGTGCCTGGGGCTCATGCCTTGCTCTCCAGTTTGCTGCCTCTGGGGCTGTTGGATACATCTCAGCAATACAGTGTCTCTGAAGGGAGAAGATTAACAGTGAGACATTAAGGCCTGAAGGGACCATTCTAATCATCTGATCTGAGCTCCTGCATAGCCCAGGGCAGAGGGGAATCTCACCAGGGACCCCAGCATCCAATCTGGTGATGTGGTGGCGAACTAGATCCTTCAGAAGGAGATGCCCATTCCAGATGTAAAGTCTCCAAGGGATGGAGAATTTACCACATCCCAGGGGAAGCTCAAATCTGCCTCTTATTTCTAGACAGAATTGGTCTGGCTTCAGCTTGCAGCCCCCGGTCTCAACTTCATGCACTCGTGGTCCTGCCATGAGTGCAGAGGACAGGACTAGATGACTTCTTGCGGTCCCTTCCAGTCCTATGATCCAGCAGGTTCTCAGAAACATGGCTCTATGGGTCCTTCATTCTTGTCCATGTGGCCAGAGAGATGTTTAATTTTGGGAGCAGCTTGTTTCTGTGTGCAGTGATGCTGGAAGAGAGGGTGTGGCCTTGGAATGGAGCAAGGAGGCAGATTGGAGCCCTTCATCAGCGGGGAGAGTCTCCTATGCCCCTAGTACTTGAAAGTTGGGGAAGAATTTATTACACATGGAGCTGCCTTCCAGGCATCTTTTTGCTTGGTTAATTCAGATGTGGAAAAATGCAGCAGTTGGAAGTGCAAACCATTTCTAAAAGGGCAGCCTGCACTGGAAATCTAGTCAGCAGATGGTTTCACATCATAATCCTGCTACCACGTCCCCTGCCAATTTTTGTGTCATAAACCACATTTCCTTATTCTCTTAGAAAAATTTTTCTTTTTGCTGTATTATTATGTAGATCTTTCAGAAAACAGGCAAAGCTGATTAGTGAAACTGAAAGTGTATACAGAACTTGGGGTTTAACAGGTGTATATAAGCCAAGAACAGTATTAAAATATCTCTATCGTCCCTTCTTCACTTCCTGCCCCCCTCAAAAAACACACATTGTGTCTGTAACTCCAGTCATGCCAGGGAAATCCAGAGCTTTGAGGTCAGTTTCCAGTTTGTCACCAGACTCCCACAATGGGACTGTATTCCGTTAGTCATGAAAGTCATCATGGTCAAGGGGGGGTTAGGGGCTGGGAGCCAGGACTCCTGGGTTCTGTCCTTGGCTCTAGAAGGGGAGTGGGGTCTCGTAGGTTAGAGCAGGAGGTCTGGGAGCCAGGGCTCCTGGGTTCTGTCTCTGGAAGGGGAGTGGGGTCCTGGTGGGTTAGAGAAGGAGGGGCTGGAAGTCAGGATTCCTGGAGTCTATTCCTGGCTCTTGCACTGACTCACTGTGTGATCTTCAGCAAGTCTCCCCCCTTTCCCGTTTAGGGATGATACTGACATCCCTGCTCTTCCATAGTTAGGTTTATGAAGATTGATTAATGCTGTAAAAGTCCTCTATTTTAGGTGCTAAATATTTATTATGAATTGAACTGGTAGAGGCTGGGTCTACTGTCCAGGACTTTCCATGGTGGGGTGCAATGCATGGTAGCTGCACTGGAAGAGGTGGAGGGTTGCAGGACTCAGCCCTTATCTGGGGAGCTGACTGACTGATCCCTGCAATGAGATGAAAGAGGGTTTTAGTGGGGATTTTTCCCCATTGATCATTCTCTCCATTCCATTTCAGAACCAAATAACAGTCTGATTCCCGTTGTGGCTGGAGTTATCACTGCAGTTGTCCTGGTTGGTGTTATAATCGGAGTAGTCGTCTGGAAAAAGAAACGCCCAGGTAAAGAGCCTGGGATGGGGGGATTCCCTGGACTTGGTGGGCCCTGCAAACACCCCTAAGGACAACAGCAGTACAGGTGCCAGTGTCAGTACAGTGTAACTGCCCCACTGTGGGACTGAGCTAATGACACCCAATGGGAGCTGCTGGAGGGCCAGACCCAGAAACTGGGTGTGGGTTACAGTTTATATGGGGTTAGGTTTTCCGAAGACCTCAGCAGCCAGTGGGCTGAGATCTTTAGAAACTCTTGTCTCTTTGTGTCTTTCTCTCCTGCTGATCATGAGCACCTGGGACTTTGAGTCCATTACTGAGCGCCAGGGAGCTGTGCTGGGCCAGGGGCCCTGTTTCTGAGCTGTGGACACTGATTGCGGTCGGTTCCTGCCTTGGGAGCTGCATTCACTGACATTTGCCTTTTCTCTGCAGGGAGAAAGGGAGACGCTACGCTGTAGCTCAGGGTAAGTGACAACAAACCCATCGCCTCTTTTCAAGTGGCCATCCCTGAACAGCCATCAGTATTTCCTTGTTGATTTTAACCTAGAGGCTCTGACAGGAGATCCTTGCTCCCGCTCATAGGCCTTGTCTGCACTGAGGGTTTTAGGGAAATCTCCAACTATTGCTCTAGTACCATAGAATCGTAGGACTGGACGGGACCTCGAGAGGACACCCAGTCCAGTTCCCTGCACTCAGGGCAGGACTAGGTATTATCTAGACCATCCCTGACTAGAGGGAGATTCCACAACCTCTCTAGGCAATTTATTTCAGTGCTTAACCACCCTGACAGGATTTTTTAATCTTATGTCCAACCTAAGCCTCACTTGCTGCAGTTTAAGCCCATCGCTTCTTGTCCTGTCCTTGCAGGTTGATGGGAAAAAAATGTTTCCCCTCCTCCTTGTAACAACCTTTTACGTACTTGAAAACTGCTATCACATCTCCCCCTCGCTTTGAAACGTTTTGATGAAAACTGAAACAAAAAAGTTATTTAGCCCTGTTCCCACATTCACATGTTCTATTATTGCCTTTTCTTCCTTAAACTGAGGCAAGATGGGGATAGTGGGTATCTATTAGCCTTATGCTAGGCCGCAGCCTGGGGCTTTCCAGGCTGGAGCTCCCCTGCTCCTCTGCCTTTTCCCAGCCCTGCTTCACTCAGGTACCCTGTCTCCCTCCCATACCCAGTGCTCTGTTATCTGGGGTGCTGCCCCCTGGCAGTAACCCTTCAGTCTTAGGGTCTCCCCTCCTCAGGGAACCCCCAACCCACTATCCCCACCTTGCCTCAGTTTAAGGCTACTGCCAGTCATTGTCTAGCCCCACGCCCTGGGGCAGGCTGCAGGATCAGCCACTCATCACTGGCAAGGAGGGTTTGGACCTACTGCCTTGGCCTACCCCTGGGCTGCCCTCTGCAACCCCCAGTACCTGTTAGCCCTCTGCTAGGCTGCAGCCTGGGGCTCCCCAGCTCCTCTGCCTTTCCCCAGCCCTGCTCCACTCAGGTACCCTGTGTCCAGCTCCCTGCAGCCAGGCCCATCTCCCTCTACAGCCAGAGAGAGACTGTTTGCTTGAGCTCCTGGCTCAAGCCTTTATAGGGCCAACTGGGCCCTAATTGGGGCGTGGCCCCAGCTGAGCCTGCTTCCCACTCAGCCTGAGCTGTTCTGCCAGCCCTCCAGCCCTCTCCCAGGGCTGGTTTTAACCCTGTCAGGGCTGGAGCGGGTAACCACCCCGCTACCTACCTGAATTGAAAATTTATACGTTTTATATAGGATCAAAGAGACTGTTGTATTGGGACCAGTTGGCCTTTCCCAACTCTTCTCTATCCCTTGCAGTCTGTCTTTCACCTACTCTCTCTGCTCAGGTTGCTTTCAACGAAAGACAAGTAATTTTCTCCTCTTAATTCGGTTGCCTTGAGTGTTGTCGCTGTCTCCTTTGCCTTGTGTTTTCAAACAACAGGTCTTGGCTTTGTTTTGGAGTTTCTTGTACCTGCCCACATTTTCATCAGCGCCCTTTGGGAGCTCCTCTTCTTAGAGGGGATAAAAATCACAACTTTAAAATTTTTATTTAAATTATGACATTTAAATTTAGGGGTTTTTTGAAAATTTCAATCAAATTTCTTATTTACATATTGCTAGTTCTTCTCTTCCGTGTTATGGTCTCAAATTGTCAGAGTGGATGTTTTCTACTTGTTTGGTTTTTTTTAGTTTCCCAATTGTTAATAAAATTTCAGATTTGATGTAGATTTTTTTCTACTAAAAAGTTTCAGACTTAAAATGCTCATCTGTGCTGAAAAAGACAAGCCCAAGGCCTCATTAATATCCCCTATTATGAGACTGTACAGACACAGAATTGAAAAGCAAGTAGCCTGTGCTCTGCTCCTCCTTTGGAAATCTTTGTAAAGAGCTTTGAGATCTACTAGTGACAAGTGATGTGTAAGAGTTAGATGATTTGCGCCCAGCATCACCATCCAGGATACTGTATTTCCACAAGTAAAGAGCTGAAATGCTTCAACCATCAAGTTTTGCAGTTTGAAGTCAATGGGACTTTTGCCCTAAGCATTCTTGAAAATCCCTCCCTTAGATGGCTAAAGGCAGGCTGAAGAGCCTAACTTCGGGCTCCACTTTTTGAAAACTTTGGCCTATATAAAAAAAATTGCTACTGTAAATTACTGAGAGTTTAAATAACTTTTTTTTATTGTTAAAACAAAATTGTTTCACTGTTGAAGTGACAGATTCTTCTTTGAGTGATTGCTCATATCCATTCCAGTTAGGTGTGCGCGCGCCGCGTGCACGTTCGTCGGAAGACTTTTACCCTAGCAACACTCGGTGGGTCGGCTGGGCGCCCCCTGGAGTGGCGCCACCATGGCCCCAGATATATACCCCAGCCGACCCACCCACTCCTCAGTTCCTTCTTACCGCCCGTGTCGGTCATTGGAACAGTGGAGTGCGGCTTAGCTGACCTCCACCTCCCTAGCATTCTCGTAGTTCTCGTTCTGTTTGTGTATATAGTTGTAGATATAGTTGAAATATAGATAAGTGTAGTTAATTGTTAATTGTTAAGTAAGTACTTGGTAGACTTAGTCGGGTTCGGGGCTTAACCCCTTCCCGCACCGGGACCGGAGCACATGCCCGGCTCCCCAGGATTCAAGCCGTGCTCGGCTTGCCACAGGCCGATGCCCACAGGGGATCCACACAACTCCTGTCTGAAGTGCCTCGGCGAGTCGCACTTAACAGCTAAGTGCCCAATTTGCAAGTCTTTTAAGCCACGTACTAAGAAGGAGCGGGACATTAGGCTTAAACAGCTCCTTATGGAGGCGGCTCTCACCCCTCCGTCCTCGGCACCGAGCGCGGCCCCATCGGACTCCAGGAGCGCCTCATCGGTACCGGGTCGTACCGGTACGCCTAAGCCCTCTCGGCACCGGACATCGCCGGCACCAAAACCAGGTCTGAGGCGCTCGCTAAGAACCCTGCCGCTCCGGCACCGCCCGACGTGCGGCACGAGGGCACGGCTCGGATGCTCCGCCCGGCGCCCGCTCCCGCCGCAGCACCTGCTAAGCCGGCGCCGTCGACTCCGGTCCACCAAGGGCCGTCGAGTCCGGCACCTGTCTCCCCAGCACCCGCCGTGGTTGAGCTGGTCATACTATCCACGCCGGAGGTATGCGAAGTGGCTAAAGACCTGATCGAACTGACGGACCCGGCACCGCCACCACCCCCGGCACCGCCGGTGCGGGTGATTCAATCAATCGGGAAGCCGGCCCTCGTTCGTCCAGCTTCGATCAGTGCACCTGACCAGCACCGCTCTTGATCGCGGTCCCGCAGGCGTTCCAGATCCCGGCACCGCTCTCGATCTTCGCGCCGCTCGCAGTCCCGGCACCGCTCCACCACACGGCGGCGGTCCGACTCGCGGGACCGCTCTGCATCCCGGTCGCCGTCCTGCTACTTACGGCGCTGATCACCGTCTAGGCACCACTCCCCTAGGAGCCGCTCACGGTGCCGCTATTCCAGGTTGCGGTCAACCTCCCGGCACCGAGCCGGTTGCAGGTCCCGGTCTCGATCTCGGCACCGAAGTTCTTCGCGGCACTGGTCCCTGTGCGTAAAAGCACCAGATCGGTGGGGACGTCGGCCCAAGGTCTCTCAGCTCCTCCATGGCCTTCCAGGCATCCGTCGGTTTCGTCCCAAGCGGGAAGTTACTACTCTCAGGACCAGGATGCAGATGTGCCGGAGGGCCTGTTTCAGGAAGCCCACCCCCAAGCGCAGGGTGATCAGCAGTGACCCTTTTGGACACCATGGGCTTACCATCAAGCCCGATGTGCCCCTTTGGTTCCCTCACGTGCCGCCTCTTCAGAGCACCGGGCCCCAGAGGCCACAGTTAGTCGTCCTCCACCAGCTGGCACTGACGACTGGTTGGCTCCAGTGTCCACCTCACCGGTGCACCTCAAGCAGGAACCTCGGCAGGACCACGAGCAGGTGCACGATACCCTTGCCCCCGGCGTCTCGTCCTCTTCCTCACCGGATGAGGCAGTGGCAGGCGCGTCGTCCTCGAGCCCGCCTCCTATAGACCTTATGGCGCACCAGGACCTCCTCAGGAGAATCACTCTGAATATAAATCTGCAAGTGGAGGAGGTCCCAGAGGTCAAGGATCCTGTCATCAGCATCCTTACAGCTGACGCACCCACCAGAGTGGCTCTGCCCTTTATTAAAACTGTTCAGGCCAAGGCAGACACATTGTGGCAATCGCCGGCCTCCATTCCGCCGACGGCGAAGGGAGTCGAGCGTAAATATATGGTACCATCCCGGGGGTACGAGTACCTGTATATGCATCCTCCTCCTTCTTCCCTGGTGGTTCAGTCCATCAATGAAAAGGAGCGCCATGGACAGCAGGCCCCGGTTCCAAAATCCAAAGAAGCCAGAAGGATGGACCTTCTGGGCCGCAAGGTGTATTCGGCGGGTGCCTTGCAGCTAAGAGTAGCGAATCAGCAAGCTCTGCTGAGTCGTTACAATTATAACACCTGGGCGGAGATGAGCAAATTCCGGGAGTTGCTTCCCCCAGACTCCCGCCAGGAGTTCAAGGCCTTCCTCGAGGGAGGGAAAAAGGTGGCCAGGACCTCCCTGCAGGCCTCCCTAGACGCGGCGGACTCTGCAGCCAGAACCTTGGCGTCCGGTATCACCATGAGGCGCATCTCCTGGCTGCAGGCTTCCAGCCTTCCGCCTGAGCTTCAATATACCATTCAGGACTTGCCCTTCGAGGGCAAGGGCTTATTCTCGGAGAAGACTGACACCAGACTCCAGAATTTGAAGGACAATAGGGTCACTATGCGGAACCTGGGCATGCATACCCCCGTGACCCAGCGGCGCACTTACCGCCCCCAGCCCTTCCGTCCGTACTCTGTCCTAGACAGAGACAAGATTTCGGCAGACGCTGAGGGCGCGGCGGCCGCAGGCGCTATTCAGGTCCTCAAACCAGTCAAAACCGCGGCTCCTCCAAACCGCAGCCGGGCCCGAAGTCGTCCTTTTGAAGGCGCGCCCGAGGACAGCATGCCACTTTCCATTCGGGATCCTTCACCTCCCTTCTCCAACCGCCTCTTATTTTTTCCCGGCGTGGTCCCACCTGACTTCGGACATCTGGGTCCTGCGCACCGTGAAGCAAGGATACCACCTCCAATTTGCTTCAACCCCGCCTTACCACCCCCACTCCCAGTCCCTCTTCAGGGACCCCTCTCACGAGCAAATCCTCTTGCAAGAGGTCCAGACGCTTCTCACCATCGGAGCGATAGAGGAGGTGCCAAGGGAGGAATGGGGCAAAGGGTTTTACTCCCGTTACTTCCTGATCCCCAAGTCGAAAGGGGGTCTCAGGCCTATCCTAGACTTACGCGGCCTCAACAATTCCTGATAAAGTTAAAATTCCGGATGGTCTCCCTAGGGACCATTATCCCATCCTTGGATCCCGGAGACTGGTATGCTGCCCTCGACATGAAGGACGCTTACTTTCATATAGCCATATTTCCTCCACACAGGAGATACCTCCGCTTTGTAGCGGACCATGGGCATTTCCAATTTGCGGTCCTTCCCTTCGGCCTCTCCGCGGCGCAGGGGCCCCCATTCCATTCATTCTGGACTACATCTGGCAGCTTAAGCAGCAGGGCCTTGCCGTATCCTCCCTGAAAGTTCACTTGGCAGCCATATCTGCTTTCCATCCTGGAGAGGCTGGTCACTCTTGTGTTCTCTCACCCGGTGGTCGCCAGGTTTAGGAAGGGGCTGGAACGCCTCTACCCTCAAGTTCGTCGTCCTGCCCCCACCTGGGACCTCAACCTCGTGTTAAACAAGCTTATGGGTCCCCCCTTCGAGCCGCTGGCAACCTGCTCTCTGCTGTACCTATCATGGAAGACGTTTTTCTGGTGGCCATTACTTTGGCCAGGCGGGTCTCCGAACTTAGAGCACTCACTGTAGACACCCCTTACACTGTCTTTCATAAGGACAAAGTTCAGTTGCGGCCACATCCCGCTTTTCTCCCTAAGGTGGTTTCGGCCTTTCATACGAATCAGGACATCTTCCTCCCAGTTTTCTTCCCTAAACCTCATTCCTCCCCGCGGGAGCAGCGGTTACACTCCTTAGATGTTCACAGGGCGCTTGCATTTTATATTGACCGTACAAGGCCCTTCCGTAAATCCCCCCAGCTTTTTGTGGCAGTGGCGGACCGTATGAAAGGCCTCCCCATCTCAGCACAGAGGATCTCCTCTTGGCTAACGGCGTGCATACGCACATGCTATGACTTGGCCCATGTCCCCGCGGGCCATCTCACTGCCCATTCTACCAGGGCTCAGGCTTCCTCAGCTGCGTTCCTGGTGCACATACCGATCCAGGAGATATGCCGTGCAGCGACCTGGTCATCGGTCCACGTGTTTGCTTCGCACTATGCTCTCGTCCAACAGTCTAGAGATGACACGGCCTTTGGCTCGGCGGTTTTGCATTCTGCCATGTCTTTCTCCGACCCCACCGCCTAGGTAAGGCTTGGGAATCACCTAACTGGAATGGATATGAGCAATCACTCGAAGAAGAAAAGACGGTTACTCACCGTAGTAACTGTTGTTCTTCGAGATGTGTTGCTCCTATCCATTCCAAACCCACCCTCCTTCCCCACTGTCGGAGTAGCCGGCAAGAAGGAACTGAGGAGTGGGTGGGTCGGCTGGGGTATATATCCGGGGCCATGGTGGCGCCACTCCAGGGGGCGCCCAGCCGACCCACTGAGTGTTGCTAGGGTAAAAATCTTCCGACGAGCGTGCACGCGGCACGCGCACACCTAACTGGAATGGATATGAGCAACACATCTCTAAGAACAACAGTTACAACGGTGAGTAACCGTCTTTTTTATGCCACTACATGACAAGTTCTTAATAAAAATACACTGAGTCCCTGATGCTGCAAATGCTTACTTAACTTTAAACAACGGGACTGTTTCTGTGAGTAAAGTTATGTATCTGTTCAAGTGTTTGCAGGTTCAGGGAATTAATTTTCAATATTGGGATTTTTGTGTACAGCAATTTTATAAAATGATACCCAGTGGCTGGGGGTACAGGGGCTGCGGGCTCTGGTGTGGGTCTGAGGATGAGGGATTTGGGGTACAGGCCGTCTGCCCTGGGGTTGGGACCAGAGGACTCCCCGCAGTCCTCTCCTTGCTGGCAGCAGCGAGCTCTGGGGGAGGGGGCCCCCTCTCCCCACCAGCAGCATGGGAGCTCCAGGGCTGGGAGAGGGGCCCACAGCATCGCTGTATGCCCCCAACTTACTCCCCTCCCCAGTTCCACCCCACCACCTGCCTCTGTCCTCTCCAGCCCCCTGCTGCGCAGCCCTTTATAGTCTGCTGCGCAGCTTAGAGGGAACTTGGGTTACAATACCATGAAATATCAGATTTTAGTATCTGAATAATGAAATTTACAGTTTTTTAAATCCTATGACTGTGAAATTTACCAAAATGGATCGTGAATTTGGTAGGGTCCCAATTATGATGCTTCCCATGCAACTCGAACTCTGCCCCAGTAGGTCTGGGAATAGGAACAGGAAGTAGAACAGCATCAGGCCAAACCAAACTTGCCCTTGTCTGTGTGCCCAGCACCACCCCAGATCAGCATTCCTCTTCATACCGTCCACACTGCTCTGTGCAGTGCCATTGATTAAGGCAAGAATTTAACTAATCTTGATTGGCAGGGGGACTGTTCCCTCTAACTTTTTCAATCCCTGTGTGGAAAGAATTTTGCTATGTGCGCCGATATCAAGGTAATTTGAGGACGCGCCCCACCAGTAGACACAAAAAACCTAGATTTAATTTATTTATTTTTTAAGTTACCATAGGGATAATTACTCCAGCCAGGACAGGTTAGGCATCTTAGAACTCACTACTCAAAGAATTAAACTTAAGCATAAGAGAAATAATTTTTTAACTGCACAAACCAGTCAAAAGACTAAAATAGCAGCACTTGGAAAGAATAAAATTACAGAGAATACCTGTGCATTGCAGGAAGTACCAAGAAATAACAACAAGAACAACACAAGTATGTGTTGGAGGTGAGTGTGAAAAATAAAGTGCGTGAGAGAGAGCGAAACTGTGTGTGTGTGTGTGTGTGTGTGTGCGCGTGCGCGCGCGCGCAGGGCCAGCCCCACAACAGGCAGGGAGTTCAAATGATGCCCCCTCACTTGGGCCAAAACTTTGAAAGGTCTCAATTCTGCCTTCTTCCTGTTTTACTCCTCTCATGGTACTGCTCTGCTACCCACCCCAATAAAGGAGAACTAACAACTTAAAATGCCTTGTTCAGAATTTTTAAGTAACACGTAACTTTCACACGCCTGAAGAGCGAATGTAACTTTTCTTGTCTGCATAGTAAACACTGGCATTTTTATCTGTTTGAATAATCAAAGTGGTGCTTTCCATGCCTCCTTGGTTGCAAAGATTTGAACTGCTTCCTGCAGGTTCACAGTCTGAGTCACCTCATGCTCTATTGAGATGGTTGCAAGGCCAACCAGCCTCTCCTGTGTCATTGTGGAGCGTAGATGTGTTTTTATTAACTTCAGCTTGGAGAAGCTGCGTTCTCCACTGGCAACTGTTACAGGAAGGGTTAGAAATATGCACAGAGCAACAAAAACATTTGGAAAGAGGGTGGTCATCTTATTTGTGCACATATATTCCAGAACAGCCTTTGGAGTTGATCCTGCTGAAATGTATCTTGAAAGGGCTTTCAGTTCATCACCTAAATCACTCGGATCAATATTGTGCATGTCATCATGTGTCTCTAGTGCCCTGCATTGCTGGTGTAGGTCTTCTTCAGGTATAGTGAGGAGTTTTGGAATATCATACAATATCCCAAATATACTGCTGTGGTCCTTGAGCTGCATAAAACGTTCTTCAACTGACTGTATTGCACAATCTAGCATCTGGTTAAAGAATTCAACTTTGAATTGTTGTTTGGGGTCTCTTATGGGCTTATTCCGTGCCTCGTAATCAAAATGTCTTCTTCGGTGACTCTTGTATTCTTGAATGGGTGGGAAAATAGCTTCAGTGTGAAGTTCCTCTGCCAGCTACTGTGCACTCTTCAGAATGTTTTGAAATCCCTCATCTGACTGTTAAGACTGTAGGTATGACTTTGCTTTGTCCAGTTGTTCCATTGCTCCAGATATATCAAGGTCAACACCTTGGAGTCTCTTGCTTACAACATTTATTTCAAACGGTACGTCATGCCACAACACTAAGCCACACAGAAATTTGAAGTTATGTATGTTTCTGGTGATTCCATTTCCCTCTGCCACTGTTCTCCCATGAACAGTTCCTATCATAGCATTATCCTCCATAATGGCAACTATGGCATCATCTGTCTTCCCAGTTTGGTGTTTGATAGGCTTTATCGCCTCCACTCGACTTTCCCATCGTGTGGCACTCAGTGGTTTCAGTGTCAGAAAGGATGTTCCCAGATGTTGCTTCAAAATTTGCCATTGATGAGTTGATGCAGAGAAAAATACATAGATGCTTTTGAATTACATTAAAAAATTCAGCAGCCTCACTAGAAGTTTATGCTGCATCACTGACCACCAAGTTCATTGAATGAGACCTGCATGGGACAAATAAAGCCGGAGGGTTTAACTCTCGGATCCGTCTCTGCACTCCCCTGTTCTTTCCTCTCATGTTGGCACCATTATCGTAGCCCTGACCTCTCATGTCAGCTATCGCAATTCCTGTATCTTCCAGCTTTTTAAGAAGCACATTTATCATACTAGCTCCTGTAGTATCATCAATGTCAATACATTCTAGAAAATGCTCTCTGACAGTCACCATTGCAGGGACATTTTCACTAGGTTCTGTTGTTGTTACAAAATGCACCATTAAAGTCATTTTTTCCATATGGCTGATGTCAGGTGTGCAGTCCAGAATAATAGAGTAATATCTTGCTGACTTCAGATCTGCCACAATCTTCTGTTTGACTTTTGTTGCCAGTAACTGTATGATCTCATTTTGAATTGTTTTTCCAAGGTTGTGGTGTGCGTACATTTCGTGGGTGGTGACTCTTCTTAGATGCTCCTGGAGTACAGCATCAAACTCCGTCATCAGCTCCGCAGTTTTAAGGAAGTTTCTATTGTTTGGCACATACAGCTGATCTGAAGTGCCACGCAGTGCTAGGTTTTGGGTAGCAAGCATTCTCACAATGGCAATGAGTCTTTTAGGAACATTTTGCCAGTAAAGAGACTCTGATGCAATCTTCTCTTCATGCTGATCATCTATGGTGGCTTTAACCTTAGTCTCATCTCAAGCTCTTTCCACCTATGGAATGCTCTCTGGTGATTTGCTGCCTTCTCTTGGCATGTGTCATAAACAGATAGTTAAGGGTTAAGGTCTGTTTTACCTGTAAAGGGTTAACATGTAGTACCTGGTGACCACCTGACCAAAGGACCAATCAGAGATGAGATAATTTCAAATCTCTGTGGAGGGAAGCCTTTGTCTGAGTGAGAACTGTTTTTGGATCTAACAGAGGACAGTCATGTCTCCAAGTTCTCCTGGAGTAGTTTCTACTAATTAATAGTGAGTATTAATTAGAAAGGCAAATTAGTCTTATGATTTGATTTCTACAATTGCAAATGGATGCTGCAGTAGCTGCCAGGTCACCTGCACTCTGACTAACTGGAAGATCAGGCATCTCCTCACCACTCACATCCTCATTGGGGCTGGAAGGCTCAGCATGAAAATTTGTGTCTATGTATCTCAGGAGAGCTCCTTCCTGCTTAGATAGAAAAGCTTCCTTTGCTTTCTTTCTTTTTCTGAATGCTGCCCCAGAGGGGCGTTTTCTTCTTCCACTCATGACTGCTGTTCGGTGCCAGCTAGAGTGGCTCTCAACTCTCACTTGAAGGGGACAAATAAGCAGGCTGGTAGCAGGGCCTGAGTGAGGGAAGATATCAGCGTCTTAAGGGCCAACTGGCTCCTACTACTTCAGTTGACTGCCTATTCTCCTCAAGTGGGTTCAGGGAAGCAGCAGGAAACAGGAAGCTCCCTGACAAGCTGGTGTCAATCAGTCCAGGCTCCTGGGGGTGCTAGAGAGGTACATAAGAGGCACCGCCTCCTCTCTCTCCCTGCAGCTCCTGTTGCTTTCTGTTAGTCCCTCTCACCTTTTCTCCTGCCTGCCTGTTATGTCTCTTGTGCCTTCCTTCCTCCAGCACAGCACTCCACCATCTCTGTGCATCTCGAGCAGAGAGAATACATATGCACCAGCACCAGACACAATTTTCTACACTCTGGGTCCTAGTGGCGCCCTCTTCCCCTCCCCCAGTCTGGCAGCTTAGGTGGCTGCCTCAGTTCACCTCATGGTAAAGCCAGGTGTGTGTGAGAGAGAGAGAGAGAGAGAGATGTGCATATGTGCTGGCTGCTGGGGAAGTCTATGAGACCGTGCGCTGTCTCTTTAAGGCACTCACACCAGAAGGCTCAGACCATAGCAGCTGAGCTCTCCAGCTCCTGGGCTCTGTTCCCCTCACCCCTGCACTGCAGAGATGGGGCATATGGGAGGGAGAAACCCTGACATCAGCGCCACCCCCTCCTCCCCGCTCTGCACAGCCAGGAGGAGGGTCCCTGGAGCAGCTGGCCAGGGGCCCCAAGACAAAGGGAAGGAGCAATGTGACTGCAGAGCAGCTGGGGGAGGGACACCTGAACACATGCTACCATACGCGGCTCTGCTAGTTAAATGTGCGGCATTTGATTCACTCCTGGGTGGCTGAGTGACCACACAGCTTAGAGGGCACTCAGGGTGAGGGTGACGTCTATGGTGTGCTTGAAGGACCCCTCTGGGCACAGATTGAAGGGGGCAGAGTTGAGGTTGTTTAGCAGGGGTATCTGTGGAACTCCTTGCTAGAGGATGTTGTGAAGGCAATGACTATAACAGGGTTAAAAAAAGAACAAGATAAATTCATGGAGGAAAGGTCAATCAATGGCTATTAGCCAGGATGGGCAGGGATAGTTTGATGATTACCTGTTCTGTTCATTCCCTCTGAGCCACCTGGCACTGGCCATTGTCAGAAGACAGGGTACAGAGCTAGATGGACCTTCTGTCTGACTCAGTACGGCCATTCTTATCTATCCTTAGCCCAGCATCTCCTACTTTGCTAGCTGTTGAATGTTGAGTATTCGGTGCTCCCATTCTGAAGAGGCGTGAGAAGCACAAAGCAGTGCTGACCCCCTACAATGGTAACGTTTTTTGCATGTGAATAATGGAAATCCAGGGCAGCTGCACTGTAGACTGATCTGTGCACCAACCATCTCACTGCTAGGGAAGAGTAAGGTGATGACTCTTCCCTTTGGAGAAGAGTCCCTGTATCTACTAACTACGCTGAAACCTGCCTTGTGAGAGATGCTAATATACTCTCTCTTCTCCTCCTCTGCACAGCAAATGACCAGGGATCTAGTGGCTCTGCCGTGGCTGCCAAG
Source organism: Mauremys mutica (assembly GCF_020497125.1). Classification (NCBI taxonomy): domain Eukaryota; kingdom Metazoa; phylum Chordata; order Testudines; family Geoemydidae; genus Mauremys; species Mauremys mutica. The sequence goes on along the minus strand of NC_059092.1, from coordinate 25,068,905 downwards.
GGTAAGTGAGGGGGGCTCTAGCCTACGGGTTCACTGCTCTGATTCTGGCCTCTGGAGAGAGACACCTCGTCCAAGTCATTGGACCCTGAGTCTCACTGGCCCATCCCCTCTAGCAAACCAGCCTCAAGGAGCAGAACAGGGATGTTCTGGATCCCTTATTTCCCTTTTATTCACACGGGGGGGGGGGGGGGCAGGAACAGGTTTGCAGCCAAATCCCCCTTGTTTTCTCTGAGATTAATTTAGGTGTGAAAGACTCTAGTGACAGGGATTTCCCTGTGGCTGCTGAGACAGCATTGGTTGAGGTTTGTAATGATAAATCCAGTTGCTTCAGAGAACAGTCTCCAGTGAAACTGTATGGAGGAAGCAGAAGGGATTGAGCCCAGCATTTTAGGGTATTCTACACTACGAAATTTGGTCAAATTTATAGAAGTCAGTTTTTTAGCAATCATTTTTATACAGTCGATTGTGTGTGTCCCCACACAAAATGTTCTAAGTGTATTAAGTTGGCAGACTGCGTCCACAGTACCGAGGCTAGCGTCGACTTCCGGAGCGTTGCGCTATGGGTAGCTATCCCACAGTTCCTACAGTCTCCGCAGCCCATTGGAATTCTGGGTTGAGATCCCAATGCCTCTTGGGGCAAAAACAGTGTCACGGGTGGTTCTGGGTACATGTCATCAGGCCCCCCTCTCCCTCCTTCCGTGAAAGCAACGGCAGACAATTGTTTCGCGCCTTTTTTCCTGGGTTACCTGTGCAGACGCCATACCACGGCAAGCATGGAGCCCGCTCAGCTCACCGTCACCATACGTCTCCTGGGTGCTGGCAGACGTGGGACTGCATTGCTACACAGCAGCAGCTCATTGCCTTTTGGCAGCAGACGGTGCATTACGACTGGTAGCCATCGTCGTCGTACTCCTGGGTGCTCTTTTAGCCGACCTTGGTGAGGTCGGTCAGGGGCTCCTGGGCAGACATGGGAGTGACTCAGCCAGGTCATTCTCTTTTTAAGTTTTGTCTCCTGGAGACTCAGTTCTGCCGGCAGTCGTACTGCACCGTCTTCTGGCAAGCACCCAGGAGATGACGATGGCTAACAGTTGTACTGCACCGTCTTCTGGCAAGCACCCAGGAGATGACGATGGCTAACAGTTGTACTGCACCGTCTGCTGCCAGCCTAAGATGTATAAGAGAGATGGAGTGCATCAGAACAAGAAATAGACCAGATTTGATTTGTATTCATTTGCTCCTCCCTCCCTCCATGAAATCAACGGCCTGCTAAACCCAGCGTTTTGAGTTCAATCCTTGAGGGGGCCATTCTGTGTGACAGTTGTTTGTGTTTCTTCTTGATGCAAAGCCACCCCCTTTGTTGATTTTAATTCCCTGTAAGCCATGTCGTCAGTTGCCCCTCCCTCCGTCAGCACAACATCAGACAATCGTTTCACGCCTTTTTTCAGCGCAGACACCATAGCACTGGGAACATGGAGCCCGCTCAGATCACTGCGGCAGTTATAAGCACTGTAAACACCACGCACATTATCCTGCAGTATATGCAGAACCAGAACCTGCAAAAGCAAAACCAGGTGAGGAGGCGACAGCAGCGCGGTGACAAGAGTGATGAGGACATGGACATAGACTTCTCACAAAATACGGACCCCGGCAATGTGCACATCATGGTATTAATGGGGCAGGTTCATGCTGTGGAATGCCGATTCTGGGCCGGGAAACAAGCACAGACTGGTGGTACCGCATAGTGTTGCAAGTGTGGGACGATTCACAGTGGCTGCGAAACTTTCGCATGCGTAAGGGCACTTTCATGGAACTTTGTGACTTGCTTTCCCCTGCCCTGAAGCACCAGACTACCAAGATGAGAGCAGCCTTCACAGTTCAGAAGCGACTGGCGATAGCCCTCTGGAAGCTTGCAACGCCAGACAGCTACTGGTCAGTTGGGCATCAATTTGGAGTGGGCAAATCTACTGTGGGGGCTGCTGTGATCCAAGTAGCCAACGCAATCAAAGAACTGCTGCTATCAAGGGTAATGACTCTGGGAAATGTGCAGGCCATAGTGGATGGCTTTGCTGCAATGGGATTCCCTAACTCAGGTGGGGCGACAGACGGTACCCATATCCCTATCTTGGCACCAGAGCACCAAGCCAGCGAGTACATACATCGAAAGGGTACTTTTCAATGGTGCTGCAAGCCCTGGTGGATCACAAGGGATGTTTCACCAACATCAACGTGGGATGGCCAGGAAAGGTACATGACGCTCGCATCTTCAGGAACTCTGGTCTGTTTCAAAAGCTGCAGGGAGGGACTTTTTCCCAGACCAGAAAATAACCATTGGGGATGTTGAAATGCCTATAGTTATCCTGGGGGACCCAGCCTATCCCTTAATGCCATGGCTCATGAAGCCATACACAGACAGCCTGGACAGTAGTCAGGAGCTATTCAACTATAGGCTGAGCAAGTGCAGAATGGTGGTAGAATGTGCATTTGGACATTTAAAAGCGCACTGGCGCAGCTTACTGACTTAGATAGACCTCAGCAAAACCAATATTCCCATTGTTATTACTGCTTGCTGTGCGCTCCACAATATCTGTGAGAGTAAGGGGGAGACGTTTATGGCAGGGTGGGAGGCTGAGGCAAATCGCCTGGCCGCTGATTACGCACAGCCAGACACCAGAGTGGTAGAAGAGTACAGGAGGTTACGGTGCGCATTAGAGAAGCTTCGAAAACCAGTTTCAGACTGGCCAGGCTACACTGTGAAAGTTCTGTTTGTTTCTCCTTGATGGAAACACTCCCCCCGCCCCCCCCCGGGTTCACTCTACTTCCCTGTAAGCTAACCACCCTCCCCTCCCCCCTTCGATCAGCGCTTGCAGAGGCAATAAAGTCATTGTTGCTTCACATTCCTGCATTCTTTATTAATTCATCACACAAATAGGGGGCTAACTGCCAAGGTAGCCTGGGAGGGGTGTGGGAGGAGGAGGGAAGGACAAGGCCACGCTGCACTTTAAAACTTAAAAACTTTAAAACTTATTGAATGCCAGCCTTCTGTTGTTTGGGCAGTCCTCTGGGGTGGGGTGGCTGGGTGGCCGGAGGCCCCCCCACCGCGTTCTTGGGCATCTGGGTGAGGAGGCTATGGAACCTGAGGAGAAGGGTGGTTGGTTACACAGGGGCTGCACCAGCGGTCTGTGCTCCTGCTGCCTTTCCTGCAGCTCAACCATACGCTGGAGCATATGAGTTTGATCTTCCAGCAGCCTGAGCATTGACTCCTGCCTTCTGTCAGCAAGCTGATGCCACCAATCATCTTCAGCCCACCACTTACTCTCTTCAGCCTGCCACCTCTCCTTGTGTTCATATTGTGCTTTCCTGCACTCTGACATTGCCTCCATGCATTCTGCTGTGCTCTATCAGTGTGGGAGGACAGCATGAGCTCAGAGAACATTTCATCCCGAGTGCGTTTTTTTTTGCCTTCTGATCTTCGCTAGCCTCTGGGAAGGAGAAACATTTACAGCTGGTGGAGGGGAAAAAAGGGAGCGTGGTAGTTAAAAAGACACATTTTATAGAACAATGGGTACATTCTTTCACGGTAAACCTTGCTGTTAACATTACATAGCATGTGTGCTTTCATTACAAGGTCGCATTTTGCCTCTTATTGAGGAAGGATCTGCTGGTTTGGTGTGAGAGATCACTCATGCAGGGCCAGGCAACAGAATTCAGCTTGCAGGCAGCCATGGTAAGCCACAGTCTTTTGGCTTTAGCCTTCATAACATATGGGGATGGTTTCAAAGAGCAGCGCCCTCATTTCCCATACCAAGCAGCCATTGGGTTGGCCGTTTAACATGGGTTGGAAGTTTAAAAGGAGGGGCTGTGGTTTCCGGGTTAACGTGCAGCACAAACCCAACTAACCCTCCCCTTCCCCCCCTCAATTCTCTGGAATGATGGCTTCACCTCCTTGCCCCACTGCCGGGCTAACTCATAGACTTTAAGGTCAGAAGGGACCGTTATGATCATCTAGTCTGACCTCCTGCACAATGCAGGCCACAGAATCTCACCCACCCACTCCTGTAACAAACCCCTAACCTGTGTCTGAGCTATTGAAGTCCCCAAATTGCGGTTTGAAGACCTCAAGCTGCAGAGAATCCTCCAGAAAGTGACCCGGGCCCCATGCTGCAGAGGAAGGCGAAAAACCTCCAGGGCCTCTGCCAATCTGCCCTGGAGGAAAATTCCTTCCCAACCCCAAATATGGCGATCAGTTAAACCCTGAGCATGTGGGCAAGACTCACCAGCCAGCACCCAGGAAAGAATTCTCTGTAGTAACTCAGATCCCACCCCATCTAACATCCCATCACAGGACATTGGGCATACTTACCTGCTGATAGTCAAAGATCAATTGCTAAATTGATTGCCAAAATTAGGCTATCCCATCATACCATCCCCTCTATAAACTTATCAAGCTTAGTCTTAAAGTCAGATATGTCTTTTGCCCCCACTACTCCCCTTGGAAGGCTGTTCCAGAACTTCATTCCTCTAATGGTTAGAAACCTTCATCTAATTTCAAGTCTAAACTTCCTAGTGTCCAGTTTAAATCCATTTGTTCTTGTGTCCACATTGGTACTAAGCTTAAATAATTCCTCTCCCTCCCTAATATTAATCCCTCTGATATATTTATAAAGAGCCATCATATCCCCCCTCAACCTTCTTTTGGTTAGGCTAAACAAGCCAAGCTCTTTGAGTCTCCTTTCATAAGACAGGTTTTCCATTCCTCGAATCATCCTAGTAGCCCGTCTCTAAACCTGTTCCAGTTTGAATTCATCCTAACGGCGGGGAACATTTCTGTTCAGCCACAGGCAAACAGCCCAGCAGGAACAGGCACCTCTGAATGTCCGCTTAATAAAACCACCCTATTTCAACATGAACGATATCACTCTCCTGAGGATAACACAGAGAGATAAAGAACAGATGTTGTTTGAATGCCAGCAAACACTGGGACCATATGCTGCAATACTTTGTTCTGCAATGATTCTCGACTACATGCTACTGTCCTGGCATGGTAAAGTGGTAGGACAGAATAAGGCTGCCCTCCCTAGAAACCTTTTGCAAAGGCTTTGGAAGTACATCCAGGAGAGCTTTATGGAGATGTCCCTGGAGGATTTCCACTTCATCCCCAGACACGTTAACAGACTTTTCCAGTAGCTGTACTGGCTGCGAATACCAGGGCAAATTAATCATTAAACATGCTTGCTTTTAAACCATGTCTAATATTTACAAAGGTATACTCATAAGAGGTCCCTTCTCTGCCTTCAGGGTCCGGGAGCCCGCCTTGGGTGGGTTTAGGGGTTACTGGCTCCAAGCCCAGGGTGAGAAACAGATCCTGGCTGTTGGGGAAACCGGTTTTTCCGCTTCCTTGCTGTGAGCTATCTTCAACCTCCTCCTCATCATCTTCCTCGTCCTCAAAACCTGCTTCCATGTTGTGTCCTACTCCATTGACGGAGTCAAAGCACAGGGTTGGGGTACTGGTAGCTGCACCCCCTATAATGGCATGCAGCTCATCATAGAAGTGGCATGTTTGGGGCTTTGACCCGGAGCGGCCGTTTGCCTCTGTTTTTTTGGTAGGCTTGCCTGAGCTCCTTAATTTTCATGTGGCACTGATGCGAGTCCCTGTTATAGCCTCTGTCCTTCATGCCCTTGGAGATGTTTTCAAATGTTTTGGCATTTCGTTTACTGGAACGGAGTTCAGCTAGCACGGATTCATCTCCCCATACAGCGATCAGATCCCATACCTCCCGTTTGGTCCATGCTGGAGCTCTTTTGCGATTCTGGGACTCCATGGTCACCTCTGCTGATGAGCTTGCCACGCTGGCCAAACAGGAAATGAAAATCAAAAGTTTGCGGGACTTTTCCTGTCTACCTGGCCAGTGCATCTGAGTTGAGAGCGCTGTCCAGAGCGGTCACAATGGAGCACTCTGGGATAGCTCCCAGAGGCCAATACCATCAAATTGCGTCCACACTACCCCAAATTCGACCCGGCAAGGCCGATTTCAGCGCTAATCCCCTTGTCGGGGGTAGAGTAAAGAAATCGATTTTAAGAGCCGTTTAAGTCGAAAAAAAGGGCTTCATCGTGTGGACGGGTGCAGGGTTAAATCGAGGTAACACTGCTAAAATCGTAGTGTAGACCAGGCCTTAGGCTCCAGGAACAGACTTGAGGTGAAAACTTTGTCAGCAGGGTTAGAGATTTTGTCCACTGAACACTGCAGCCACTTGGGTGACCGTACCACAGCAGTGTGCACTGTCATTGCAAAACATTATGGCAGGTTCCCCTTAACAGACGTTGCCTGTGTTTAATTTCTGCAGCTTAACAGAGCCTGTTGGAGTCTGTGCCACAACCTGAGGGGATCCCAGAGAGGAAGATGGATGAGCTCTGCTCTGTCTCCCTACAAGAACCAATCAGCCTCTCCCTAGCTTTTGCCTGGCACTTGGAGCGTCCCGTGTGGGATTTCTAGGCTCATCTCTCTGCTCACTGACCCCTTTTTGCTTTTCAGATGTAATAGTTTTCTGTAATAATGTTTTATATGCAGAAAATAATTTCCAAAAATTTAATGGATAAAAACCCCTTTAGTAAGAGTTTAGTATTTGCTACCTTTAGTGTGTGCACTCAGTGCTCTGTGCTGTGCTGTTTGCACACCCTGTACCATACGCTAGATATGTGAGCAGTAACTGCTTGTGTTTATATGGTGGGGGATGTATTTTTTTTCTGTAGAATTTCATGATTATAAGATGGTAAATGCCCTTGTAAACTCACAGCTGGTAGCGCTGTTGCCATCCTCAGCTGAGGACGTCTGTTGGACAGGAATAAGTGTCTGCGATTAGTTTATAAGTGCCTCTAATGTCCTTTTCACCATTCACAGAGCCATAGAAATGCTGGGCTAGTAGGGACCTCAAGAGGTCATCAAGTCCTGCCCATGATCTCGGGTACCACCTAGTAAACCTAGACCATCCCTGACAGGTGTTTGTCCAACCTGTTCTTAAAAGCCTCCAGTGATGGGGATTCCACAGCCTCTCTAGGCAACCTGAAGTGGAGCATTTTTCTAACGTTGCATATGTATACTGTGTGTGCCTTAGTTTCCCCCATGTGCTGCATGTCTAGCCAAGGTGGGAGGGGGCGTCTATTGTTGCAGGGAACGAGGTGTGACCCAGTCCAGCAGCCTGAACCCCAGACCGTGGCCTGAACACTTTGTAACTTAGCGACTGATGACCCAAAGGCCCATCCCAACTTGGAGCCAGACAGTTATGGGCAGCAGAGAGAACAAAAAGCTGAAGAGAGAGTCTTTGCCTAGGAAAGAAGACAAAGGATGGAGGTGGGGCCTTGGAGGTGACACAGGGTGGGCCGCAGAAAGGAGGAGTCACTTCTGGGCTGGGAACAAAGAGCGGCCTGAGCCCATCTGGACGGGGACAGACCCAGATGGACGCCCCTGAGAACGTCTTGTGCTGTGCTCCAGACGTACAATAAACACTTCTGTGTTGCACTGGCTGAGAATCACTGCAGGCTAGAGAGAGGCAGGCATGCTGAAGGCTTAGATGTGCAGTACTGGGAGGCGGAGGAGAAGCCTACAGCTTAAACCCCGAGCAAAGAGTGTGACCTTACGTAGGGTCAGTACTCTAAAGGGCAGTTCCTTCCAGGGACCATACGGAGCCAAGAGAGCACTGGCCTGTGAGTCTGTGACAACCTGTTCCACAGTGAACTGTCCTTATAGCTAGAACGTTTTTCCTAATGTCTAACCTAAATTCCCCCTTCTCCTACTATCAGTGCAATTGGAGAACAATTGATCACCGTCCTCTTCATAGCAGCCCTTAATGCAGGGGTAGTTAATTATTTTTTGTCAAGGTCCAAATTTCTTGGTCCAGATATAGTCACGGTCCAGACTCAAGAGAAACATTTTTCACACCACAAGTGCCCGTGTTCAATGAACACATACAATGCTGTGAAATATACCCAGGGCCTATATTGTTTATATTTTAGTGCATTAAATGAAAAATAAAACCAAACCCTTGTACAGCCTAAAATAACCTCTAAGAAAGATGTAATTTATCTGAAACTTTGAGAAAGTATTTAGAAAAATGTCAAATACATGCAAATATTAGCATAAAACTGTTGCCTGAAAGTATTTTTAAAGTTTTGTATGAGTTTTATCAAATCCAATTATTGTAGGCATATCTGCATATAGATAGATAAACATATTCAAAACTTTTTCAGCCTTTTGTGGTTTATTTACCATAAGTATCAGAGTTTGAAAGAAATATTTAGTACACCTGAACACTCTATCTTTTATGATTCAAGCCTTTCTAATAACAAATACACACTCACCACAACTCCCAGATCCTTGTCAGCAGTGCTGCTGCCAAGCCAGTTTTCCTCATTCTGTATTTATGCATTTGGTTTTTCTTCCCTATGCGGCGCACCTCACATTTGTCTTTATTGAATTTCATTTTGTTGTCTGTTGCGCAGTTCTCCAGTTTATCAAGATCCTTCTGAATTTTAGGTCTATCTTCCGAAGTGTTGGCTACCTCCTCCCACCCCCAACCCCCAGCAACTTGTGTCATCTGCAGCATTGATCAGTATGCTTTCTATACCTACAACCAGGTCGTTAATAAAGATGTTAAACACTGGACCCAGAACAGATCCCTGTGGAACCCTACTTAAGACCCAGGGCCGGCCAGAGTATTCAGGGGGCCTGGGGCAAAGCAGGGGAGCCTGCGGCGGCGGCAGCAGGTCCTTCACTCGCTCCGCGTCTTCGGCAGCACTGAAGGACCCGCTGCCGAAATGCCGTCGAAGACCCGGAGTGGCCAAAGACCCGGACCACCGCCGGGTGAGTAAACATTTAAAAAGCGCCTCTTGCCAGGGAAGGGGTTCTCGGCCAGGGCTCACGGGGGCCCTGCGGGGCCCAGGACCTCGGCCATCTTGCTCCCCCCCACCCCCCACCAGTGGCCCTGTTAAGACCTCCTCTTTTGCCCTCATAATTTAGAGCTCTCTCCTCCCCCTCTGGGTGCAATGACCCTCTAGCGGTTAACAGGACCTTTTTCCAGTGGAAGAGCCTTTATCACACAGTGGACATTCTTAACCATGTACATGGATTTGTGACGGGTTCAGTCACAGAGACCCCCCTGGAGACTGTCACTCGATGCACTGGGGTACCACTGAGAACAACCCTCCGGCCGGAACAGGTGCCCCTCCACTCCTGTCGTGCTGAGCCAGATGGTCCAGTCAGCTCCAGAGATTGGGCCATACCCCTCTGCAGTTCACAGAACCTGAGATTCACTCAGCCCAGGGGCTTCTCAGTTACCGGGACTTTCCCAGCGCCCAGTGCAACCTTTCTGGAAGCTTGAACCCCAAATAAATCAATTTTACTCTGTATGAAGCTTATACAGGGTAAATTCATAAAATGTCTGCACTCTATATCACCAGTAGAGAGAGATGCACAGGTCCCCCAGGTACCAATTACTTACTCTGAGCTTATTATTAAACAAAAGTGATTTTATTAAGTATAAAAAGTAGGATTTAAGTGGTTTCAAGTAATAACAGACAGAACAAAGTCACAAAGCAAAATAAAACAAAACACGCAAGGCTAAGCTGATGATACTAAGAAATCAGTTACAAATGTTAACTTCTCACCCAAGCTGTTACTTCAGATAAAATCATCCTGTCAGATCCTTTCTGTGACCTGAGTCCAGCCTGTTCTCACCCACCTCTGTGGTTAGTGCTTTTGTTTCCAGGTGCTTGCAGGTATCTTTATGGGGGGGGGAAGGGGGAGAGGCCATCTCTTAAGCCAGTTTAAGATTCTTATTGTTTGCTTCCCCCACTTTATATAGCACTTCCCTAAAGTGGGAAACCTTTGTTTGAAATCCCACCCCCCTCTGGAAAGGTACCAACTTCAAGAGGAATTTCAGTATCAGGTGACAGGGTCACATGTCTCTGTAAGACCCCAGCCTCCATTCTTCCTGGGTTAGCCCACAGGGACAGGAAGGCTTGCAGGTAAACAGGGCCATTCACAACTCATTGTTTCTGGAGCACCCTTAATGGCTTCCACTTAATATGTTTACATCAGTGATACAAGTTCGTATCTTATATTTCTAACTTTAGATATAAGAATGATATATGCATACAAACAGGAAAATCAAATTCAGCACATTTAACTTTTTCAATTATACATTACAAGAGACCTTTTGCATAAGGCATATTCCAGTTATGTTATAGTCACATTCATAAGCATATGGAGTGCAATGTATTTATTAGCAATCAACGATTAGTAGAATGCACACACCAAACATCTAACATTCACCACTCCCAATAAAGCAGACAGACATCTCCTAATGGCCAGTCAGTGTTGTGTCACCTGGGGCTCTGGCTTCTCCACAGTCTGGTCATGCAAGGGTTAAAAACCCTAGCAGTTCTGGTCTTGAGCTGTATCCCTGAGTTAAGTTCCAGTGAGCTTGTTTTCTAACCCTCATTATATAGTTAAAATGAGAGTTCTTCTTCTAATACCTTCACACTATGCCCTAGATCTAACCAATCATAACCCCTAATGGGCTAAAACAATTTCTCTAGCAACAGGAAAACCTTATAATTTCTACTCAGCAGCAAAAGCAACCTTTAACAAAAGCTCACACAGGCTCCCAGTAAGAAACTTGCAGACACACAAGGTTAGCTTGTCATAATCCTTTCCATTCCCGTGAATCTGTGATTTTACTGTATCTATCCCTGTTAGTAACGCTGCAGCTAATACTTCTCTCTCTGTCTAAATCAGGGATCTCAGACTCAAATCACCACGCGCACCACATGAGGACTAGTACATTGGCCCGAGGGCTGTATCACTGAAACCTTTTCATACAACGATACAAAAGTATAGTCAAAAATGAAAAACATGAAGAGTAACATCGTGTGCTATTAAAAGTCAATGTGGCCTGGTCTACACTAGGATCTTAAATCGAATTTAGCAGCGTTAATTCGAACTAATCGCTCAACCGTCCACACCAGGAAGCCATTTAATTCGAACTAGGGGGCTCCTTAGTTCGAATTTGGTACTCCACCCCGACAGGTGGAGTAACGCTAAATTCGCACTTGCTAGCTCGAATTAGGCTAGGTGTGGATGCAAATCGAACTTAGTAGCTCCGGGAGCTATCCCACAGTGCACCACTCTGTTGACGCTCTGGACAGCAGTCCGAGCTTGGATGTTCTGAGCAGCCACACAGGAAATGACCCGGGAAAATTTGAAATCCTTTTCCTGTCTGGACAGTTAGAATCTCATTTCTTGCTTTGACATCGGGGCGAGCTCCGCGGCACCTGCAACGATGCAGAGCTCTCCAGCAGAGGAGTCAGCCCAATGCAAGAATAGAAAGAGATCCCCAGCATGGACAGACCGGGAAGTCCAGGATCTGATCGCTGTGTGGGGCGAGGAGTCTGTGCTGTCGGAGCTGCGCTCCAACAAGCGTAATGCAAAGACCTTCGAGAAGGTCTCCCAAGCCATGACACAGAAAGGATACAGCCGGGATGCGATGCAGTGCCGCGTGAAAGTCAAGGACCTGAGGCAAGGCTATCAAAAAGTCAGAGCGGCAAACGGACGCTCCGGAGCACAGCCCCAGACATGCCGCTTCTACGAGGCACTGCATGCCATTCTCGGTGGGTCTGCCACCACTGTCCCACCAGTGACCGTGGACTCAGTGGATGGCATAGTGAGCCAGGACAGTTCCTACTCGATGTTCGCCGATGGGCAAGACGACGAAGGGTCCGTGGAGGAAGGCGCAGGTGACAGCGAACACAATGCCGCTTTCCCTGACAGCCAGGATCTGTTCCTCACCCTCACAGAGATCCCCTACCAACCCTCACCGGCCGTGAACCCGGACTCAGAGTCAGGGGAAGGATCAGGCGGTAAGTCGTATAAACAAGAAAATATTTATTTGCTCGAAAACATGTATACCAAAAATATAAATTCTATCTATAAATACTATATCTAAAAGTTTTTAATGGGAAACTAAACGAACAGTAGGTCTACACAGATTGGGATGGAACAATAGTCCTCCATGGACAATTCCACAAATGCTTCAAACAGTTCCTCAAATACCCTCCGCAGGAGGTTTCGAGGAAGAGGTGCCTTATTTGGTCCTCCGGTGAAGCTCACTCTTCCACGCCACGACATCCTCAGATACAGGGGAACCATCGCCTCTACCAGCATGGCCGCGTAGGGTCCCAGTCGGTGAAGTGCTTCCCTTAACATCCTTTCTTTCTGCACTCGAGAGACACGCCTCAGGGTAATCTCGTTACTGAAGTGCTGCATCTAATTAGGGCAATTAGCGAATAGTTACTGTTCTTAATGGTTTACTTATACTTTGCATAACAAAGCCCTGTGCTTAGCAGCCACGTGCTGTAGGCCACACAGGAAAAGCATACATTGATCTTTCCCCTGCAGTGTCGGGAGTGGCTGCAAAAGGGTCATAGTATCTGATTTCCAGATTGCCTTTAGCACGACGGCACAGCTATCCGTTAACTGATAAGCATAATGTACTGTAAGGCTTACCAGGACTCTCTGCTAGAGGGATTCTGCTATCTCTCCCGACTTCTCCGCTCTCCTGTTCAATGGCGCAGCCAATCAGAGCGTAGGCCAAAATGTTGTGCTTCTCTGGAGACCACGTGACACTTGTTGTCCGGTACGGTCTTCTTCATAGAAATTGACTAGACGGTGTTCACTGTTCGCCAAAATGTATCTGTACAAGGAAATCACTAACTTTCCCCATCACACAGCTTCGGCTCCTTCCCGGACTGCCCCGGCATCCCCCTCGCAGAGACTGGCAATGATTAGACGGCGAAAGAAGAAGACTAGGGACGACATGTTTGCTGAACTGATGGCCTGCTCCCGAGCAGAGGCTGCAGAGCAGAAACACTGGAGGGAGACCCTATGTGAGCAGCATCGCACACTCATGGAACGTGAGGATAGGTGGCGGCAGGAAGACCAGCAGACCACCCAAACGCTGCTTGGTCTCATGAAGGAACAAACGGACACGCTTCGTCGCCTTGTTGATGTCCTGCAGGACCGCAGGCTGGAGGACAGGGCCCCCCTGCAGTGTCTCTGCAATCGCCCTCCCCAGCCAAGAGGTCCTGGCCCCCCCTCACCCAAAAGTACAAGACGGAGGGGTGGTAGAGGCCGTGAGAACTGTCACTGAACCAGAGCAGAGCGGCCGTGTACCCCGCACTTCTCACGTTAGAAATTTGTAGAAGTGCTTCCCTTATAGGCTCAGCCAGTCCCAAATCCAAGGTTCATCCCCCCACTGTTTATTAGATTAATAAAAGATGTTTGCTGTTAATCACTGTTTCCGTCATGTCTTTCCTGTCAGAGGATTTTTCGGTGTATGGGGTGGACAGGGGTTTCATACTTGCACGGTATAGCCTACAGTACCAGGGTACAGACTTGGGGAAAGGATCAACTGCGGGGCACACACACACTGCAGTCAGTAGGCACCAGGGTCATTCTGTGTTGTGTATGCTGCCCCTGATCATTTCGTAATGTGTATGCTTGTCCAGGGTCCTAGCGCCTGCCACGCCATTACTGTGAAGGCAGGCTGCCCTTACGATGCACTTGCAACGGATCCACGAGCCTATCCGCTGCCCTGAGCCCCAACAAGAGCCCTCATCCACGGACAGATAGTCACCCTTCTCCCACACCCATCACCCCTTCCCACGCAGAAACCCGCAGCCCACTGCCGTCATCCAAACCCCTATGCAAAGAAGGCACCACTCGCCCCTTCCTGCAAACCCTCCCCTTCATGCAGAACCACTGTCATCCGTCCCCCACCCCAGAGACCTATGTAGGAGCAGGAGGATGTCAGTCCTCTATGGAGGAAGCGGTCTGTACGTCAGTGCACACCGTGCCCAGCACAGTATGCGTCCATGTCTCAACACCAGAACAGAAATGCAAAGTAAAAGAAAGATTTATTAATAATGAGTGTAACAATTAATTTGCTTAAAAACGTGCTTTGGAAGTGGGGGAAACTTGGAGAACGCGGCATGTAGCCGCAGATCCAAATCGACACAAACTGACACAGGCCCAGGATCAGTTTCTCTTGAAAGCAAGTGGAGAGTCATAGGTTACCCTGCTCTCCGAGGAAACTTGCTTTCAAAGCCTCCCGGATACAGAGCGCTTCCCGCTGGGATATTCTCTCGGCACGGGTGTCTGGCTGAGCGTAAACTGCAGCCAGGCGATTTGCCTCAACCTCCCATCCGGACAAAAAGGCCTCGCCCTTGCTCTCACACAGATTGTGCAGCACACAGCATGCAGCAATAACTACGGGGATATTCTTTTCGCTGATGTCCGAGCGAGTGAGTAAGCTCCGCCATCTCCCCTTGAGACGTCCGAAAGCACACTCCACCACCATTCTGCACTTGCTCAGCCGGTAGTTGAAGAGTTCCTTCTCTCTGTCCAGGGCGCCTGTATAGGGCTTCATGAGCCAGGGCATTAGCGGGTAGGCTGGGTCCCCGAGGATCACTGTAGGCATCTGCACATCCCCAACCGTTATTTTGTGGTCTGGGAAGAAAGTACCTGCCTGGAGGAGTCTAAAGAGACCAGAGCTCCTGAACACACGCGCGTCATGAACCTTGCCCGCCCACCCGACGTTGATGTTGGTAAAACGTCCCCTATGGTCCACCAGTCCTTGCAGCACCATGGAAAAGTAGCCCTTTCGGTTAATGTAATCGCTGGCCTGGTGGGCCGGTGCCAGGATAGGGATGTGAGTCCCATCTATAGCCCCACCGCAGTTTGGGAATCCCATCGCGGCGAAGCCATCTATGACAACCTGGACGTTTCCCAGGGTCACCACCTTTGAGAGCAGTTGCTCAACGATTGCGTGGGCTACTTGCATCACAGCAACCCCCACGGTAGATTTGCCCACGCCAAAGTGGTTCGCTACTGACCGGTAGCTGTCTGGCGTGGCAAGTTTCCAGAGGGCTATGGCCACTCGCTTCTGCACACTCAGGGCTGCTCGCATCCGGGTGTCCTGGCGCTTCAGGGCAGGGGACAGCAAGTCACACAGTTCAAGGAAAGTGCCCTTACGCATCCTGAAGTTTCGCAGCCACTCTGTGTCATCCCAGACCTGCAGCACTATGCGGTCCCACCAGTCCGTGCTTGTTTCCCGGGCCCAGAATCTCCGTTCCACAGCATGAACTTGACCCATTGCCACCATGATCTCCACTGCCCGGCGTACCCTGCTTTCTGAGAGGTCTGCGCCACTCTCCTCACCGCGCTGCCGGAGCCTCCTCGCCCGATTTCTCAGCAGCTGACTGTTGCAGAGGTGGACGATAAGGTGCGAGGAGTTGACAACGGCCATAAGTGCAGCGATGATCGCAGCGGGCTCCATGCTCGCAGTGCTGTGGCGTCCGCGCTGTCACTGACCAGAAAAGTGCGCGAACAGATTTCCCGCCGGCGCTTTCAGGGAGGGAGGGCGTTTGTGAGTGACGGTTGAATGATGACAGTTACCCAAAACCACCCTCGACACATTTTTCCCCCAGCAGGCATTGTGAGCTCTACCCAGCATTCCAATGGGCAGCGGGGACTGCGGGAACTGTGGGATAGCTTCCCACAGTGCACCGCTTCCAAAGTCGACGCTGGCCCCGTGAATGTGGACTCAGAAATTCGAATTAGTGTATTTAGTATGGATACACAAATTCGACTTCATAAGGTCGAATCCACAAATTCGAACTAAGTTGATTCGAAATAGTCTTGTAGTGTAGACAAGGCCTCAATTAACTTTTTAACACCTGTAATGCAAAGAGGGGTTTTAATAAAACACAAACACTCAGTGATGCACCTCATGCAAACGACAAAACACACAGTTACTTTTAGAATTACTTTGGTTAAAGCCCCCTCCTCTGCACCCGTCCTTGTCCCCACTCCACCCCTTCCATGAGGCCCTGCCCCTGGCCCGCCTCTTCCCACCCCTTCCCCACCCCCATTCCCCAAAGTCCACGCCCCAACTCCACCCCCCTCCCTGCCCCTATTGCAACCCCTTTCCCAAATCCTGGCCCTGGCCCCGCCTCTCCTCCACCTCCTCCCCTGAGCGCGCCGCATCCTCGCCCCTTCCCCCCTGGATAGTCCTAAATTCTGCCAAACAACTATTTGACGGTGGGAAGCACTGGGAGGTAGGCAGAGGAGTGGGGACACGGCGCGCTTGGGGGGTCAGGGAGTGAGGGGAGCTTGGCTGCCGGTGCAGTTGGCACCTATGGTGGGGGCCACAGGAAATAATAGCCCGTGGGCCATGTGTTTGAGACCCCTGATCTAAGCCAAGGCCAAATTCTCCTATAGTTTGTTTCCAACTTAGGTGGTTGAGCATACAAGGTGTCTTCAGGGTATGCTAAGTCCATACAGAAAATGGCTGTGAGTCATGTCAAGTCCAGGCATCTCCTTACACCTCCAATCCGACATTATTCCAGCAACCGCACACCATACAACATAAACACTAACCCAGGAACCTATCCTTGCAACAAAGCCCGATGCCAGCTCTGTCCACATATCCATTCAAGTGACACCATCATAGGACCTAATCACATCAGACACGCCATCAGGGGCTCGTTCACCTGCACATCTACCAACGTGATATATGCCATCATGTGCCAGCAATGCCCCTCTGCCATGTACATTGGCCAAACCAGACAGTCTCTACGCAAAAGAATAAATGGACACAAATCTGACATCAGGAATCATAACATTCAAAAACCAGTGGGAGAACACTTCAACCTCTCTAACCACTCAGTGACAGACTTGAAGGTGGCAATTTTGCAACAAAAAAACTTCAAAAACAGACTCCAAAGAGAAACTGCTGAACTTGAATTAATATGCAAATTAGATACAATTAACTCTGGCCTAAACAGAGACTGGGAATGGTTGGGTCATTACACTAATTGAATCTATTTCCCTATGTTAAGTTCTCCTCACACCTTCTATGGGCCATCTTAATTATCACTTCAAAAAGTTTTTTTTCCTCCTGCTGATGATAGCTCATCTCAATTGATTAGACTTTTCCTGTTGTTATGCATACTTCCACCTTTTCATGTTCTCTGTATGTATAAATATCTCCTGTCTGTGTGTTCCATTCTATGCATCCGAAGAAGTGAGCTGTAGCTCATGAAAGCTCCTGCTAAAATAAATTTGTTAGTCTTTAAGGTGCCACAAGTACTTCTATTCCATTAATAGTTACTCTTTGTTTTCAGTTGTTTAACTAATTATGTATCCACTTAATGGTACAACTTGCCCAGTGCTGAAGTTAAGTGCCAGAAGTGATCCTGGCCAGTAAACCTTTTTTAGAAATCAGCGTTACATTAGCTACCTTCCAATCATGTGGTACAGAGGCTTGTTTCAGTGATAGATGACGTACCACCATTAGTAACACTGAATTGAATTTCACATTTGAGTTCCTTAAAAAATATTGGGGGGTAACACCAAGTGGTCCTGGTAACTTATTACTGATTAATCTATAAGCATGTTTAAAGCGCTTTCTATTGACCAGGGTACAATGTGCAGTTCACTTCTCTGCTTAGTACATGGGGAACATCCCCACCCCCCTCCCCCAACTCCTAACAGCCACCCCCAGCTCTAACCAGTGATGAGCTGCCAAAATCTTAACCAGTTCCCTCCTCACTCCACAAGGGTGTTGTGACCTGCCCCCCCCCTTGATGCCCCCCCCAGGACCCCTGCCCCATCCATCCCCCTTCCCTGTCCCTTGACTGCCCCCTGCCACCCCATCCAACCCCTCCTCTCATTCCTGATGGCCCCCCAGGATCCCTGCCCCATCCAACCACCCCTTCTCCCTATCCCCTGACCGCCCCTGGAACCCCTGCCCCTGAGTGCCTCCCACTGCCCCATCCAACCCCCCCTCCTTCTTGACTGCTCCCCCGGGACCCCTGCCTCCATTCAACCCCCCGTTCCCTGCCCTCTGACTGCCCCAACCTCTATCCACCCCCCAAACTCCCCTGCCCTCTATCCAACACCCCCCCCCCCCCGCACCGCCTACTGCACTGCCTGGAGGTGCTGCAGCTGTGAGGCTCCACTGGAGCCGGGCCACATGGTTGCCACACAGCGCCTGGAGCACGGGGTCAGGCCGAGCTCGCAGCCCCATGCTTCCTGCGAATCAGCTGTTCATGCGGGAAGCCTGAGAGGGCAGAGAAGCAAGCAGCGGCTCCGCGCTCAGGCCCAGGGAGGTGGAGGTGAGCTGGGGCGGGGGGTGGTTCCCCCCACCCCATTACCTGCTGCAGCATGAGTGGCCCCCCTGCCCCAGCTCACCTCTGCTCTGTCTCCACCTCCCTGGGCCTGAGCGTGAAGGCACTGCTTGCTTCTCAGCCCTTCCAGGCTTCCCACGCAAACAGCTGATTCGCAGGAGCGGGGGAGAATCGGGGTGGAGCATTCGGGGAGGAGGCAGAGCGGAGGTGAGCTGGGCCTGGGAGCTACACCACGTTTTCTCTGTGGGTGCTCCAGCTCCAGAGCACCCATGAGTCAGCGCCCAAGGCACCACTTTTGGATAATGTGCTCGGGAATGGCCACGTCCCATGCTCCCCCCCCAGCTACGCTCCTGGCTGGGTCAGCCCCAGTCTAGTCGCACCCACGGTCAGAAATGGGCCTGGGTGGCCGGTGGAGCCCCCTCCTCAGGGGAGGCTGCAGATGTGCAGACTCACCCCTGCAGCACCTCCTGCTGGTGACTTCTGGGAATTAGCTCATTCCAGCATCCTGGGCGCCCTCTGCAGGCCGGTGATCCGCCTGTCCTCTGGCCCCATGTCCCTCCCAGGACCCGGTGCCCTTTTACCTGGGGTGCTGCCCCCTGGCAGTAACCCCTCAGTCTTAGGGTCTCCCCTCCCCAGGGAACCCCCAACCACTATCCCCACCTTCCTCAGAATAAGGCTACTGCCAGTCATCATCTAGCCCCCTGTGTCCTGGGGCCGACTGCAGGAAAAGCCACTCATCACTGGCAAGGAGGGTTTGGACCTGCTGCCTCTGCCTACCCTCTGCAACCCCCAGTACCCCTTGGCCTTCTGCTAGGCCGCAGCCTGGGGCTTTCCAGGCTAGAGCTCCCCAGCGCCTCAGCCTTTCCCCAGCCCTGCTCCACTCAGGTACCCTGTCTCTAGCTCCCTGGAGCCAGGCCCTTCTCTCTCTGAATGCAGCGAGAGACTCATGTCTGCCCCTGGCTTCTCTGCCTTTATGGGGCCAGCTAGTCTGTTTGGGGCATGGCCCCAGCTGCAGCCACTTCCCCCAACCCGCCCAGCCTAAAAGCTGCTTTCTCCAGCCACAGCCCCTTCCCAGGGCTGTTTTCAACCCTTCAGGGCAGGAGAGGGGGTCCACCCCGCTACAGAGGCTAGCCTCGGCGTACGCCGACGATGTGCTCCTCGTGGTCCAGGACCCGGGCGACTTGGCACGCGTGGAGGCTTGCCAAACCGTGTACTCGGTGGCCTCCTCCGCCCGGGTCAACTGGGTCAAGAGCTCTGGCCTGGTGGTCGGGGACGGGTGGCAGGCGAGCTCCCTCCCACCCGCGCATCAGGCCATCCGGTGGAGCGCGAGTCCGCTGCTCTATCTCAGCATTTACCTTTCTGCCACGCATCCCTCTCCGCCGGAGAACTGGCAAGGTTTGCAGGGCAGGGTGGCAGAGCGGCTCCGGAAATGGACAGGACTCCTCCGGTGCCTTTCCCTCCGAGGGAGGGCACTGGTGCTCAATCAACTGGTCCTGTCCATGCTCTGGTACCGGCTCAACACCCTGGTCCCTGCCCCGGTTTTTCTGGCCGACCTCCGGAAGGTGGTTCTGGAGTTCTTTTGGCCAGGACTGCACTGGGTCTCTGCAGGGGTGCTCCACCTGCCCCTGGAGGAGGGGGGGGCAGGGCCTGAAGTGCCTACACACTCAGGTCCACGTCTTCCGCCTCCAGGCACTGCAGAGGCTCCTGTATGGTGCGGGTAGTCCGGCATGGAGAGCCCTGGCGCACGCCTTTCTGCGCCGCTTCCGAGGGCTCCAATACGACCGGCAGCTCCTTTATCTCCATCTGAGGGGCCTTCCGCGAGACCTCTCCGGGCTGCCGGTCTTCTACCAGGACCTCCTCCGGACCTGGAAGCTGTTCTCTGCGACCAGGTCCATGGTGGCCACCAAGGGGGCAGATGTCCTCACGGAGCCCCTGCTACATAACCTCCAGCTCCGTGTGCAGGTGGTGGAGTCCTCCGCGGTGTGCCAGAGGTTGGTCCTGGCAGAAGCTACCAGGGTTGGAGACCTCCTGGATTACGATCGGGGAGACTGGCTGGATCCCCTGATGCTCGCTCGGAGTATGGGGCTCTCCAGGCCTTGTACTCCCCGGCGCGTACTACAGGAGGTGAAGGCCGCTTTGCCGCCCGCTGCTCAGGCCTACCTTGACTGGGTCCTGCGTGAGGGCACGCCCCGCCCACCCCCCCACCCCGAGCCCTCCGGACCTCTTCATCGGGCCCCTGCCCCATGGACCCGACCGGCCCCCCCGCCCCTTCTCCGCCAGCCGGCTGCACGATCTGCAGCCGGTCCGTTTCCAAACCGCGCCTAGGAAACATCTCTACACGCTCGTGCTCCACACCCTTCACTTCCTCACCCTCGTGTCCCGCCCCGACACAAAGTGGCGGGACCTCCTGCCACCTCTGGAGGGTAAGGAGCCCCCGGTGGGCCAGCCTATACTCTACCCTGGTCCCAAGGCTCGCTGGGGATATCAGTTGGCGGCTCCTCCATGGGGCCGTGAGCACGGGCGTGTACTTGGTGCCATTTACCCCTGTCCCAGACACCTGCCCCTTCTGCAGCGTGAGGGAGAACCTGGCGCACATTTACTTAGAGTGCGTCAGGTTGCAGCCCCCATACCGGCTCCTCACCAACATCCTGTTACGTTTCTGGCTGCACTTTTCCCCTCACCTCCTTCTCCATGCACTCCCTATCCGTGGCCCCACAAAGTCGCGGGACCTCCTGGTAAACCTCCTCCTCGCCCTGGCTAAAATGGCCATCTACGCAACCAGGGAGAGTTGGCCAATGGAGACTCCCGCGACTGTGGGGCCTGTTTCCGGTCCTTAGTCCGTTCATGTCTCTGGGCGGAGTTCCTCTGGGCGGTGTCCACTGGCTCCCTTGACGCCTTCGAGGAGCAGTGGGCGCTCTCCAGGGTTCTCTGCTCGGTGTCCCCATCAGGCTCCCTTCTTATCACCCTTTGACCTCACTCCTGTCCCTGTTCTTTTATAAGTTGTCCCCCGGAATCAATTGGGTTTTTGAGATCCTGTAGATCCGCCCCTTAGGCTGGGGGAGGGGATCCGTTAGCAGTGGGTGGGCTTCCGCCCGCCCAGTTCCCAGAAACCCAATAGGTACAGAGGCTAGCCCCCAGGCCTCCCCTTCTGCTTGTGCCCTTCCCCGTGCAGCCACGAGGCCCTTTCCCCCTCCCTCCCACAGCCAGTGAAGGCCCAGGCCAGCCCAAGCCCCCAGTCTCTGCCTTGTCCCCCCCACCTGCCCAGAGCTGCCCTGGGCCAGCCAAGTAGCAACTCCCCTCCCCAGACCCCAACCCCTAAGGCCTCTCCCTCTCCTCCGTCAGAAGCTTTTGCTATGCCCCATGCAGGCTCCCGGGCAGCGGAGGAGGCTGTTTGCCACTCAGCTTCCTGGAGTCCAGGGAGGTTACTGATGAACCCAGGGAGCGGAATAGCACATACAGCCTCCTCAGCCACCCCGGAATTGCATGGGGCACAATAAAGCAAAAACTTTGCTCCAAAATCCTGCAACCAGGGGTCCAGCAGCAGCGCCAGATTATACCTGCTACACCTGCCCATGGCAGTCATTGGTGCCAACTTTAGCCAGCACTGGTGGGTGCTCACACCACCTCAGCCTTGGCCACACACCACCCCTTCCCTGCCCCCAGCCCCACCCCCATTCCAACCCCTTCCCCCTCCCCCGGGCACACCGCAGTTCCCTCTCTGGCAAGCCTGGGAGGGAGGGGGGAAGCGGAGTGGCAGTGCACTCAGGGGAGGAAGAGGAGAACAGAGGTGAGCTGGGGGGCCCCACAGGAAGTAGCCCTTCGGGGGGGGCAGAGGAACCGCTCCCCACCCCAGCTCACCTCGCCTCCACCTCCTCCCCTGAGTGCACCACTGCCACTCCGCTTCTCCCCCTGGAGAAGTGGAGCAAGAGGGAGAAGTGGAGCAGCAGTGGCATGCTCAGGGGAGGAGGCGAGGTGAGCTGGGGGGCCATGGGGCGAGCACCCACCAATTTTTCCCAGTGGGTGCTCTGGCCCCAGAGCACCCTGGGAGTCGGCACATATGATGGCAATGGGTCATATCTGTAGTGGAAGCAAGTCATTGGAAGTGTCATCCTAGGGAGGAGATGTTAACCTCCCCTCTGTCTCTGGCAGTTTGTTGGCACCCTTGGGTGGGGGGAGAGTTTGGAGCCCCTGGGTCTGTGCATTAATCGGGTCTTAGTTTGGGCGTGAGTTCCCATTGCAGAGCACAGAACAGCTGCTGCATTTGTGCTGTTAGGTTTCAGAGTGGTAGCTGTGTTAGGCCTTGTCCTAAACAGATAGTTAAGGGTTAAAGTCTCTTTTACCTGTAAAGGGTTAACAAGCTCAGTAACCTGATGAACACCTGACCAGAGGACCAATCAAGGGACAAGATAATTTCAAATCTCTGGGGAGGGAGGGCTTTGTCTGTGTCCTTTGTTTGGATTGCCGTTCTCTCTTTGGATTTAAGAGAGGCCAGACATATCTTCAAGTTCTCCAAGGTTTCCTGAAGTATTTTCTTCTATTCAGTTTAGTGAGTATTAGAAGGTGGTTTAGTCTTATAATTGATTTCTACATTTGCAATTGTGTGTTTGCTGAAGAAATATCTTTATTTCTGTTTGCTGTTACTTTGATTATTCTGAGAAGCCTCTCCAGGTTTATTAGTTAGACCCTGTATTTGTTCATCCTGGTGATACAGAGATAGTGTACTTTTTTTTCTTTCTTTAATAAAATCTTTTCTTTTTAGAACTTGATTGATTTCTTCCCTTGTTTGGATTTTCAGGGGAAGGGGAGCGGGGGAAAGTGAATCCCTCTTTGTTTTGATTCAAGGAGTTTGAATCTGTGTTGATCTCTCCTAACGGCTAGGGGAGGGGGGAAGAAGGTGGAGGGGAATAGATTATTTCCCTTTGGGTTGAGATTCAAGGAGTTTGGATCTGTGTTCCCGGAGAAAGTTTGGGGGAACACGGAGTGTGCCAGACACTAAAAACTTGGCTGGTGGCAGCTTTTACCAGATCTAAACTAGGATTTAGTTTAGAGGAGTCCATGCAGGTCCCCATCTTGTGAATGCTAAAGTTCAAAGTGGGGAACAAACCTATGACATGGTAGGCAGTGGTTGGGATTTTTTAAGAACCAAAGCAGAGATATTTTTTTTCTTTCTGGCTGCTTGGAAAAACAGCTAGGGAAGAGGTATTAGGTTTTTCTAACAAGGCTTGTTAGGAAGGACCCCCACTGAGGAAAGCTGGACGAGCACAAGTCCATGGGGCCGGATGCGCTGCATCCGAGGGTGCTAAAGGAGTTGGCCGATGAGATTGCAGAGCCATTAGCCATTATCTTTGAAAAATCATGGCGATCGGGGGAGGTCCCGGATGACTGGAAAAAAGCTAATGTAGTGCCCATCTTTAAAAAAGGGAAGAAGGAAGATCCAGGGAACTACAGGCCAGTCAGTCTCACCTCAGTCCCTGGAAAAATCATGGAACAGGTCCTCAAGGAATCAATCCTGAACCACTTAAAGGAGGGGAAAGTGATCAGGAACAGTCAGCATGGATTCACCAAGGGCAAGTCATGCCTGACTAACCTAATTGCCTTCTATGACGAGATAACCGGCTCTGTGGATGAGGGGAAAGCAGTGGATGTACTATTTCTGGATTTTAGCAAAGCTTTTGATACAGTCTCCCACAGTATTCTTGCCAGCAAGTTAAAGAAGTCTGGGCTGGATGAATGGACGGTAAGGTGGATAGAAAACTGGCTAGATGGTCGGGCTCAACGGGTAGTGATCAATGGTTCCATTTCTAGATGGCAGCCAGTATCAAGTGGAGTGCCCCAAGGGTCGGTGCTGGGGCCGGTTTTGTTCAATATCTTCATTAACGATCTGGAGGATGGTGTGGACTGCACCCTTAGCAAGTTTGCAGATGACACTAAACTGGGAGGAGTTGTTGATACACTGGAGGGTAGGGATAGGATACAGAGGGACCTAGACAAATTAGAGGATTGGGCAAAAAGAAATATGATGAGGTTCAACAAGGACAAGTGCAGAGTCCTGCACTTAGGACGGAAGAATCCCATGCACTGCTACAGACTAGGGACCGAATGGCTGGGTAGCAGTATTGCAGAAAAGGACCTAGGGGTTACGGTGGACAAAAAGCTGAATATGAGTCAACAGTGTGCCCTTGTTGCCAAGAAGGCTAATGGCATTTTGGGTTGTATAAGTAGGGGCATTTCCAGCAGATCAAGGGATGTGATCATCCCCCTCTACTCAGCACTGGTGAGGCCTCATTTGGAGTACTGTGTCCAGTTTTGGGCCCCACACTACAAGAAGGATGTGGATAAATTGGAGAGAGTCCAGCGGAGGGCAACAAAAATGATTAGGGGGCTGGAGCACATGACTTATGAGGAGAGGCTGAGGGAACTGGGATTGTTTAGTCTGCAGAAGAGAAGAATGAGGGGGGATTTGATAGCTGCTTTCAACTACCTGAAAGGGGGTTCCAAAGAGGATGGATCTAGACTGTTCTCAGTGGTAGAAGATGATAGAACAAGGAGTAATGGTCTCAAGTTGCAGAGGGGGAGGTTTAGGTTGGATATTAGGAAAAACTTTTTCACTAGTAGGGTGGTGAAGAACTGGAATGGGTTACCTAGGGAGGTAGTGGAATCTCCTTCCTTAGAGGTTTTTAAGGTCAGGCTTGACAAAGCCCTGGCTGGGATGATTTAGTTGGGTTTGGTCCTGCTTTGAGCAGGGGGTTGGACTAGATGACCTCCTGAGGTCCCTTCCAACCCTGAGATTCTATGATTCTATGATTCTATGAGAGGGCATTAGCAGTTGCCAGAGACAAGTTACAAAACCAGATTTTCTGGTTCTCCCTCAGCAAACAACCAGCTACACATTTGCAAATGAAAAGTTTTGTTTTCTTTTTAGTCAGTCGGTGATAGAAAGGGTGAGGAATTTGTAACTCAAGCAACTGAACCAAGTAACACAGTTCACTGACTGCAGAGGGGTGTGGCCAGCACCAGAAAGCACACAGACATGAGTACCAGTGAAACAGTTGACAAACTCCAACTGGCCAGGCTGCAAGCAGAAGAAAAGGAGAAAGAACATCAAAGGCAGATGGAGCTACTTAAGGCAGAAATGGCCACGGAAGAAGCTGCCCACAAGAGAGAGATGGAGAAACAACAAGCCAAAGAGGCTGACCATAAGAGAGAGATGGAGAAGCAAGAGGCCGAACACAGGAGAAAAATAGAAATAAAAGACAAAGAACTGGAATTAGAAAAGGCTAAGCAGAATGTTCCAGCCAACCCCCACAACCCTTCTCCAGGCACTGTTCCCCATCCCAGGAAATTTCCCACCTACGTGGCAGGTGATGACACTGAGGCCTTCTTGGAAAATTTTGAAAGGACCTGCCATGGGTACAGCATCCCTGAAGCCCAGTACATGATAGAGCTGAGGCCACTGCTCAGTGGACCCTTCGCAGAGGTGACAGCCTAAGGAAAACATGAACAATTATAAACTGTTTCAAACAAAGGCCAGAATCAGGATGGGGCTAACACCTGAACATGCTCGTCGGCGGTTCAGAGCCCTGAAGTGGAAACCAGATATGTCATTCCCCAGACACGCCTACTACATTAGGAAGAATTGGAATGCCTGGATGTCAGGACTAAAGATTCAATCTCTAGAAGACCTGGCCCACCTGATGCAAATGGAACAGTTCTTAGATGGTGTTCCTGAGGAAATAGAACGGTACATCCTAAATAAAAAGCCCAAAGATGTAACAGAGGCAGGGGAAATTGGAGGCGAATGGATGGACCTAGCAGAAAAGAAAAAGGCTACTATCAAAGGGAGCGAATATAACAAGGGACAAGCTGACAATAAATCCTACCACCGGGGGCCACCCAAGACCCCAGCTACAACTCAAGGAAAGCCAGGGGGGAGGAGAGATAGCTCAGTGGTTTGAGCATTGGCCTGCTAAACCCAGGGTTGTGAGCTCAATCCTTGAGGAGGCCACTTAGGGATCTGGGGAAAAAAAATTGGTCCTGCTAGTGAAGGCAGGGGGCTGGACTCAATGACCTTTCAAGGTCCCTTCCAGTTCTAGGAGATTGGTATATCTCCAATTATTACCTAGCCTCAAACCACCTACAGTCCCATCTCACCAGCCTCCAGCAACCCACCTCAGCACAGTGACCCATCAGCTGGACGATGTTTTAAATGTAATGAACTGGGACATATAAAGGCCAACTGCCCCAAGAACCCCAATCGAGTACAGTCCATTATACCATCATCACGCCAAGGATCCCCAGGCCCAGATATCTCTCAAATACCCCCGGACCGCAGGGAAACCTTGAGAGTGGGCGGGAAGAAGATTACTGCGTGGAGAGACACCGGGGCAAACGTGTCAGTTATCCACCAGTCCTTAGTGGACCCAAAATTCATCAACCCAGAGGTCAAAATCACAATTTCTCCATTCATATCAAACTCTGTAACCTTACCTACAACTGAATTGTCTGTCCAGTACAAGGGCTGGTCAGGAAAGTGAACTCTTGCTGTCTATGACAATTCTTCCATCCCCATGCTACTGGGGGAAGACTTGGCCAACCATGTGGAGCTGGCCAAGAGCGGGGGGAGTGGTCACCCGCAGCCAGGCCAAACAAGCTTCCACTCCCATCCCTGTTCCTGAGCCATCCACCAGGGCCCCGTCTGTGTTACCAGAGACCCAGACAGAGATGGTGGAACCGGATCCCATGCCAACAACTACCACAGCCATAGTACATCCAGTCCCAGAACTGGAACTGGAAGAACAACCAGCGGCAGAACCATTGCCAGCACTGACGCCAGCGCTTGCAAACCCGTCTCCAACCCCATCACCAGAGGGCGCCAGTGGGCCTGAACTGGCAGAAGCAGCAGACAACCCTACCCAAGAGGCTCAGCCAGAGCCTGGAATATCACCTAGTGCACCAGCGGAGAGCGGTTCACAGTCAACGGAAAAACCTCATCACCTACATCGCTTCCAGAGGGACCAAGCCCAAGTCCACAGTCTACGGAGGAACTGGTGTCTCCAGCCTCAAGGGAACAGTTCCAGACTGAGCAGGAAGCAGATGACAGTCTTAAGAAAGCTTGGGCAGCGGCACGGAGCAACCCACCGCCTCTCAGCTCTTCTAACCGATCCCAGTTTGTTGTAGAACAAGGACTTTTATATAAGGAGATTCTTTCTGGTGGACACCAGGAAGGCTGGCATCCTCAAAAACAGTTGGTAGTTCCAACTAAATACCAGGAAAAGCTCTTAAGCTTGGCCCATGATCATCCCAGTGGTCATTCTGGGGTGAACAGAACCAAGGACAGGTTGGGAAAGTCCTTCCACTGGGAGGGGATGGGCAAGGACGTTGCCAAGTATGTCCAGTCTTGTGAGGTATGCCAAAAGGTAGGAAAGCCCCAAGACCAGGTCAAGGCCCCTCTCCAGCCACTCCCCATAATTGAGGTCCCATTTCAGCGAGTAGCTGTGGATATTATGGGTCCTTTCCCAAAGAAGACCCCCAGAGGAAAACAATACATACTGACTTTTGTGGACTTTGCTACCAGATGGCCGGAAGCAGTAGCTCTAAGCAACACCAGGGCTAAAACTGTGTGCCAGGCCTTAACTGACATTTTTGCCAGGGTAGGTTGGCCCTCCGACTTTCTTACAGACTCGGGAACAAATTTCCTGTCAGGGGCCATGAAAGACCTGTGGGAAGCTCATGGGGTGAATCACTTGGTTGCCACCCCGTACCACCACCAAACCAATGGCCTGGTGGAGAGGTTTAATGGAACTTTGGGGGCCATATACGTAAATTTGTGAATGAACACTCCAATAATTGGGATCTAGTGTTGCAGCAGTTGCTGTTTGCCTACAGGGCTGTACCACATCCCAGTTTAGGGTTCTCACCATTTGAGCTTGTGTATGGTCACGAGGTTAAGGGGCCATTACAGTTAGTGAAGCAGCAATGGGAGGGGTTTACGCCTTCTCCAGGAACTAACATTCTGGACTTTGTAAGCAACCTACAAAGCACCCTCCGACACTCTTTGGCCCTTGCTAAAGAAAACCTAAAGGATGCTCAAGCAGAGCAAAAGGTCTGGTATGATAGACATACCAGAGAGCGTTCCTTCAAGGTAGGAGACCAGGTCATGGTCTTGAAGGCACAACAGGCCCATAAGATGGAAGCGTCATGGGAAGGACCATTCATGGTCCAGGAGCGCCTGGGAGCTGTTAACTACCTCATAGCATTTCCTAATTCCTCCTCAAAGTCTAAAGTGTACCATGTTAACTCTCTAAAGCCCTTTTATTCCAGAGAATTACAGGTTTATCAGTTTACAGCCCAGGAAGCAGATAATGCTGGGTGGCCTGAAGGTGTCTACTACGAAGGGAAAAGTGATGGTGGCGTGGAAGAGATGAACCTCTCCTCAACCCTCGAACATCTTCAGCGGCAACAGATCAAAGTAGCTCATGCACTCTCTCGTGAAAGTTTCCCAGAATCAAATAGTTTAAAAGTGTTCTTGAAATGTGAAAAATCTCGTTGTTTACATACTTAGTAGTATATGTAATAGTGCATGTGTTTTATTAATCTGTTTATTTTAAAGTTCGAGGAGGAAATCACCGCCAGTGTGATTCCCCCACTGTCTGCAATTTGGGGGGCGTGTCCTAAACAGATAGTTAAGGGTTAAAGTCTCTTTTACCTGTAAAGGGTTAACAAGCTCAGTAACCTGATGAACACCTGACCAGAGGACCAATCAAGGGACAAGATAATTTCAAATCTCTGGGGAGGGAAGGCTTTGTCTGTGTCCTTTGTTTGGATTGCCGTTCTCTCTTTGGATTTAAGAGAGGCCAGACATATTCTTCAAGTTCTCCAAGGTTTCCTGAAGTATTTTCTTCTATTCAGTTTAGTGAGTATTAGAAGGCGGTTTAGTCTTATAATTGATTTCTACATTTGCAATTGTGTGTTTGCTGAAGCAATATCTTTATTTCTGTTTGCTGTTACTTTGATTATTCTGAGAAAGGGGGGGGGGAAGCCTCTCCAGGTTTATTAGTTAGACCCTGTATTTGTTCATCCTGGTAATACAGAGATAGTGTACTTTTTTTTCTTTCTTTAATAAAATCTTTTCTTTTTAGAACTTGATTGATTTCTTCCCTTGTTTGGATTTTCAGGGGAAGGGGAGGGGGGGAAAGTGAATCCCTCTTTGTTTTGATTCAAGGAGTTTGAATCTGTGTTGATCTCTCCTAACGGCTTGCCCCCGTGTGGATTCCCTGGTTTGTCAGGGGCCTCTCTGCCCCCAAAGCCCCTTGTTAGGGGTTCCAGCCTAGCCTGGCCCTGCAGCTGGTTCAGGCTCAGCCTGGGCCCCTTAGTCAGCACCCGCCTTTCCCAGGGGGCAGTGCCTTTTGAGATGGCCCTGCTTGTGGCACTGGACGCACCTCTTGTGCCTTCCCTTGGCCACGGCCGTCACACCGCCGTCAGGTTTAGCCCTTCC
This sequence comes from Mauremys mutica, assembly GCF_020497125.1. Taxonomy (NCBI): domain Eukaryota; kingdom Metazoa; phylum Chordata; order Testudines; family Geoemydidae; genus Mauremys; species Mauremys mutica. The sequence goes on along the minus strand of NC_059092.1, from coordinate 25,039,170 downwards.
CTCCGGGCTGGCCCGGGGCCTGCCGGTCCCATAGGGGCACCCTCTCCTCCCATGGCCAGGCTCTGCACAGGCCCAACACGTTTGGAGCCCCCCTGTTGCCTTCACAGGGGGGGCCCTCTCCTAGTTCTGCCTTTCCCAGGGTGGGGCCTAGTCTGTGCCCTGCGAGTCCCCTGAGGGCACTCCCTCCTCATCTGCCCCACTTCCCTACAGGTCCAACACAGGGCCCCCCGTTACACTCCCTCTGTTCCTTTCTCGTCCATGTGGGGTCTCTGTGCCCCAGCCCGGTAGGGGCACTCCCTTAGGTAGTGCCCTGGTCGCCCGCTGGAGGTCGGCTTGGAGCAGCAGAAACCTGGGGTGGGAATTCTCAGTTTTTAAATGAAGGGACCCGGGGTATACAATCTTTACCAAGGACAGCTTTTCTTTCTAGTGCTTGACAGGTGCTTGGTAAAGTAGGGCCTTTTCTACACTTCAAACTTGCTCTGGTTTAATTAAACTGGTTTAGATAAATCAGTGCAAACCCCTTTGTGGATCCTCTTATTTTGGCATAACCGTGGCCTTTTTTAGTTTAGCTTAAACTGATTCCCAGCAACTTAACCTGAACTGAAAAAAGCGTCTCTTACATCGGAATACGAGTGTCCACGTGGGGCTTTGTACAGTTTAGCTGAATCACTTGTGTTTAGTTATACTGGTGCAACTCTCCATGTGGACAAGGCCTAACAGACTTAAGGTAAACAGAAAACAAGACACTCTTAGGCTACACTAGACAGTTCAAAGTGCTGCCGCAGGAGCGCTCCCACGGCCGTGCTTTGACCTGACAGTGTGGTCACCCGCGAGCACGGGGGAGAGAGCTCTCCCTGCGCTCCTGGTAAACCAGGGAGACGAGGGGAGTAGCTCCGAGCGCTGGGAGCCTGGCTACACTGGCACTTTACAGCGCTGAAACTTGCTGTGCTCTGGGGGGTGATTTTTCACACCCAGCAACTGTACTCAAGGCTTAAATTGTCATAGTATTTCCCAGAGCCCCCCATGCTTCCCCCCATTCAACAAGATCAGGCTGGAGTCAAGGTTTGAAAATAATTCTGCTGAATTTAAGCCCAGGTTATATTGGTACAGATTGTTCCCCTACGTTTACTGCTGTAAAGCACGGCTGTACCGATAGAACTGCACTTGCAGTAGGTATTTTAATTATTTTGATAGACTAAAACTATTTTGGTATTTAACCAATTTAATTATTTTGGTCAAAAGAAGCAAACAAAAAAATGTAACAGTTAAAGCATAAGAAAAACTGTGTAGAGTTGGTCTCAGTGTAGGATGCCAACCCTCCAGGATTGTCCTGGAGTCTCCAGGAATTAAAGGTTAATCTTTAATTAAAGATTATGTCATGTGATGAAACATCCATGAATACGTCCAACCAAAACTGGCAACTACAATGAGTGTAATTGGTTCGGAGCAAGGACTGTCACTTGCTCTGTCTGTACAACACCCAGTACAATGGAGCCCCAGCATGATTAAGCTAGAATGTGCTACCATGACATGAAATAATAATTCCTTCCCCTCTCATTTTCTCAGTTTACACATCCGCCTCTCAAGTTCTCCAACTGACCATAGAGTCTTTCATGCAAAACAGGGCCAACAAGATGGGCCTTGCTAGTGGGAAGAACAGGCCAATTAAAAAAAGTAAAGCTCCCTGCCCTGCTATCGTCATCATTATTTATTATTGTTTTATGGCAGCAGCCAGGCGCCTCAGTCCTGGTCCTGTACACATACAAAACAAAATATGGTCTCATCAGAGTATAAGGCAGATGGGGGATTATAAGGAAACAGCACTGGTTAGTGTGACAGGCAGTGGTCTCAGAGCACCAGTGGTCTAATGGTTATCCAGGTTTTTAGGCATCCTGCCAGAGGAGAGTGTTGAAGAGAGTGGGGAGGATAATGACGTAGTTTTGCAGACATTTACCAGGAGCTCCTCCGAGGTGTGAGGGGCAGCATGGGACACAGCACAAAGGGACTTGTTTGAAAATGTAAAAAGTGGGTGATGGAGGCCGGCATCATGTGCAGATCGGAGGTGGGAGTCGACATTTTGGTAGCAAATGAGAGATGACGAGTCAGATGGGGTTAGGCTGTGAAGGGCCTCACAGCTGAAATCAGGCAGTTTATATTTGATGCAGTGGAGATGGAGGAGCTAGTGGAGGGAGGCAAAGGGAGGTGACATGGTCTGATCAACGGGCTAGGAAATGATCTTTTCAGCATCTTCTGAATGGATCTAAGCAGGATGAGCCTGCGTTTGTCAAGGTCAGAGAAAAGGATGTTGCAGCAGTCGAGACACGAGAGCCTGGAGCAGAGTTTTAGCTGTGGGGGTGGACAGGAAAGGCCACATCTTAGAGAGGTTCTGCAGAAAGAGTCGGCAAGATTTAGACATAACCTGAATGTGAGGACCTAGAGGGAGATCCGAGTCAAAGCTGGCACCCAGGTTACGGTCCTGAGTGACAGGCAGGATGGTGGCGTTGTCCACAGTGACTGACAAAGGAGGTAGCAGGGAGGTCTTGGGGGGAAGATTGGGAACTCTGTTTTAACCACATGGAGCTTGAGCTGATGATGAGACAGCCACAAGGAGCCATCAGAGAGACAGGCCAAGATTGTAGTTTGAGCAGAAAGAGACAAGTCTGGAGTGGATAGGTAGATCTGTGAGTCATCAGCGTGGAGATGGTAGTTGAATTTGTGTTTGCAGATGACTTTGCCCAGAGATAAGGTGTAGGGGAGAAGAGAAGGGGACCAAGGACAGAGTCCGGGTGGGGACAGAACCCCACAGAGGGCTGGAGGGGGGATGAGGAAGATCCTCTGATGGACATGGTGAAGGAGTGATTAGAGAGGTCAGAGGGGGCAGAGTTAAGCCAAGGAGGACAAGAGTTTAAGAAGAGTGGTGAATGGTGCCAGAGGCGGCTGGCAAACCAAGGAGGGTGGAGCGCTGAGTCTAAGTGCTAGCTAGGAAAAGTCATTACAGACTTTGTCAGGAGCAATGTCTGTGGAGCGCAAGGCGTGGAAGCTGGGATGGGGAGGGTCTAGGAAGGAACCGGAGGACAGGAACTCCAGGCAGCAATTGCAGAGGCACTTTCAATGAACTGAGAGATGAAAGGGAGAAGGGGCGGGAGCTGGGGAGGCAAATGGAGTCAAAGGTCTTTCTGATGGAAGACACTAAAATGTGTTTGTGTTGTGAGGGGAAAGAGCCGGAGCAGAGTGAGAGGTTAAAGAGGGCGGGAGGGAGGGAGGAGAGTGGGTGTGAGGGAGATCAGGAGATGGGGTGGGGTGAGTGGAAGGTTTAGGAGAAGAGCAGATGAGAAATGTTGGCATCTGTGAAGGAGAGGGAAGTGGGAATTGAAGGAAGGGAAGGGAAGGCGGGGGGGGAGAGGAGGGGGAAGGTCACATTTCATTGTGCGACAGGTGCAGTCACACATCTCTAACCCGCTTAGGGTCACACTCTCTCACTGGAGTAAGGTGCTTGGCTTCACCTCCTCCTGGGACAAAATTTCAGAGCCTTCAGCACCCCCACTTCCTGCCATGAGCTCCCGTCAGTGGCTCCACCGAAATCAGACACCTGGGGAGACCTGCACCCCCAAAGGGGACAATGTGCTCCCGACTTCCAGACTCGGGGGTGACTCTCAGCCAGTGCTGTACAAACAGGAGGGTTTGCTGGGTGTCTGGAACACAGCGTAGAAAATCTTTAGTTAACGTAGAGAATGGAAAGTTACAGCGAAGACCTGGGTCAGTCCAGAACCCAGAGCTCTCTCTCTAGTCCCAGTCCAGATGCTTCTCCTCCTTCCAGAAGCCCACACTTAACCCCAAGGGCCCCCGCCCGCCCCGTCCTTTGTTCTTGGCAAACACTGTCACCTGGCCTCCTCCTCAGCCCTTTGTTTCCCAGCTGGTCACAACCCGCTTCCTGCAGAGGATGGGTCTCACTAGTTGCTAGGTTCCAAATGTCCGGGCAGTCCCCAGAGGCATGGGGCTAGTTTACTCTGCAGAGATCCAGGTGTGACTGATGCCTGGTATCAGTCACACCTGCATCAGTCACACCTGGATCTCTGCAGAGTAAACAACCTTTTCCCCCACCTGTTTAACCATGCAGCTCATAGGGGAAACTGAGGCACACACATTACAAATCATGGGGAGAGGTGATTGGTGGGTGATGCTGAGAAAAAATGGGTGATGGTTGGAGAGGGGGAATCCGCACCAGAGAGCTCAGAGAACAGGGCTTGGTGAACTCAAGTCCAGTGCATGGCCCTTTTGGTGACTGGGGGAGCTGATCCAGGGCAGCTGGGTGAATGCAGAGGGGAGGGTGAGGAGATGGGAGCAGAGGGTCGGATGGGCCATCCCTTTGGAAGCCGAAGTTACCGAGGACGAGTGTGGGAAGCTGAGGAAAGGAAGGGAGAGCTGGGGTGGGGATCAGAGAGGGTGACTGAGAGGCAGGAGCGGGATCAGACTCTGATCCATAGTGTCCCTGTTGCTCCCATCGCTGCAGTGTCCAAGGGCTGGAGCTGTAAAGGGACAAAGGTGCCTAAATCACAGAATCAGGCCCCCTGGGGTTCACAGAGTCATCCCCACCCCTGGGCTGCTGCCAAGCCCTGTAGATGCCTGAACTCACTTGGCATCTCGGGATCTGTGTTCCTGCCTCTGGGCTTGTGCCCCGCAGCTTCCCCGCCAGGTGCCCAGATGCCTGAGCCCCAGAGCGATGCATGGACGGAGGGATGACAGGTGTCCTCCACTTAACTCGTCTGGGGGCCCGATGCAGTGGGTGTGCTCAGGCCGCTTGCTGGATCGGACCCGCACATGAGCTCACACAACAGTGTGGGAGGAGCCGAGTGGTTTGGGCATCACCTGGGGTGAGGAAGACTCCTGGTTCCAGACCTCCTCTGACCAATCCCCAACTAAATCATCCCAGCCAGGGCTTTGTCAAGCATGACCTTAAAAACCTCTAAGGAAGGAGATTCTACTACCTCCCTAGGTAACCCATTCCAGTGCTTCACCACCCTCCTAGTGAAAAAGACTTTCCTAATATTCAACCTAAACCTCCCCCACTGCAACTTGAGACCATTACTCCTTGTTCTGTCATCTGGTACCACTGAGAACAGTCTAGATACATCCTCAATGGAACCCCCTTTCAGTTAGCTGAAAGCAGCTATCAAATCCCCCCTCATTCTTCTCTTCTCCAGACTAAATAACCCCAGTTCCCTCAGCCTCTCCTCGTAAGTCATGTGCTCCAGCCCCCTAATCATTTTTGTTGCCCTCCACTGGACTCTTTCCAGTTTTTCCACATCCTTCTTGTAGTGTGGGGCCCAAAACTGGACACAGTACTCCAGATGAGACCTCACCAATGCCGAATAGAGGGGAACGATCAATCCCTCGATTTGCTGGCAGTGCTCCTATTTATACAGCCTAAAATGCCGTTAGCCTTCTTGGCAACAAGGGCACACTGTTGACTCATGTCCAGCTTCTCATCCACTGTAACCCCTAGGTCCTTTTTTGCAGAAACTGCTGCCTAGCCACTTTGTCCCTAGTCTGTAGCGGTGCATGGGATTCTTCTGTCCTAAGTGCAGGACTCTGCACTTGTCCTTGTTGAACCTCATCAGATTTCTTTTGGCCCAATCCTCTAATTTGTCTTTGAGCAGGGCATTGGACTAGATCAGTGGTCCCCAACCTTTTTGTCTGGCAGGCGCCAGACGAAGGACCGGGGCGGCGGTGGAGCATCCGCCAAAATGCCGCCGAATTTCGGCAGCATTTCAGCAGCGACGCCTCTTGATGACGCCGCTTGCCGCCAACAAGCGATGTCATCGAGAGGCGTTGCTGCTGAAAGGCTGCAGAAATTCGGCAGCAACGCCGAAATGCCGTGGAAATTCAGCGGCATTTTGGCGGATGCTCTACCGCCGGCCAGGACGTGGGTGCATTCATGGCGCCCGTGGACACCGCATTGGGGACCCCTGGACTAGATGACCTCCTGAGGTCTCTTCCAACCCTAATCTTCTGTGATTCTATGATCTTACAAAACTGGGTGACTGGGCAACAAAATAGTAGGTGAAATTCAGTGTGGATATGTTCAAAGTAATGCACAATGGAAAACATAATCCCAACTATACATATAAAGTGATGGGGTCTAAATTAGCTGTTACCTCTCGAGAGATCTTGGAGTCATTATAGATAGTTCTCTGAAAACATGCACTCAGTGTGCAGTTTCAGAGGGGTATCCGTGTTAGTTTGTTTCAGCAAAAACAACGTTTAAAGACTAACAAATTTATACAGGCATAAGCTTTCATGGGCTGGAACCCACTTCGTCAGATGCAGACACGAAAGCTTATGCTCAAATAAATGCATTAGTCTTTAAGGTACCACAGGGCTCCTTGTTTTTCAATGTGCAGTGGCCATCAAACAAGCTAACTGAATGTTGGGAATCATTATGAAAGGGATTGATAATAAGACAGAAAATATCATATTGCCACATCTTGAATACTGCGTGCAGATGTAGTCATCCCATCTGAAAAAAGATATATCGGAATTGGAAAAGGTACAGAAAAGGGCAACAAAAATGATTGGGGTGTGGAATGGCTGCTACATGAGGAGAGCGTAATAAGATTGGAAGTTTTCAGCTTGGAAAAGAGACGACTAAGGGAGATATGAACGTCTATAAAATCAGAGGTCGCAGAATTCACGGGATCTGTGACTTCCAGGAAACCCCATGACTTCAGCCCGTGGCGGGCGAAGCTGTGGGGTCCCCCTGCCACCTGTAGCAGCTGGGAGTGGTGGGGGGGCTCCGTGGGCTGTGCAGGGACCAACCGCTCCCAGTTGCTGTGGGCGGCAGGGGGACCCCGGAGCTCTGAGTGGCCCGCAGTTGCCTGGCCCCTGCAGGTGGTATGTGTGTCACGCAGCTGAGCTCCCCATTTTGCCATGGATATTTTTAGTAAAAGTCACAGATAGGTCACAGCTTCCATGAGCTTTTCTTTGTTGCCCGTGACCTGTACAGGACTTCTACTAAAAATATCCATAACAAAATCATAGTCTTCATCATGACTGGTCTGGAGAAAGTGAATACCGAAGTGTTATTTACCCCTTCATGTAACACAAGAACGTGGGAGCAGCAGATGAAATTAATAGGCAGCAGGTCTAAAACAAACAAAAGGAAGTATTTCTTCACACAATACACAGTCAGACAGTGGAACTCTTTGCCAGAGGATGCTGTTTTGCCAAAGAGATCAGGATAGTGGCACCAGACAGAGAAAGGACATGAGTCTCTAGAACCAGAGTTGTCAGGCCAAACCTTCATAGTGCATAAGAGCAGATTCACTACTTCAGCAATGACTACCTGAATCCCACCAAAGAGGATGAAAAGGAGATGGGGTGAAAGATTATTGATGCAAGGTCTAAAAAAGTGCCAGATCTAGAGGTCTCCTCAACACAGCTGAATTGAGATCTAGTGGGATGTCACCGAGTGTCCCGCTATCCCAATAAAAGACTCACTAGGGATTGATATGGGGTTCATCTACCTACCTCTGTTCCATTAAAAAAAAAAAAGCCCCGGGGGCTGAGGGAGCTGTGTATGGCAATGCGTACAGTCATGTAGGGGTGTGTGATCAAAATGAAAAATGTCTCTGAGGTTCAGTACCGGGTTTGCTATGGCACCAATGGCACTGCCCCACCAGGCCCACACTCGGAGCCCACAGTCACTATATAGGGGCCCACAAATATGTTTGGTGCCGGGACCCACAAAAGGCTAATCCAGTCCTGACTGCCTGAGCACTATTTCAGCCCCACATTTTTGGGTGGACCTCCCACAGTGGGAGCTGCAGAGCCCTCCCCCGCAACACACACACACACACCCCTCCCTCCTGGTGTTGGGAGGGGAACAGGAGAAAGAACAAAATAAGCAAGAGAAGAAGAGAAAGGAGGGAGGAAGGGATGGAGGAAAAGGTGAAACAAAAAGGACAAACCCTAATGTCCCCAGTGATTCTAAGGGACAAAATCCCAGGTGCGGAATAAAATTCTGCCTCTTTAAGCTCGTGTTTTCCATGCCTAGAATTCAACTCTCACCAGATGGATCAGACTGAACAGGTTTCAAACCTCCAGGAGGCTCTTACCTTCTAAACAGGGACGGCTGTTTTCTAGTAAAATCAGGCAAAGGGAAGGAGAAAACTAGAAAGAGGTTCCTCCTGGCGCTCACGTCCGTGAACCCGAATACTCCCTCAGTTCTCAAAGAGAGACCTGGAGAAGGAGACTTGCTGGAGCAAAGCCACAGGGGTCTCTGAGGTTTCCCTGGCCCCTCGCCCCTCTCCTGCCTGGCTGATGTCAGCATCTCTCTGTGAGGTCACCACCTCCCCACCACCTTTGACCAATAGTCTGAGGTCCTGCAAAAGGCCTTTGTGATGTCACTGCCACACCCCTCCCTTGCTGGGCTAATGTCCTGCCCCTGGCCAGGCACTTGGCAGGTTTGAGCTACTCCCTGTGGATCACCCCACTCAAGGAGCGTTCGTTCTAGGCAGCAAGCCGGCTGGACAGGGAAACATCAGATGCTGCTCCCAATGCTACACTCAGATTTTCAGAAATTAGTCGACTTTATGGCCAGAAGAGACCATTAGAGCATCTAATCTGACCCCCTGCATATCACAGGCCTCCTGTATGACACAATAGCTACTTTTGGGGCAAACACATTCCAGAAAGGCATCTAGTCTTCATGAAATGACATCAGGAGATGGAGAATCCACCACTTTCCTTGGTAACTTGTTCCTGTGGTGAATCATCCTCGCTGTTGAATATTTGTGCCTTAGTTGTAATATGAATTTGTCTCTTTTCACCTTCCAGCCATTGGGTCTTGTTAGGCCTTTCTCTGCTAGATTCAAGAGCCCTTTAATACCCAATCCTTTCTCTCCATTAAGGCCCTTCAACACTTCTATGAAGTCACCTTTCAATCTTCTTTTGATAAGCTAAACAGGTTGAGCTCTTTCAATAGCTCACTAGAAGGCATTTTTCTCCAGTCCTCAGAACATTTGGTGGCTATTTGCTGCCCCAGCTCCAATTTCATTGATGCCGTGTCACCTCCTGTGACATTACTGACATAATCTGTAACTGTATAGATCACCGTTGCGACCACTGTTCTATATTCGCAGCCAATATTGTAGAAAGGTTGTTGTGTAAGGGGTCTATGGAGAGGTTCTGATTGGCTGATTATAATTATGCTATCTCTCACTGTGTATCATTTTTGTAGTTGATGTTATGAATATTGGCTCTATGCTGCCCATATTTCAAACTTCTGCTCTGCTTCCAGGGAACACCCCAGCCAGACAAGTTGGTGTCAGTTCTGCCTAGCCTGCTTGATGGCCCATTACGGACCATCAGCTCTACAATCGACCCACTGAGAGACTTGACTCAGCAAGCTATGGAAGGACCTGCCTATGGACAGAACTCTAAGGTTTTTCTATGCCATGTGCTTAGGGAAGATGTATTTTCCATGCCCTGGTTCCTCGCTGACCCAGAGAGAACAAAGGAACATGAAAACAAAAACCTTCCCCCACAGATTTGAAAGTATTTTCTTCCCTTATTGGTCCTTTTGGTCATGTGCCAACCAGGTTATCTGAGCTTTTTAACCCTTTACAGGGTATTTAATGCTACCTGTAGCTATACGTTTATGACACCCTGTAAATAGCAATCTGCAGAATGATTCTGAGAAAGGGCAGGGTGAAGGGAAGTGGCTTCAGCAGATTTACTGAGCATGCTCAATGCACCCTAAGTAGCAAATTCCTACACACAGCAGTTTCTCACACTACACCTGAGGCAGCATGAGGCAGGGGCTCCATCGCTGTCCAGATCCCCCCCAAGAGCAGATCCCCAGGGGCTGCGAGACCCTCAGCTTCTGGGACCTGTGTGTGGAGTCTCTCTTCTGCCCACCCAGGGCTGCCCCTGGGGTCCCTCTGGCCCCTGGTGCCTGCAGCCCCTGGCCAGGGGCAGCAGAGCCTGGGACTGGGTCCAGCTGGAGAAAGTCCCCACCTCGGATGGGCACAGAAAGTGCTTCAGTGAAAGTCTGTCCCTGGAGCAGCCCCTCTGGCGCCGCAGCAGCAGCCCGGAGCTCAGCCCCGGCTCCCAGCGCACACTGGAGGCAGCAGCACCAGCAGTGTCTGGTACCTTACAAAGCCCGGCCACCAGGAGCTGCCCCACGGCTCTTTTCCTGCTTCCTTCCTACCAGCCCCCCACTGCTCCAGCCCCTTCCTGGCACCTTCAAGCCCAACCCAGGCTGCAGCTGCCGCACTCACTGGGCCAGGGACTGTCTGAGGTGGGAACTAGCCCCATCTCTGCTCCTCCTCCTCCTGCCCCTGTGTGTCCCAGAGCCGCTGCAGGGACTGACCCGCACCCAGGCTCTCGCTCCTGTTAGCGCTCACAGGGGCCAATCCAGCTACGGGAGAGTGAGCGCCCCTGGGAGCAGGGAAGTGACCACGTCTCCCTGCCAGAGGGTGGAGGAGGAGGAAGAAAGGGAAAGAGGAGAGATTGAAAGGGGATAAGGAGAAATAAGTGGGGAAAGCAGCACCCAGCTCTTTTCCACTGGATCACCCATGAGCAGATTGCTCCTGAGCTCTGGGTAAATAGCCCCCAGTGTCTCCCAGATCCCCCTGCTCCCCAGGCAATGCACATCGGGAGCTCCTTCCTGCCAGGCGTGATTACAAGGAGCTGTAGGTGTCACCCTTACGCCATGATTGGAGAAAGACAGCAAAGCTTGGGAACACGCCTCTGTATTTCCAGTCCAGTGTGACAATCCCGGCTCCAGGAGGGGTTTGTTCTCTGCTCCTGCTGGATGGGCACAGAATGGGGCAGCAACAGGTCTGTGTCAGTTTTTGTTGCTCCACCTTCCTTAACTTAGAACAGTGTGAAATGAAGAAAATGGAGATGGAATTAAAGGGAAATACACAAAGAAAAGTTCCAGCCCCCGTTGCTTATTGAAAGAAATGACTCAATTTCCCAGTTACTTGTTTTATTAACAGGAACAAATAATCCCAAGAGCGCACGTCACTAAGGCTAAATGACTATAGACACCACTCAGCTAAGGGTTAAACAACACAGTGATAAAGTTCAGGTCACATCAGGAAATCAATGAGTTAACAAGGATATTGCGCTGGAATCAAGTCGTCAATTTAGTCCAACCATCAGATTAATACAGTAGAAAAACCAACCCCTATAAATCCTAAAAGAGCAACCCAGGAAGGCAGGTGCACATTTAGTGATGCCAAAACCCCAATCAGAGATTTTGACCCAGGCAGGGCAACCCAGATTTACCCAGCTGAATATTTCAATGCTGAAACCAAATCATTGCTGACATTTAGCCCACAAGCTCAACGCTCATTACAGTTTTCTCCTTAGATTTCACTATTCTGCCTCGCCCTCTCGGCCCAGAACACATACAGACCTTAGAGAGACATTAGTAAAAGAAGTTCAAACAGCTCTCGCTGAACAATACGTATCTGACCGCTCAAGTCCTTCCACTGCTTGCGCAGGTGAGGAGCATTCGTTCAGTGATTCTGTAGGGCAGGGTTTTAAGGCTATTAAGATTTGGGGAACTATTCTTCCTAACATCTTCCCGTTGTAGATTTCAGAGGTGTTCACACACTGACACCCACTGAGCGACATTGTTACACTCCAATCTAATAGAAAGGCTGGGAGGTCTCCAAGTTCATAAAAAGAAAGACAAAAAATAGAAAAGGGAACAAAGCGTTTCTAAGATAATAAGGGGTTGGATCTCTGCACCTCTCGGGCTTTGGATTCACCCAGAGTAGGAACTGTAGCTGCAGTTTAGGAACCAGGTAATGGCATAGATTTCCTTTCTCTCCGGAGCAGGGAGTGACCTATGTCTCATTCTCTCTGTCTCCCATCGGGTGATGGGACCGTGAGTGAGAATGAGGAGGGGAAACCCAGCAGGAAGATGCTGAGGAATTAGAACCACCTGTGCTCTATTTTCACACTTTCTAACCTTTCAAAGAAGCAGGAGGCAGAGAGGTGATACAAATGCATTAGACTCAAGAGAAAAACTAAGGGCAGGTCTACACTAGGAGAGGGGGATCGATCTAAGATACACAACTTCAGCTACGGGAATAGCAGAGTTGAAGTCGACGTATGTAGGTCGACTTACCTCGGCATCTTCACGGCGCTGAGTCGACTGCTGCTGCTCCCCTGTCGACTCCGCTTGCGCCTCTTGCGGTGCTGGAGTACCAGAGTCGACGGGAGAGAGCTCGGGGATTGATTTATCATGTCTAGACTAGACATGATAAATCAAACCCCGATAGATCAATCGCTACCCGCTGATCCGACGGATAGTGTAGACCTGCCTTAAGAGACGAAACCACAGACTCTGGACTCGGCGTTCATGTATCCTGCAGTCTGAACTTGGAATTTGATACATTCCCCCATTGGCTACCACCATTTGCCCAGCATGGAAGTGCTTCTTGTCCAACCAGGCAGCCAGACTGGGACCCATAGGCATGGAATGGCTCTGAAGGAATCAGCTGTTTCTCTCTCTGTGCTTCATCTAACTTTGGATCCAAATGGTAAAAGACAGTTGTTCCCAATTTAATCATGGCGTCCTTCAGGAGGGTGACCAATGTCACTTAACTAGGGAGCCGGGTTCTAAAAATAGTTTACCTGGGCCACAGGTCACCATAGCTTCCATCTCGGGGGTGAAAATCAACCACCACTACCTGCAATTTCTACCTGAGCTCTTGTCAAATCTTTGACCTTACTTGGAGTAATTTGACACTTCTCTGGTGTAGAATTCTTCACCAACCACACAACAGATCAGTAGCGACAGTGAGGCACAACTCCCTCAACTATGCCCTTTTATTTCTTTAATCTGGTGGCACAGATTTAAATTAGGGACTAAATTCAGGTGCGGCTTAGAGTCCCTGTAAGACACCAAATGTCAGGTCTCTATTAAAAATAGGTATCTTTCTGCAGCTATATCACATTCAACACGGATTTCATTTTCTACACATTTGCAGCATCTCCCAGGGGTGAGCTGAACAGAAGTGTCACTTCCATTTTTCCCATCTCTACCGAGCTAGGGATTGCATTTCCCAAACAATAGGCAACATGCAGCTGATTAGGAAGGAGATATCTTCAGGAGCCACTTCCCGCAGGGCCTGGGCCACAACGGCTTTGGGAGCCCAATGCATGGGTACTTTTCTTATGTACAATTCATTTACTAGGGTATAAATCTTCCCAGCCCCTTAGAAAAAATACTGACCTAACCAATTGAACAACAGGGGGGATTGGGATGGTGATGGGGAATAAGGGAATCCCTCTGACTTACACTATCTTCTTCTGTTGTTACAGAGGGTGAAATGACGTTTTCCCCTATCCCTGCCCTGTTCCTGCTCTTTGTTATAGTTCAATATATTTTAAGTGAGGAAAATGGTAGTAAAAATATCTGCTCTTCAGCACAACGTGAAGCAACATCAGAGCAACTGAGAATGAAACAATTTGTTCCCCAAAGGAGAACTCGATGACTAACAATTGCTGTGTATTGGGGGAACAGTATAACCGTGATGCTCAGGGTTTGTTTAGACTAGGGAAAGTGATGGAGTTTAGGTCAGGTCAAGGGGGAAGCTAATGCCAACCCCTGCACCTGGGCTGCATCTGCTCTACAACTATAATTGTCTTTTTACCCCAAGATCACTAACTCGAGCAGCCAACGCCATGTGCAGCCCTAGCGGATGTCAGGCACAGGTAGTTTTTGCCTCAGTGTAGCTTGTTGGGAATCAAACCTCTCTCCCACCTGGAGCTGATGGAGTTTGGCTGTTCTCAGTGGGAGCAGATGACAGAACAAGGAGCAATGGTCTCAAGTTGCAGTGGGAGCCATCTAGGTTGGATATTAGGAAACTAATTTTGCTAAGGTGGTGGTGAAGCACTGGAATGGGTTACTTAGGGAGGTGGTGGAATCTCCATCCTGAGAGATTTTTAAGGCCCGGCTTGACAAAGCCCTGATTTAGTTGGGGTTGGTGCTGCTTTGAGCAGGGAAATGGACTAGATACCTCCTGAGGTCCCTTCCGACCCTGATATTCTATGGTTCTATGACATACACTCCTACGGCTCAATAGAAAAGATCACAGGACTGACCCCAAAGAAGGGTGAGCTGGAAAAGGCAGAAGCAGGCAACTCATCTGGGGGAGCTGAGCTGAGCTACTACGGTGAAGATGGTGCAAAGATCACTATGTGGGAATTAGCAAATGTGATTTAAAAAACAAAAACAAAATCTTTGCTCAGCAAGGCATTTATTACAGTTCTCTCTTACGTGGATTTTCTGATGCCTGATAAGGGGTGAGCTCCAACTGATGCTTTTCCCGCACTCAGAGCACGTGTAGGGTCTCTCTCCTGTGTGGATTCTCCTATGTGTGATAAGGTGTGAGCTCCAATTGAAGCGTTTCCCACACTCAGAGCACATGTAGGGCATCTCCTGTGTGTGGATTCTCTGATGTGAGATGAGGGCTGAACTATCAGTGAAGTGTTTCCCGCACTCAAAGCATGTGTAGGGCGTCTCTCCTGTGGGGATTGTAAGATGTGTGATAAGGGGTGACTGCCGACTAAAGCTTTTCCCGCACTCGGAGCACATGTAGGGTCTCTCTCCTCTGTGCATTCTCTGATGAGTGACAAGGTTTGAGCTCCCATTGAAGCTTTTCCCACACTCGTGGCATGTGTAGCGTGTCTGTTCCAAGTTGATTCTCTCGTGTGGAATAAGGTCTGAGAGGCTACTTAAGTTTTCTTCTGACCTCTGCTGAGTCTCACAGGCTGTTTCTTTTTCTGGGAGTGCACAACTCCCGGAAACGTTCCCTTTGGGTCTTCCTGACAACGTTCCATGTGTTTCTACTTGCTCAGCATCATCCTGCTGGGGTTTCTGGTCCTCATTCTCACTCACCATCCCATCACCTGAGGGGAGACTGAGAGAATCCAGACATAGGTCACTCTCTGCACCGGAGAGAAAGGAAATCTCAGAGAGAGGAACGGTAAAAGGGATGAACAAACCAAAATATGTGTGGGAGAGATCAAACCGATCAGGTGCTGATTTTCACCAGAACACTCTGGGGAAAGCTACATTAGGCAGGGACCTGCTGCCACTTGTCAGAGCATAGGTGGGAAGCCATGAGTCATATCTGCCTAATGATTCCACACCTGCAGGGAACAATCCTGAACTTGGAGAGCTCACAGGGTCTTTGTAGGGCATCCCAAATGTTTCCTGAAATCACAGACAGTTTTTGAGCTGGTTTAACCAATTCCTTACCCGTGCAGGCAGCTCTCGGGAGGACTTCTTTCTCAGAGCCCTGGAGATCTGGGATCCACGGCTCTTCCTCTCGTTCCAGCTGCGAGATCACATCAGGTGTGGAATCTGGAAGCCCTACTCCAGGCAAAGAAAACAAGGGAGGTGAGCGGAATTTGTGGGATACTTGTCACAAGGAATAGTCCATGGTTTTAAGCTCAGATCATTTTTAAGCAGTAACATCCCAAGACCAGCTTCCTTGGCTCCAAGTGGCAGGAGAGTTATTATTATTATTAATCATACGCATTACCTTAGTGCTTAAGGACCAACTAACAGTGTGTCTCCGTTTTGCTAGGCACAGTACAAACACAGAATAGTAGATGGCCCATGCCCTGAAGAATTTACAATCTGAATAGACAAGACAGACAGAATGGGGGAAAGGGTAGAACCCACTGTTAGAATAGAGATATTCAGGTCTGTCTGTAAAGCCTAGACTTTAAGAACTCAGGTGTATTTTTATCACTTAGCTAGTTACAGGGGTATAAAAACAAAGAATCAAAATCACTGTCTGCCTGTGTCTGGGCCTTCTCTCACTAGGATAGTCTGAGGCCTGGTTCTTAGGCTAAGGCCTTTGGCTAAGCAGCAAGGGCAGCCATAAGCTGGGAAGCGAAGGGTCACATCCTCACACCCCAAACCAGTCACACTGAAATAAGGTGCTATTGGGCTGTTAGGAAGTCGATCCTGTCCTGATTGTGCCCCCTGGGAAGTTTTCGGCTTATTCCAACCTCCAAACCAGACTGCCCAAGCCTCCCTCCTCCGGTGCATTTGCTGTCCCTCCCCTCCAGCAGGAATCCACCAGCAAACCCACGATAATCCCTACCTGAGCTGGCTCCTCTGCAGCCATTTCCCTTCCCTGTCCCATGGGAGGATGGGATGAGCTGGAGCGAAACATGGACGACATCCTGCAGCCTGGCAGGGCGAGAAGGGCAGTTGCGGAGGTTTCAGAACAGGCTTTAGTTCATGTCACATCACGATTCCCCCAGGATCTTTCCCTGCAGAGACACAGCCTAGGCTCTGCCATGCTGGGAACATGCTCCAGCTCTTTACTGCAGGGGAGACCTGGCCCCTCCTGCCAGGCTAAGCCCACAGGGAGATTTTTCAGCCTCCCCAGTAATAAAGTCTCTGAACAAAATGCTGGAAAGGAGCAGAACCAAAGGGGCTGGGCCGGCTCCATGGGGACACTGGCTCCTCCCTTCCCCTCCTGTGCGGCCATGTCCTGTCGCTGGCAGAGATCGGCCCCCCCGTCTCCCCCCCAGAGGCAGCCATGTCTGCGGGCTCCCCCAGCCAGCACCTACTAACCCCCACCCACGCTGGGGGAGTGACACAGGACAGCAAATTCCACCTACCCAAGGACAAATTGCTGCACATAAACGGGCTGGGTTCACATCCCAAAGCTGAGGAGAATTTAAGAATTACAGAGAAAATAGGGCAAAATAAGAGACTAGAGAGTCAATTAATTTCAGGGAAAATGAGGAAATCTCCTTGGATTTTCTAGCCATATGTGGGGAGGGGAGAGAGAAGGGGAAGAATCAGAGAGAATTCTTCTCAGGTTATGAGATGGAAAGAAATGGCACAAACAGGAAAAGGATGCAAGTGGCTCACCCCCGTGGCCATAGGCGTGTGCAGCACATTTCATTAGGGTGTGCACCCAGGGAGCCCCCCCTAGCCCCACCCCATCCACTGCCTCCCACTTCCTGCCCCCCTCAGAATCCCCAACCCCCCCTGCTCCTTGTCCCCTGACTGCCCGCTCCTGGGACCCTGCCCCTAACTGCCCTCCAGGACCCAACCCCCTGTCCAAGCCTCCCTGCTCCTTGTCCCCTGACTTCCCCCTCCTGTAACTGCCTCCCTAGGACCCTACCTGTCCCCCTGACCCTTATCCACACCCCCACCCCCAGACAGACCCCCGGGACTCCCACACCCCATCCAACCGCTCCTCGCCCCTGACAGGACCCCCAGAACTTCCGACCCATCCAACTCCCTCTGCTGCCTGCCTGCCCTGACCCCGCTCCACCCCCACCCCCCGAACCCTCAACCCATCCAACCCTTTTGCTCCTTGTCCCCTGACCGCCCCCTCCAGAGACCCCCCCACCCACTAATCACCCCCACAACTATCCAACCCCCCTCCCCACCTCCTGGCAGCTCTGTCTAGTGGCTGCTCCCACCCACACACTCAAAGTGGCAGAGGAGGTTCCCTCTCCTTCAGGGGGAAGGTTGCCTAGTGGTTAGGCCACAGGACTCAGGCTCAGGTGTTCTGGGATTGAGTCTCTGCTCTGCCACAGACTCCCTGCTTAGCCTTGATAAAGTCACTTCACCTTGTTGTGCCCTAGATCCCACCTGCCCAATGGGGCCAACACTGACCTGCCTCCTGGGCTAAATCCATCCATGGCTGGGTGATGGGGGGGAATGGCGATACCAACATGGGGAAATGTGGGCTGAATTTCTGCACAGCCGGAGAGTGAGAGCCAGCTCCACAGGGGGGATGGGAGCGAGAGGGGCTCAGGCCAGCTCCACACAGAGGGGGGTCAGGGCTTGGGCCCTGCAACTTTTGCCACTAAGGTGGCTGGGGCTCCCGAGCCGGGGACTTCAGCCCCACATCTTCTGCCAGGGTCCGGGGTTCTCCTCCCTGCCCCAGGGTGGCTCCTCTCCCACTCCATCCCCCGTCCCCCGCCCAGGGCAGCTCCTGCTGGTATCTGGAGCTTCTCCTCCCCCCACCCTCCCCCTGCCCCAGCCGGGCTCCCCGGGGCACCCGCTGCTGCTGTGGCCGGAGCCAAGCCTGGCGGGCAGGGAGCAGCGATTCACGCGGGGGCCCTGGCAGAGCCCCCAGCCCGAGCGGGGCGGGGCAGCCCCAGGGCAGCGGGGGGGCTCTGCTGCTGCTGGCCCCGCCCCCCCCACCGACCCCTGGGGCTGTTGGGGGGGGCTCACGCAGCCCCCCAGGAGCGGGGGGGGGAGCAGCTGAGCGGAGCCTGCCCAGCAAACAGCTGATCGCAGCTGCGCCCAGGCCGCCCCCGGGGAAAAGCTCAGCGGAGGAGGCGCCACAAGCTGCCGTCAGCGGGTCATTCCCGGGGGGGCCGAGCACCCACCTGCAGCCGCCACAGCCTCCTCCCCGCCCGGAGCCCCCACGGGAGGGGGGAGCAGCCTCCCCAGCCGGGGCTCAGGGCATTGGGGTGCCGGGCTCCCCCCCTGCGCACGCCTGGGCCCGGGACACTCACACACACACTCTGCCCCGGGGCTCCCCTGGTGCCCAGAGACCGATCAACCCCCCACCTGCAGCTCCGGCCTCTCCCCGCCTGCAGCTCCAGCCTCTCCCCGCCCACCCCGCCAGCCGCACCCAGGGGAGCCCCGGGCCCCAGGCTCTGTCCCCACCTGGAGCCCAGCGGGGCCGGGGGCAGCTCCTGCTGCAGCTGAGAACAGCGGCTCCGCTCCAGCCCGGGCGGCTCCAGCGCTGCCGGCAGCACGTGGCCACCAGGGAGCAGCTGCTGAGCCCGGGCTCCTGCGTCACAATGTGCCAGAGCCCCGCCCCCAGGAGCTGCCCCGCCCCCGGGCTGTGCCAGAGCCACGCCCCCAGGAGCTGCCCCGCCCCCGGTCTGTGCCAGAGCCCCGCCCCCAGGAGCTGCCCCCCCCCCCGGGATTTGTTCTCCTGTTTCCTTCTTCCCAGCACCCCCTGCTCCCAGCTGCTCCCTTCCTGTGTCTGCAAACACCCCCCCGGGAGGGCTGCAGCGCTCGCTGGGGCTGTCTCCAGTGGCTGAAGTTGCCTCCATCTCTAATCACCTGGGGGCGGGGGTGGAGGGAACGAAGGGAGGAGATGGGCCCAGGGTGTGAAAGCAGAATTAGGGGGCAGGGAAAGAAGGACTGTTTGGAAAGGTGGAAAGGAAAGGCTCCTGGGTGATCCAGATGGAGTCAGAAGCAGTTGGGCAGCAGAGGCTCAGATAAATTGAGGGGAACCCCCGGGGTGTCCCAGTGTTGGCCAGGGTGTGTACAGCACCTAGCACAATATGGGGTCCCGATCTCAGTCATGGTCTGTGCAGCACCTGGGAGCCCTGATGTCTCTTTCCTCATCACAGGCACTGGGAATGGAGTGAGGGAAACCTCAGCACCTGAAGGGTTAATGCAGCCCTGTGTGCAGCCCCCGCTAGGGTGACCAGACAGCAAATGTGAAAAATCGGGACAGGGAGTGGGGGTAATAGGAGCCTATATAAGAAAAAGGCCCAAAAATCGGGACATTCGGTCACGCTAGTCCCTGCTGCGCTCACGAGGGGTTGGCTTAGAGAGTTGTAGTAATAACAGCAGCAAAGAGTCCTGTGGCACCTTATAGACTAACAGACGTATTGGAGCAGGAGCTTTCGTGGGTGAATCCCTACTTCATCAGACGCACTAATAGTCCCATCTGGTCTAGTGGTCAGGATTCCTGGTTTTCATCCACGGGGCCTGGGTTCAATTTCTGGTGTGGGAACAGTGCAGAGCTTTTGCCCAGAGTGGAGACAGGAAATGAAAGGAACAGGAAGGGATCCTGCCAGCAGGGGAGTTAGACAGTGTGGGGAGGGGATCCCAGAAGTGGGGGTGGGGGGCAGAGGTCTGAGCGGAGACCAGGGAAGGATCCCAGCAGTGTGGGAAGTTGAGAGCACAGGCCTGGCATGGGGACCTGGAAGAGTGAATGTGTCCCTCTAAACCCATCAACTGCAGACTAGGCAGGACTGGAAGAATTACATATTTGTTGGTAAATGTCTATTTCTGTGTAAACGCACAACCCACTGGCAAAATATTTCCATCGATAATCATCAAAACTGACAGCTGGGCAGAGTAAGAAACATGCTGCTTGAGAACTTACCCTGTTGTAGGAGCAGCAGTGATCTGTGTGCTCCATATAACCTGTATGCCCAAAAGGTCTGTTACACTCCCCCCACCCCCCGCCCCATCTCCTCTCCCTCTCTGAATGCCTGTGAAGTGGCTTTCCCCCTCCCCCCCTCCTGCAATGCTTGTGGGATGAAGGGGCTGGATGAACAGCTGGAAGAGCAGAAGAGCTCCTAGATAGACAAGGTGTCTGGGACTCTCATTAGGCAGCGATCACACACCCAGAGCAGGGACCCTGCATGGACACTGGCTGAGGTGGAGTGTGACCCACCAGATGCAGCCAAGTCATCTCCAGTCGCAGGCCATGAGGAGCAGGTCCTTAAAGGGGGAAGGGGCCCTGTGCTCAGGAGTCACTCACAAGCTTGTACCTCCAGTGAATGCCCTTCGCCCGACCGCCTGGCCAGTGGTTCACTGTGTTGCATTCCATCGCGCCTCGGGAAGACTTACCTTCATCACACTATCCATCACGGCGCTGGGGGACACTTACCTTAAAGGATCCTGACATCCCCAGTGCCAGGCCTGTCCTGGGAGTGTGAGTATGACACATCCCCCCCTGCTTCTTCTGAGCTTAGCTATGAATATAATAAATGTGCTGTTTTCTGCCAAACTCTGGGGAGTCATTAGTCCTCCCTATGCTTACTAGCTGGCCCAATTTCGGGTAACAGAAGCAACATTGTTTGATCTGTCATTGTACCAAAGGGGGAGATGGTTGTCTATAAAGGGGAGTGAAGACTAAATGCATCCAATGAGGATGGGATTCAAACCCATGCGTGCAAAGCACAGTGGATTAGCAGTCCATCACCTTAACCACTCGGCCACCTCATCTGAACTTTTAAGAAATGGACAGGAGGAGAAATCTAAGGTCAGCAGAGATAGGGCTACTAAGGAGTTTCCCAATACTAAGCGTAAGCAGGGGCTGAATGAGCTCCCCCCTCACATCTAGTGAGGAGCTGCGGAAAGACTTCAGGAACAGGCCGTGTTTGCATAGACACCCCTACTCTGCCTAGCTATGCAGCATGATGGGGCCGCTTCCCCAAAATGACCAGTTTGGGATGGTGGTGGGTTACAAATCACTTTAGGATTCAGCAGGGCCGCCCAGAGGGGCGGGCAAAGGGGGCAATTTGCCCTGGGCTCCGCAGGGGCCCCCAAGAGAACAGTGGAGGCTCCCGCCTCCGCCCCTCTCCTGGAGCCTCAGCGCATCAAGCGCTGAGTCTCAGCCGGGGCCCCTGAGCCCCACCCCGCTCGGAGCCGCGTTGGGAGGGGGCGGGGCTGGAGCTCCAACGGGGCCTGAGCCCCACCCCGCTCAGAGCGGCGTGGGGAGGGGGCAGGGCTGCGAGCTCCGGGCTGAGCTCTGCTCCCTCCGCTCGGCGTGGAGCTCCCAGCCCCACCCCCTCACCAAGCGGCTCTGAGTGGGACGGAGCTCAGGCCCCGCTGGCCACACGCTGCGGCTGTTCCGGCGAGGCGCTGAGACTCCGGGTGAGGAGGGAGCCGGGGGTAAGAGGCTGGGGCTGGGGTGGGGGGGGGAAGCGGGACCCGCCGCCGAAGCGCAGCCCGGTCTTCGGCGGCGGGGGGCCCTTCCGTTCCGGGACCCGCCGCCGAAGTGCCCCGAAGACCCGTGGCAGGGACACCCCCCCCCCGCTGCCGAATTACCGCTGCACTGCAGTGGCGGGTCCCGCTTCGGCGGTAATTTGGCGGCGGGAGGCTCCCGCCGCGGGTCTTCGGGGCACTTCGACGGCGGGTCCCGGAACGGAAGGGCCCCCCGCCGCCGAAGACCCCGTGCCCCCTGGAATCCTCTGGGCGGCCCTGGGATTGAGTGGAATGAAATGTTATTCTCCTTCCTGTACGAGTGAAGGGCAGCGGAACATACCTAGGCTGTCCTGACGGAGGGGTGGGTGGGTGGGTGGGGGAGGAATCGCTTTCATTGGACTGCAGAGTAGTGACTGAGGACGTCACCCTAACCCAGTGGTCCCCAAACATTTCACACTGCGCCCTCGTACCCATGGCTGTGGCCCCTCGGAAGCCGCGGTCGAGAACCGGGGCTGGGAGTGGGGCCGTTGCTTGCTGGGGAGAGGGGTGCAGACAGGGGTAAGGGGTCGAGGCCGAGCTGGGAGCCAGGGGCCCAGGCTGAGGGTGGGGTTGGGGAAGAGCTGGGGCAGAGTGGGGCTGAGTGCTGCTCCCTCCATGGGGGCTGGCTCAGGCCCTGAGGTGCCCCCATGAATGTTCCTCTGTGTCCCCCTAGGAGTCATGCCCCACATTTTGGGGACCACTGATCCCTACTCACTCAGCAGGGGCTAGTGATGCCAAAGCCCAGGGAAAGGGAGAACAAGTGCGGGGGCCCCAGCACCGGAACCATGACTCCACCCCCCACTTCTGTGTGTGACTCCGCCCCCTTCCACACCTTCCCCCCACGGCCCCACCCACTGTCACCTCTGTTCCACCCCTTCCCCCACTGGCCCCCCACCCGGTCACTCCTTTACCCCGGCCCCGCTGCGGCCCCGAGACCAGAGAAGCTCTGTGCCCCTGCTGCAGCCCCCGGGCCGTAGCAGGGAGCGGGAGCTCCTCCAGCCCTGGGGCTGACATGGGGGAGACTTTTCCAGGGGGGCCTAATTTGGCCAGGGCCCCTAGTCATGGGCCCCACTGCCCCCTTGGCGACGCAAGGTTTGGGGAGGCTGAGCCCCCCGAGCCTCCATTACGAGCGGCCCAGGCTACCACTGCTCAGTGGGTGGCCAGTCTCCCTGTGTCTCTGCTGTTCGTGCTGGGGAGCCCGGCCGGCCTTAGGGGTGGGGCCCCCGGCAGCCGCCCAGGGCTCCAGGGGGTCAAAGGGCACCGTGTGGCCGTGCAAAGGTGCTCACTGCTCTCCCCTGCCCCAATGCTCCTCCGTGGCCCCACAGAGGGTGGTGGGAGCAAGGAGCAGCACTATGTGCTCCATGCGTCCTGGTCACTTTCCCCACCTGGGCTGGGCTGTGAGGGGAGCATCAGAAGCTGCTGCTCTCTGCCCTCCCCTGACGCAGCCCGGCTGAGGAAAGTGACCTGGATGCAGGGAGCTCGGATGACGTCCCTTCTCGCCCCCCTGCCCCTGCTAGGGAAGGCTGCTGTGTGGTGTCTCCATGGCTGCACTTTCAGTGATGCAGGTTTCTCTGTCCCATTGTTCCAGGGGCATCCTACTAGATAAAATTGAGCAAGAAATGCTTCCCAGGGGTTTTTAGGACTGGAATTGCTATTTTCAACAGTGATTGCCATTTTTTTCTAGTTTTGTTTGTTTAAAAGGAAGACAGTGATATTGCACTGGCAAATTCCCCATAGAAACAAAGAATAATAAAGGCACCTCAACTTTTCCTCATGTATGGAGGACAGTCTTATAATACGCATCCAGATCTCCTCCAGTCACACAAGCTGAAAATTGTTCCACTTTACTGCAGCTCTGTAACCATGCGGGAACCAGTCCTGTCTGTGTTCTGTGCACATCCAAAATTCCTGCCGAATGACCCATCCTGGGAGCAAGTTACCAGTGGCCCAGGGCTGGGGCGGAGGGAGGGTGCAGGTGGGGGGGGGAGCCCAGGGCTGGGGCAGCAGAGGGTGTGTGGGTGGGGGGGAGGCCCAGAGCTAGGACAGCATGGGGTGTGTGTGGAGGAGAGCCCAGAGCTGGGGCGGCAGGGGGGTGCGGGTAGGGGGGAGGCCCAGAGCTGGGGCGGCAGGGGGGTGCGGGTGGGGGGGGCAGAGCCCAGGGCTCGGGCAGAAAGGGTTATGGGGGGGAGCCCAGGGCTGGGGTGGGGGCAGCCAATTTTTTTTTTCCTTGGGGCAGCAAAAAACCTAGAGCCGGCCCTGCCTCCACCCACCGTGAGGTAGGTAGGAGCGGATCATTATTATCCCTACTCGAAAGAGGGAGAAGCTGAGGCTGAGAAAGGAGAATTGACTTGTCTGAGGTCACACAGCCAGTCAGTGGCAGAGTTGGGAATAGGACCCAAGAGCCCTGATTTTCAATGTACCTGCCCCTGGAAATTTCCACTACATGCATCCGACGAAGTGGGTATTCACCCACGAAAGCTCATGCTCCGAAACATCTGCTAGTCTATAAGGTGCCACAGGACTCTTTGCTGCTTTTACAAACTAACCATCAGATCTTGAATTTCAGACATTGAATGACCTGAATAAAGTGCTCTGTGATGAGCTCCAGACCAACAACAGTGCACAGGAATTATTCAGCAAGAATTTGAGAAGAACTGCAATGTTAGAGAGAATCATGAACTGCTCAGAGACCATTAATGCAGAGAAGCAGCAAAATTAATCAAACACAGAACTGGTTCTGACTTATTTCCTTGGTATTGAAAGAGACCAACAAGGACCTGAGTCTCCTCCCTGTCAATAACCCCCTGAGCAGCCAAACAGGGTAGAGACTGAGGATGGGAGGCTGAGGATTCTCACCAGAGAGCCCAAAGGATGGCCCAGGTCACTGGTGGGGATCACTGCCCGAGTACTATTTCAGCCCCACATTTTTGAGTGGAGCTCCCACAGTGGGAGCTGCAGAGCCCTCTCCTGCAACACAGCCACACACACACACACACACCCCTCTCCTGGTGTTGGGAGGGGAACAGGAGAAAAGACAAAAGAAGCAAGAGAAGAAGAGAAAGGAGGGAGGGATGGAGGAAAAGGTGAAACAAAAAGCACAAACCCCAATGTCTCCAGTGATTCTAAGGGACAAAATCCCAGGTGTGCAATAAAATTCTGCCTCCTTAAGCTTGTATTTTCTATGCCTAGAATTCAACTGTCACCAGTTTAAAGAAACCTTATTGAGGTTGCAGGAACAAACCATCCCGATGTGTAGGAAGAAAAGTAAATATGGCAGGTGACCAGCTTGGCTTAACAGTGAAATCCTTGCTCGTCTTAAACACAAAAAAACAGCTTACAAGAAGTGGAAGATTGGACAAATAACCAGGGAGGAGTATAAAAGTATTGCTCAGGCATGCAGGAGTGAAATTAGGAAGGCCAAATCACGCTTGGAGTTGCAGCTATCTGGAGATGTTAGGAGTAACAAGAAGGGTTTCTTCAGATATGTTAGCAACAAGAAGAAAGTCAAGGAAAGTGTGGGCCCCTTACTGAATGAGGGAGGGAACCTAGTGACAGAGGATGTGGAGAAAGCTAGTGTACTCAATGCTTTTTTTGCCTCTGTCTTCACAGACAAGGTCAGCTCCCAGACAGCTGCACTCTGCAGGACGGTATGGGGAGGAGGTGACCAGCTCTCTGTGGGGAAAGAAGTAGTTCGGGACTATTTAGAAAAGCTCGACGAGCACAAATCCATGGGGTCGGATGCGCTGCATCCGAGGGTGCTAAAGGAGTTGGCCGATGAGATTGCAGAGCCATTGGCCATTATCTTTGAAAAATCATGGCGATCGGGGAAGGTCCCGGATGACTGGAAAAAGGCTAATGTAGTGCCCATCTTTAAAAAAGGGAAGAAGGAAGATCCAGGGAACTACAGGCCAGTCAGTCTCACCTCAATCCCTGGAAAAATCATGGAACAGGTCCTCAAGGAATCAATTCTGAACCACTTAAAGGAGGGGAAAGTGATAAGGAACAGTCAGCATGGATTCACCAAGGGCAAGTCATGCCTGACTAACCTAATTGCCTTCTATGATAACTGGCTCTGTGGATGAGGGGAAAGCAGTGGATGTGCTATTTCTGGACTTTAGCAAAGCTTTTGATACAGTCTCCCACAGTATTCTTGCCAGCAAGTTAAAGAAGTCTGGGCTGGATGAATGGACGGTAAGGTGGATAGAAAACTGGCTAGATGGTAGGGCTCAACGGGTAGTGATCAATGGTTCCATGTCTAGTTGGCAGTCGGTATCAAGTGGAGTGCCCCAAGGGTCGGTGCTGGGGCCGGTTTTGTTCAATATCTTCATTAACGATCTGGAGGATGGTGTGGACTGCACCCTTAGCAAGTTTGCAGATGACACTAAACTGGGAGGAGTGGTTGATACGCTGGAGGGTAGGGATAGGATACAGAGGGACCTAGACAAATTAGAGGATTGGGCCAAAAGAAATATGATGAGGTTCAACAAGGACAAGTGTAGAGTCCTGCACTTAGGACGGAAGAATTCCATGCACTGTTACAGACTAGGGACCGAATGACTGGGCAGCAGTTCTGCAGAAAAGGACCTAGGGGTTACGGTGGATGAAAAGCTGAATATGAGTCAACAGTGTGCCCTTGTTGCCAAGAAGGCTAATGGCATTTTGGGTTGTATAAGTAGGGGCATTTCCAGCAGATCGAGGGATGTGATCATTCCCCTCTACTCAGCACTGGTGAGGCCTCATTTGGAGTACTGTGTCCAGTTTTGGGCCCCACACTACAAGAAGGATGTGGATAAATTGGAGAGAGTCCAGCGGAGGGCAACAAAAATGATTAGGGGGCTGGAGCACATGACTTATGAGGAGAGGCTGAGGGAACTGGGATTGTTTAGTCTGCAGAAGAGAAGAATGAGGGGGGGATTTGATAGCTGCTTTCAACTACCTGAAAGGGGGTTCCAAAGAGAATGGATCTAGACTGTTCTCAGTGGTAGAAGATGACAGAACAAGGAGTAATGGTCTCAAGTTGCAGAGGGGAAGGTTTAGGTTGGACATTAGGAAAAACCTTTTCACTAGTAGGGTGGTGAAGAACTGGAATGGGTTACCTAGGGAGGTAGTGGAATCTCCTTCCTTAGAGGTTTTTAAGGTCAGGCTTGACAAAGCCCTGGCTGGGATGATTTAGTTGGGTTTGGTCCTGCTTTGAGCAGGGCGTTGGACTAGATTACCTCCTGAGGTCCCTTCCAACCCTGAGATTCTATGATTCTATGAAGCAAGAGACAAAGAGAAAGGAGGGAGGGAGGGATGGAGGAAGAGGTGAAACAAAAAGGACAAACCCTAATGTCCCAGTGATTCTAAGGGACAAAATCCCACATACACAATAAAATTCTGCTCCTTAAGCTCGTGTTTTCCATGCCTAGAATTCAACTCTCACCAGATGGATCGGACTGAACAGGTTTCTAACCTCCAGGAGGCTCTTACCTTCTAAACAGGGATGGCTGTTTTCTAGTAAAATCTCTAAAAGGAAGGAGAAAACTCAAAAGAGGTTCCTCCTGGCGCTCACGTCCATGAACCCGAATACTCTCTCAGTCCTCAGAGAGAGACCTGGAGAAGGAGACTTGCTGACGCAAAGCCACAGGGGTCTCTGAGGTTTCCCTGGCCCCTCGCCCCTCTCCTGCCTGGCTGATGTCAGCATCTCTCTGTGAGGTCACCACCGCCCCACCGCCTTTGACCAATAGCCTGAGGTCCTGCAAAAGGCCTTTGTGATGTCACTGCCACACCCCTCCCTTGCTGTGCCAATGCCCTGCCCCTGGCCAGGCACTTTGCAGGTTTGAGCTACTCCCTGTGGATCACCCCACTCAAGGAGCGCTCATTCTAGGCAGCAAGCTGGCTAGACAGGGAAACATCAGACGCTGCTCCCAATGCTACACTTAGTTTTTCAGAAATTAGTCGACTTTATGGCCAGAAGAGACCATTAGAGCATCTACTCTGACCCCCTGCATATCACAGGCCTCCTGTATGACACAAGAGCTACTTTGGGGGCAAAAACATCCCAGAATTCAACCTCCCTGGCCACACAATAACAGATTTTAAGGTGGCCATCCTACAGCAAAAAAACTTCAGGACCAGACTTCAAAGAGAAACTGCTGAGCTTCAGTTCATCTGAAAATTTGACACCATCAGTTTAGGATTAAACAAAGACTGTGAATGGCTTGCCAACTACAGAACCAGTTTCTCCTCCCTTGGTTTTCACACCTCAACTGCTAGAACAGGGCCTCATCCTCCCTGATTGACCTAACCTCGTTATCTCTAGCTTGCTTCTTGCTTGCTTATATTTACCTGCCCCTAGAAATTTCCACTCTTGCATCCGACGAAGTGGGTATTCACCCACGAAAGCTCATGCTGCAAAACGTCTGTTAGTCTATAAGGTGCCACAAGATTCTTTGCTGCTTTTACAGATCCAGACTAACACGGCTACCCCTCTGATACATTCCAGAAAGGCATCTAGTCTTCATTAAATGACATCAGGAGATGGAGAATCCACCACTTTCCTTGGTAGCTTGTTCCTGTGGTGAATCATCCTCGCTGTTGAATATTTGTGCCTTAGTTGTAATACGAATTTGGGCTTGGCTACACTTGAGAGTTGCAGTGCGGGTGGAGGCTTTCCAGCGCTGCAATTAGTAACTGTCCACACCTGCAGGGCACATCCACCGCTGCAACTCCCTGGCTGCAGCGCTGGCTGAACACCTGGGTCTGCTTGGGGTATAACGAGTGCAGCGCTGGTGCTATAGCGCTGCTCGTAAAGTGTGGCCACACACAAGCGCTGTTATTGGCCTCCAGGGTATTAGGAGATATCCCAGTATGCTTTTAACTAAATTACTCTCTTTGTTTTGTGATGAACTTGGGGCTCCAGGAGCTGCTTATCTAAAAAATAAACAGCTCCTGTTTGCTGTGATCAATCTGTGAACAAATCAAATGAGATAATCTGCTACCTTGCTGTGCGTGAGGCAGGCAGGGGGATGAGTGTTTGCTTGAGGATAGAAACAGCGGGGGCGGGGCGGAGAAAGGGAGTCCGTTGGAGCAGCTGCTTATCTGGTCTGCAGGCTGTTTGCAGTTAAGAGTAAGGGGTCGGGAAAATTTTCTGATTTTGCAAGGCAGGGAGCTGATACACAGTGTCGGCTCCAAAAATCCACTCTCTCTCTCTCTCTCCCCCGGTCCCTGTCACACTCCACCCCACCCCACTCTTTTGAAAAGCACGTTCCTGCCACTTGAACGCTGGGATAACTGCCCATAATGCATCACTCCCAACAGCGCTGCAAATGCTGCAAATGTGGCCACACTGCAGCGCTGGTAGCTGTGAGTGTGGCCACACACCAGTGCTTTCCCTACACAGCTGTACGACCAGCGCTGTAACTCCCAGCGCTGCAACTCTCAAGTGTAGCCATACCCTTTGTCTCTTTTCACCTTCCAGCCATTGGGTCTTGTTATGCTTTTCTCTGCTCGATTAAAGAGCCCTTTAATATCCAATCTTTTCTCTCCATTAAGGCCCTTCAACACTTCAATGAAGTCACCTTTCAATCTTCTTTTGATCAGCTAAACAGGTTGAGCTCTTTCAGTAGCTCACTAGAAGGCATTTTTCTCCAGCCCTCAGAACATTTGGTGGCTCTTTGCTGCCCCAGCTCCAATTTTACATCTTTTTCAAATAAGGACACCAAAACTGGAGGCTATTCCAGTATCAGTCTCACTGATGCCGTGTCACCTCCTGTGACATTACTGACATAATCTGTAACTGTACAGATCACCGTTGCGACCGCTGTTCTATTTGTAGCCAATATTGTAGAAAGGTGTCGTGTAAGGGGTCTATGGAGGGGTTCTGATTGGCTGATTATAATGATGCCATCTCTAGATGTGTATCATTTTTGTAGTTGACGTTATGAATATTGGCTCTGTTCTGTCCATATTTCAAACTTGTGCTCTTCTTCCGGGGAACACCCCAGACAAGTTGGTGTCAGTTCTGCCTAGCCTGCTTGATGGCCCATTAAGGACCATCAGCTCTACAATCGACCCATTGAGAGAAGGCAGATACGCCTTGTGACTCAGCAAGGTCTGCAGGGACCTGCCTATGGACAGAACTCTAAGGTTTTTCTATGGCACATGCTGGACAGAGTGTCCTTGGGACAAAGAAAGCAAAGACCACATGGCAAGAGACTATAAGAGGCTGATGCCGCGTCTCCAATCCTGCTTCATACCTCTGGAGGGACTTTGCTACAAACTGAAGCTCTGTACAAAGGACTGAATGACCCATCCCAGCTTTGAATAGACTCCAGAGACTTGATTTGAACCTGCAGTTTATTCCATCACTGCTACAAGCCTGAACCAAGAACTTTCCCATTACTGTATGTGAAGGGTTAAAATCCATGTGCATTTTATATAACAACCTGTTCTATGGATTGTGCCAGCTCTTTTCCAGACCCGAAGTCCTGAGTATGGTCTAGCCCACTATGACTGTTTTGATGGTTTAAATTACACTCACAGGCACTGATGATAGTTACTGAAAGTTTGGGAGTTAGGAGCTGATAGGTCAGTGGTTCAGTCCCCTCCCAGATGACCCCAACCCTCTGGGACAGGGGCAGGTCTGAGCTCTCACACCAAATGCTCATTGTGGCTTCCAGAATCTATGGGCAGCTCATTTAGTTTACACCGAGGGTTGAGTCCTACTTCGTGCACCATGTGTGAGAATGAAGATCCTAAACCGCCCTTTGAAATAACAAAAGCAGCAGGACGTGTTATTGTCCCTGCCCCAAAGCAGACAGACCGATGGAGAAATGCCATTGAGACCAGGGTAATACTCCACCGCCGTTCTACCTTTTTTTTTTTAACTCCCTCCCAGCCTTATGGGGGTCTCAGAGCCCGGTATTGAGCCTGAGCCAAGATGTCTACACTGCAAATTTACCACCCCACAGCCCAAGCCCCGGGAGCCTGAGCTGGTATGGGGAAACCCTGGGTGTTACATTGCTGTGTGGACATAAGCCTATTGTGTTTCATTTCTTAGGTTCTGCTGCCATCGTGTGGCCATTTCCTTCCCCGCCTTTCTGTCCAAAGCGCAGAGCCCAGTTACTCCAGGGGGAGAAGGACGTCTTCCTTCTTCCCTTCCTCAACAGGCTGGGGTCTGGCTAGGGAACAGCCGTTTCTGAGGATTAATTTCATATTAATGGTGTTGATCTATAGATTTTACAGCCCGACTAGATCACTAGGTACCTCTGCTCTGACCTGATTCAGCCAGAAGATCTTGGGGTTGTGGAGGCCAAGAATTAATTAATAAAGGTTTGAAGGGATCTTAATGTATGTTAGCTAATTAGCAGAGGTTAAGCTGTTACCCTGTATCTGGTGCAGAGTGAATTGTGTGAAAAGTCGTTACGACCTTGTGAATTGCAGTCTTGTTTTCTGTTCTGGTATTGCAGACAAATAAGATAATGAATAGGCTTATGTATAAACAAATGCAAATGTTTACTTTTACTGTCTGCAAGTTTGCTAGCCACTGTCTGTTAAGAAGGTATAAAGATTGTTATGATTGTTTTACTAATTGAGAGAGATCTGTTCAGGACAAGGGGCAACCCAGTTCCTGACACTCTCTCCCTCTTGTGTTCACTAGAGTATTATAATAAAGTATTTGTTTTTGCTGCACCTAAACATAAGCGAGAACTGAGTTTTCTTCGACAATTTGGGGGCTCGTCCGGGATGGCAACGCCCACGGACACACAGACGGCTGCTACGGATCGTTCCCCTTCGAACCCCATGGCGCCACAATAGAGGTAAGAGACCTTTTGAAATCTCTATTGGGGTATCGGAGGAGGACTGTCTGTGGGGGACGTCTGTTTCTGTTGGGCTCACGCCATCTGAACTTTTGACTGTGCAGCAGGATCAACTGCAGAGTGGTATTGGGGAGAGGCCCCAATAAGGTTAGTTTATAGCAGTACTGGGAACTGCTGAGTTGGCCAACAGGTAATGCATAAGGTAATGCATTAGAATGCACCGGTGCTGAGGGGTTTTTACCGCCTCAAGAGGGGTTGTCATACCGCCTCATGGTATTGGTCCGGACCAGGTAATGATGCATCTTGGTTAAAAAAAAATAAAAAATAAAAAAATAAAATAAAAAAAGAAAAAAATTTTAAAAAGGTTAAAAAAGGGTTAAATAGAGGAAAAGAGGCCTTGGTGTGTGTGTGTGTGTGTATACCTGTGTGAGTGTTCGTTGCTGGAAGACGCCCAGATTGCCCTGTGAAGCGATTGCTAATGATCAGGAGTAGTCTAACGCAAGCCCAGTAACTAGTGGATCTTTAGGAGATCCGACCCACGGTGGGCTGACTCAGCTTGGCATAGTCCGGCGAGGAAGCTGCCTGGGTCTAGGAGTGTGTGAACCCATTTTCCCTCCCTTTCCCTTCTGTGTGGGCTACTGACAATCTGATCGTCTCCCTGGAAGCAATTAGAGTATGCGGGTTTATCTCCCGGAAATGGAGTCTTTAACCGACGCTCTTTGCTGAAAGGAGATGTACGAGGGTCGTAGTCTTTCTTGTGAGTCTCTCCTGTACGTGAGTGCCCTGTAGGGAGGGATTCTTAGATTCTGGTCCGCTAGCGCGGACAGGGACCCCTTCAGTTGGTGTGACTGGAACATGGGGGGGGAACAGTCTAAACTTTCCACTTTACCCCCTAAGGGTACCCCAGCATATTACATGTACGTACATTATGGTCCTAAAACCTGCAGGTATTTAAATGATTGGAATCTGTACACGCGTGAAAATTCATTTAAACAATGCCCATTAGAAGGTACCTTTGAGTTAGATAAACTTACATGCCTCCGGGAAGCCCTTAAATCACACACCTCTGCTGCGCAGTGCGAGCAGTTTCTGTCTTGGTGGGAGGAAGCAACAAAGAGACTCCATGAGTCTCGGGTGCGGAGTCTGAAGGACTCCCAGGAGAAATTAAAAACTGAAGTACAAGATTTAAAACTTAAATGTCAGACATCCAAATGTCTTCCTGCTTCAGTGCAGCCCTCTGCTTCTCTTTATCCTCAATTAGTTAAACCTGAAAGTGAGGTTATTAATAGGGGGGAATGTGGAGGCCAAGAATTAATTAATAAAGGTTTGAAGGGATCTTAATGTATGTTAGCTAATTAGCAGAGGTTAAGCTCTTGTAACGTGTTGTTGTGAATTTCCGAACATGCTAGATCCCACTGCAATGCCTTCCCAGCTTCAGTTATATTCAGTACCATCTCTCTCAATAAATTCTGGGTCAGAGAACTAAGGGCGGAAATGACATGTAACTCACCCACTCCGGTTCGCACTTGTGTCAGCTGTGCCCCAGAAATCAGGCCAGTGGCCTTCTCTAATTGGCCCAATTTCTCATCATGCTCCTGGGTCTTAAAAATATTCCAAACAGCAGCTGCAGAATTGGCCCCATCCCACAAGGATCCGGCTAGATCCCTCTTCTCTCTAGAGGAAATAACCCAGGCCCTCAGTTGTGCTAATCTAATGGCAGCCCCTTGGGAACAATTTGGATATGTAGAGGTGATCTGAAAACTAGATAAAGGCAATGTAAACTTCACAGTCCCTAGTGTAGTGTTTAGTACAGTCCACCGATATTCTGGCACATTTCCCCTCAGCGTAGGTCTATACCACATCTGCTGGTTGTAGACCTGCATATATTTCTGAGAGGCATTAATATCAATAGCATAAGAGGGAGTGTATTGCAATAAAGTACAAGTCACATTATCAGTCACTGGAATGGTCTCAAGACAGGTAAAATTTCCAGTAGTAGAACAAACTCTTTGGGTAGTCGTTTGATTATTCACTAATTGGGTAACCAAATAACAATAAGGGCCTCTTTCAGGTAACATAGCACAAAGTCCAGGAATAACCATCATATCTACTTCACTATGGAATCCATCAATTTCATATCTAAAGTCTAGGGGCTGATCTGCAGTAATATTATGGATCTCAATTGCCACTGATCCATTTGTTTTCCACTCAATGGTTCTCTCATATGAAGTCTGTTGAACTTTAAAAAATAGGCTTTCTGAGCAATATCCTAATAAATCACTAAGATGGGAAGGTCTGGGCCAACGAATCTCATTAGAATATACAATTTCGTTTACATCTGGATAAATTACAGAAGTGACGGCCAGGGTTGAGGGGCTAGTGGGGGTAACCTTTGTGGTAGCAAGGTGCTTTTGGTAGTCATTATCTGAAAGCCAATTAGGGAGGGCAGTACATCCCCAGGGTACTTGTCCATAAGCACAGAGCCCTGCCCCTGGAAGAAATCCAAGCCACCATTGAACCCCACACGCCCAAGCACGCTCCCCACAGTTCCCTCCTTGCCAATAAACGATGCTTCGTTTCTTCCACCAGGGCCAGTTCATAATG
This sequence comes from Mauremys mutica, assembly GCF_020497125.1. Classification (NCBI taxonomy): domain Eukaryota; kingdom Metazoa; phylum Chordata; order Testudines; family Geoemydidae; genus Mauremys; species Mauremys mutica. The sequence continues at coordinate 25,005,030 of NC_059092.1, read as the reverse complement.
TCTCTTTTAGTCAGGAATCCCTGAACTCTGGAGGAGTTTGCAGAACGAATGTATCTTCTCCTCTTCCCCAAAAACAATCGTGGTCTAGCATGATAAAGGGAAGAGGGTTGCAACGTGGGAATACCTTTAGAAAAATCCAAAGGCACAGTAGGTCCGTCAGAGGACAAGGGAGAGGTTTCTAGCACGTCACCTTGTCCTCTTCTTCCGCTGTCCAGCAGGTGCAGCAGGGCTAGAAGAAGGAGCACGTTGATCATCAGTAGGTGTGGCCTCCTGAGGTGGAGGGGTCTTTTTGCAGTGCGATGCATGGGTCCAGGCAGGTAGTCCTTGACACTTCACAGCAGTGTTGGTAGTCAACAGGACTTGGAAAGGGCCTTTCCAGCGTGGAGCCAGGGCAGTCTTTCGTTGATGGACCTTTATGTAGACCCAGTCTCCCGGTTCCAATGAGTGGCAAGGTTGCACAGGATCCTTCGGTAAGGCTTCCTTCACCTGTGTATAAAAAGACTTAACACATTTCATTAGTGCCTGACAATACTTAAGCATTATATCATCCATCAAATGAATGTCCATCTGAGCTAAGGTCAGTGGGGGTGCAGTTGGTAGTCGCATTGGGCGCCCCGTCAAAATCTCATGAGGGCTGAGTCCAGTCTTTCGATTGGGAATGGCTCTCATACTCATCAGTGCCAATGGAAGGGCATCTGGCCACTTTAAGTTCGTTTCAGCACAAATCTTGGCCAGTTTATTTTTTAAAATCCCGTTCTGGCGTTCCACTGTCCCAGCAGATTGTGGGTGATGAGGGCAGTGAAGGTTGTGTTGGATCTGCAAAGTTGTACATAACTCCTTTACAATCTGTCCAGTAAAGTGAGTTCCACGATCACTGTTGATACTCACAGGAATGCCAAAACGAGGGACAAAATCCTTAAGCAGAAGTTTCACAACAGTCCTGGCATCTGCCTTCCTGCAGGGAAAAGCTTCAACCCAATTGGTAAATACATCAACTAAAACTAATACATATTCATAACCACAACATTTAGACATTTGAATAAAATCAATCTGAATATTTACAAAAGGTCCCCAAGGAGGAGGGTGGGCTGCTCGCATAGCTTTAACAGCTTTACCAATGTTGTGTTGTTGACAAATCACACAGTGTTGACAGTAGGAATGGGCAACAGAAGGGAAAATGGGTGCAAACCAATCTCGGGCAACTGCAGCAACCATCCCCCCTTTGCTCACGTGTGCCATCCCATGGTATATGCGAGCAAGATAGGGCAATAACATCTTTGGTGCCACCAGGCGACCATCCGGGGCACGCCAAAGATTATCAGAATGTAAAATGCAGCCAGCAGCACTCCAAGAGTGCTTCTCAGTTCTTGATGTTGCCTCCTGGATCTTAGCCAGATCGTCAAGGGAGGCCAGTGAAGGCTGCTCTATCAGTACACAGGAATGTACAGCCTGAGGTGCAGAAAGAGCCGCTGTCCTAGCTGCAGAGTCAGCTAGAGCATTCCCACGGGTAACTTCATCATGAGGGGTCTTGTGAGCAGTACATTTAACAACAGCTATAGCTTTAGGCAACAAAAGAGCATCCAAAAGAGCAGAAACATAAAAACCATTCTTAATAGGAGAACCAGTGGATGTAAGGAAGCCTCTATATTTCCAAAGCAATCCAAAATCATGAACCACTCCAAAAGCATAACGAGAATCCGTATAGATAGTGACCGTTTGATCTCTAGCCAGAACACAAGCTCGAGTCAAAGCCACAAGTTCAGCTACTTGAGAGGAAAACACTGAAGAAAGGAAAGCACTTTCAACAACAGCACAGGTAGTGCAGACAGCATAACCAGCAACTAATTTACCCTTAGAATCTCGCAAGCACGAGCCATCCACAAAATAAAGGAGATCAGGATTCTGCAAAGGCACATCCAGTAAATCATCTCTAGGACGAGTAAGAACAGACGTTACAAACACACAATCATGTGGGGTTCCATCTTCAGGCCCAGGCAACAAAGAGGCTGGATTAAGAACAGGGCAACGAGCCAAAGTAATATGAGAGGAAGAAAGCAAAACCAGTTCATATTTGATAAGACGAGAAGCGGATAAATGCTGCGTCCTAGATTTCAACAAGAGTGCAGCCACAGCATGCGGAACACACACACTCAAAGGAGAACCCAATACAATAGATTCAGATAACTGAACAGAAAGGGCCGTTGCCGCTACAGCCCGTAAACAAGGGGAAAATCCTACCGCCACAGCGTCTAAGGCAGTACTGTAGTAGGCAATTGGACGGTGTTTGTCCCCGTGCTTTTGCGTTAGTACAGCCAAAGCAAACCCATTACGCTCATGACAGAAAAGAGTAAATGGTTTAGTATAATCAGGAAGTCCCAGGGCCGGAGCAGTAGATAGTCTCTGTTTAATAGCAACAAAAGCACTCTCAGCCTCTGGGGGCCAAGGAAGAGGTTCAGGGGTACCAGACTTAGTCAGATCCTGTAAGGGTTTAATCACTGTTGCATAACCTAAAATCCACTGCCTGCAATATCCAGTCATGCCCAGAAAAGTACGCATTTGAGAAACAGTACTAGGCCTAGGCATATTTAAAATAGCTGAAATACGAGAGTCTGATAAATGACGCTTGCCATGAGAAATATCATGACCAAGATAATGAACCTTGGGTTGACACAGTTGGAGTTTCTCTCGGGATGCTTTGTGACCTTTGGCAGCTAAAGCAGTTAAAAGAGTCAGAGTATCAGTTTTAGAAGAGTCAAAAGAGAAAGACGCCAGTAAAAGGTCATCCACATATTGTATAAGTACTGATTTTCCAGGGAAAACCACATCATCCAGATCCTTCTTCAGGATCTGAGAAAACAGGGAGGGAGATTCAGTATACCCTTGGGGTAACCTGGTCCAGGTATACTGACATCCTTTATAAGTAAAGGCAAACAAATACTGACTATCTGGGTGAATTGGAATGGAAAAAAAAGCTGAACACAAATCTACAACAGAGAAATAAGTGGCTGACGGTGGAATACAAGAAAGAATTGTAGCTGGATTTGGAACCACTGGAAAAGAAGGCAAAACCACAGCATTAATAGCGCGAAGGTCTTGAACAAACCGATAGGTATTCCTTCCTGGCTTCTTTACAGGAAAGATAGGAGTATTACAAGAACTAATAGTGGGAACAATAATACTCTGTTGCAATAAAGATTCTATAACCGGAGCTATGCCTGCCACTGCTTCAGGACGCAGTGGGTACTGTGGAATCCTTGGCAAAAGCTTAGCAGGGTCCACAAGAATTTTAACCAGCTCGGCTGTTCTAATCTGTCCCACTTCATTTGCATGACGAGACCAGAGATGGGGGGGCACTTGTGACAACAAATGCACAAGGTCAGGGCTGAGTGGAGACTTCGACGCAGCTGGCTCGGATATATGGAGTGTAGCCAACACCAGGTTAGTATTCTCATCAGGAACCTGTAAGAATACGCCATCTGGTGTACAGTAGATGGTACAACCTAATTTACACAACAGATCTCTTCCCAGCAAATTCACAGGAGAAGTAGAACTGAGTAGAAAGGAATGTTTATCTTCTAGAGGGCCAAGACAAATTTCAAGGGGTACTGAGACAGGATGCGAAACAGGACAGTTTGAAATGCCCACAGCATTAACAGACAAAGCGGACAAAGGAACAGAGGGAAACTCCGAGGATCTCAGAGCAGACCTACTAGCCCCAGTGTCTACAAGACAAGTAACAGATTTACCAGCAATATTACAATCAACAAACGGGCCTTCTTGATTAATAGAAATTAAAGGATTCATGATGCAGTTACGTTCCCTCAGGCTGTCCTAGTAAGGGGTTCCTTGTGGGGAGAAAACAGGCGCTTCAGGATTGGGGAACTGAGTAGGATTTTGAGCAAATCGATTTGGACACTCATTTCTCCAGTGTCCCTCCTGACCACACAAGTGGCATGCAGTGCTCCCAGTCGGGGCAGGATTCTGGGCAGGATATGAGGAACCTCGTCCCATACCTCTCCCACGACCTCGTCCCCGTCCTCTTCTCATTCCCCCACGACCCCTATTCTGATAAGTTTGTAACTGTAAAGCCATAAGTTTTGTTTCACTGGTTTCTTTCTTCTGGTCTATGCAAGCTGTACAATGATTTGCAACTGTCACCAATTCTGAAAGGGGTTTAGTTTGCCAGCCAATACAAATAGTTCTCAATGGTTGCTGAACTTTTGGCAAGAGTCCCTGAACAAAAGCAGCTCCCACCGCTTCCCTGGCATTATCAGCTGGATCAGTAATTCCCGAATGCTGTTCAAAGACCTTAGTCAGTCTATCAAGATAATCAGCAGGGGATTCTCCCTTATTTTGTTTACAATTTGCAATCTTGGTCCAATCTGTTTTCTTAGGACAAACTTCTGAAATAGAGGTCAAGAGACGATTCCTAGCCTCTGTCAAAGCATCCCCAATACCAGGGTCGGCATCAGGCCAAGCAGCCTGTCTGTTAAGGCGTTGCTGTACTTCGGCGGGCAGTACAGCTCGTAAAAGTTGATTAATATCTGCCCAAGATGGATTATAGCACTGAATCACTGTTTGGAGCTCTTCTCTAAACTTTACTGGCTCCTCCCTGATTTTAGGAAATTCTTTCACCAAGTTTCTAAGATCTCCAGGTGTCCACGGGGCATGTACCTTAATTAACCCCCCTATCGCTCCAGCTCCAGGCAAGTCCCTTAAAGGAGCCTGGAGTGCCTGTGTCGTGCTTCTAAGAAAGTAGCCGGCATGGTTATCAGCAGAAGCAGGGTTAACCGGACTACTGGTGTCAGTCAGTAGGGAAGAAGATAATTCTTCCGAAGAAGGAGAATGAACAACTTGTGCAGTTGATAATTGCGGCGACGAAACAATTACTGCCTGCACAGCCCGAGAAGGGGGGGCCGAGGGGGAAGCCTGCTGCGGCTGTGGAATGCTGCTAAAAAAATCCACTATATCTTCTGTAGTCTCCTCCTCACTTTCAGGTTTAACTAATTGAGGATAAAGAGAAGCAGAGGGCTGCACTGAAGCAGGAAGACATTTGGATGTCTGACATTTAAGTTTTAAATCTTGTACTTCAGTTTTTAATTTCTCCTGGGAGTCCTTCAGACTCCGCACCCGAGACTCATGGAGTCTCTTTGTTGCTTCCTCCCACCAAGACAGAAACTGCTCGCACTGCGCAGCAGAGGTGTGTGATTTAAGGGATTCTTTGAGGTATGTAAGTTTATCTAACTCAAAGGTACCTTCTAATGGGCATTGTTTAAATGAATTTTCACGCGTGTACAGATTCCAATCATTTAAATACCTGCAGGTTTTAGGACCATAATGTACGTACATGTAATATGCTGGGGTACCCTTAGGGGGTAAAGTGGAAAGTTTAGACTGTTCCCCCCCATGTTCCAGTCACACCAACTGAAGGGGTCCCTGTCCGCGCTAGCGGACCAGAATCTAAGAATCCCTCCCTACAGGGCACTCACGTACAGGAGAGACTCACAAGAAAGACTACGACCCTCGTACATCTCCTTTCAGCAAAGAGCGTCGGCTAAAGACTCCATTTCCGGGAGATAAACCCGCATACTCTAATTGCTTCCAGGGAGACGATCAGATTGTCAGTAGCCCACACAGAAGGGAAAGGGAGGGAAAATGGGTTCACACACTCCTAGACCCAGGCAGCTTCCTCGCCGGACTATGCCAAGCTGAGTCAGCCCACCGTGGGTCGGATCTCCTAAAGATCCACTAGTTACTGGGCTTGCGTTAGACTACTCCTGATCATTAGCAATCGCTTCACAGGGCAATCTGGGCGTCTTCCAGCAACGAACACTCACACAGGTATACACACACACACACACACCAAGGCCTCTTTTCCTCTATTTAACCCTTTTTTAACCTTTTAAAAAAAATTTTCTTTTTATTTTTTTTTTATTTTTTTTTAACCAAGATGCATCATTACCTGGTCCGGACCAATACCATGAGGCGGTATGACAACCCCTCTTGAGGCGGTAAAAACCCCTCAGCACCGGTGCATTCTAATGCATTACCTTATGCATTACCTGTTGGCCAACTCAGCAGTTCCCAGTACTGCTATAACTAACCTTCTTGGGGCCTCTCCCCAATACCACTCTGCATTTGATCCTGCTGCACAGTCAAAAAGTTCAGATGGCGTGAGCCCAACAGAAACAGACGTCCCCCACAGACAGTCCTCCTCCGATACCCCAATAGAGATTTCAAAAGGTCTCTTACCTCTATTGTGGCGCCATGGGGTTCGAAGGGGAACGATCCGTAGCAGCCGTCTGTGTGTCCGTGGGCGTTGCCATCCCGGACGAGCCCCCAAATTGTCGAAGAAAACTCAGTTCTCGCTTATGTTTAGGTGCAGCAAAAACAAATACTTTATTATAATACTCTAGTGAACACAAGAGGGAGAGAGTGTCAGGAACTGGGTTGCCCCTTGTCCTGAACAGATCTCTCTCAATTAGTAAAACAATCATAACAATCTTTATACCTTCTTAACAGACAGTGGCTAGCAAACTTGCAGACAGTAAAAGTAAACATTTGCATTTGTTTATACATAAGCCTATTCATTATCTTATTTGTCTGCAATACCAGAACAGAAAACAAGACTGCAATTCACAAGGTCGTAACGACTTTTCACACAATTCACTCTGCACCAGATACAGGGTAACAGCTTAACCTCTGCTAATTAGCTAACATACATTAAGATCCCTTCTTAGTGAATAATCAAACGACTACCCAAAGAGTTTGTTCTGCTACTGGAAATTTTACCTGTCTTGAGACCATTCCAGTGACTGATAATGTGACTTGTACTTTATTGCAATACACTCCCTCTTATGCTATTGATATTAATGCCTCTCAGAAATATATGCAGGTCTACAACCAACAGATGTGGTATAGACCTACGCTGAGGGGAAATGTGCCAGAATATCGGTGGACTGTACTAAACACTACACTAGGGACTGTGAAGTTTACATTGCCTTTATCTAGTTTTCAGATCACCTCTACATATCCAAATTGTTCCCAAGGGGCTGCCATTAGATTAGCACAACTGAGGGCCTGGGTTATTTCCTCTAGAAAGAAGAGGGATCTAGCCGGATCCTTGTGGGATGGGGCCAATTCTGCAGCTGCTGTTTGGAATATTTTTAAGACCCAGGAGCATGATGAGAAATTGGGCCAATTAGAGAAGGCCACTGGCCTGATTTCTGGGGCACAGCTGACACAAGTGCGAACCGGAGTGGGTGAGTTACATGTCATTTCCGCCCTTAGTTCTCTGACCCAGAATTTATTGAGAGAGATGGTACTGAATATAACTGAAGCTGGGAAGGCATTGCAGTGGGATCTAGCATGTTCGGAAATTCAGGATTTCCTGAATGACCAGCTGATGGCCATTCGGAATGATCTAGTGCACCAAGCTTGGCCCACTGCCCTTACAGACACGTCAGGAGTACCATCTGATCTGTGGCCATGGAGACATACTTGGAGACTTTCTGGATGGAAATGTGGACGTTCACAGTGCTCCTTCCAAGCATATGGACCGGTTAAGGGGTGTGGGCTCCCACATACCGAATCCTGCCGGGTCCATGGGGAGGATGCATGTGGGATTGGGTGATTCACCGAGATATCTGGGAAGTCAGGCCACCTGATTCTCCTAATCGATTTTTAGTTAGTGCTCCTGGGATTACAGCTGATATTTGGATGGGGTTAGGGAATTTATGGACATTTTGGCCGTTAGAACCACCACAGCTTCAGTGTATACGGAAACTGAAGCCAGGGGAAGTTGTCACTGTTTGTGACAATATTTGCTGGGAGGGTAAAGGTCGAGGGACTACCCTTACAGGACACCCACTTTTTCAGGCTAATGATAGCTGTGTGTACGTTAATGCCACCACGTTACAAGATATACATATTACTCTTACCACTGCTGCAGGCAATCATATTATTTACTGGCCTGCAGATAGAATGTTACATGTAGCTCTTAGATTTCAGGTATATTTTAATTGGACTAGGATAGTACCTGATCGGTTTCAGAATTTGCTTTCATTGTTGCCAGAGGTTCGCAGAATCTCTGAGTTGCAGGGGCAAATTCACATGCTTCAGAATATATATCATGCTGAGCAGAATGCCTTTCATACAGCTTATAGAGTTTCTACTTTATGTACTAAGTTTGATGTATTGTGCTTTGTTACCAAAACTGTACGACAACCCCATTATTTTATTCCTATGGGGATGTTATTGTTTGTAGTGTTGTTGGTTGGTGTGGGATTATGTTATTGTTGTTGTTGTTGTAAAGGACGTAATGATAGTAATACTACTTTTCATGTTCATGCTAATCATGCATTGTCCTTACATCCCATGAAAACCCCTAAGGTTGGGATGTCTCCTGTGGACTCTGAAATCCATGGTTTAATGCAAATTGAGATTTGAGGTATTTGTTGTACTAGAAGTACAAAAGGGGGAATGTGGAGGCCAAGAATTAATTAATAAAGGTTTGAAGGGATCTTAATGTATGTTAGCTAATTAGCAGAGGTTAAGCTGTTACCCTGTATCTGGTGCAGAGTGAATTGTGTGAAAAGTCGTTACGACCTTGTGAATTGCAGTCTTGTTTTCTGTTCTGGTATTGCAGACAAATAAGATAATGAATAGGCTTATGTATAAACAAATGCAAATGTTTACTTTTACTGTCTGCAAGTTTGCTAGCCACTGTCTGTTAAGAAGGTATAAAGATTGTTATGATTGTTTTACTAATTGAGAGAGATCTGTTCAGGACAAGGGGCAACCCAGTTCCTGACACTCTCTCCCTCTTGTGTTCACTAGAGTATTATAATAAAGTATTTGTTTTTGCTGCACCTAAACATAAGCGAGAACTGAGTTTTCTTCGACAGGGTGGATCCATCCTACATCTTACATCCACCCCAAGATCTTCTGGCCGAACGAGGAGGTTTCATTCAGAAAGTCATCGTGTTTGGGTGTAAAGGTGTGAAATGATGGGGAAATTGGCCCCTCTTTCAAGTTTAAATGTTGTCACTTCTACACCTAGACCGGAGTGGCCACCTTGAGCCTGAGAAGGAGCCAGAATTTCCCAATATCAGAGGGGTAGCCGTGTTAGTCTGGTTCTGTAGAAGCAGCAAAGAATCCTGTGGCACCTTATAGACTAACAGACGTTTTGCAGCATGAGCTTTCGTGGGTGAATACTCACTTCTTCAGATGCAATTTCCCAATGTAACTGCCAAACGTGCACCTTTGTATGCAACTGCTGAGTCAATTGTGAACCTTCCCATCATTGTCCTTTGCTCTTAACCCTGAGGATATTGTCCCATCATGGGGCCATTTCCCACCTCTCTTTCATACAGAAGCACAATTTTCTTTGCACAGACACAGGAACAGCAAGATCTTTCTCTGTCCCTTGTGCAAAGCAGGGGGCCAAATTCCATGGAAACAATGGACAAGCAGGGGGCTCTGGGCACATCCAGCCCTGGCCGTGAGATGTTCCCTCCCCTCTTTCTTTATGCTGCTGTTGTTATTTCATGGATTGTCTGGGATGGGGAAAAAGCTGGTTCACTGCAGGTGGAGGGGAAAAGAACCCTGAAAATCTCAGGACCCAACCCCTGCTACCAGGATCACTGAGGTGCTGGGAATCTGCCTGGGAAAGGGACGGTGTGAATTGTCAAGGTGGGGAACGAATAACAATCTACAACTAGATCCACCTCATTAACCACCGACACAGGCTAATCCTGCTGCCGATAGAAGGGAAACTGGGAGCCATTCTTTGCTGTTCAGCCATGGAAGCAGTGACCCAATTGCACCGCAGTGAATGTGCTGGGGAAAGCTGGAGTTTACAGGCAGGTGGAAATGCCTAGCAGATCCTAGAAACACCTGGAGCTCCCCACACCACTTCTGCCACCAGGGTGAGGTGTTGAGCTGCTCACAGCATCCCCCACCCTGACCTTGCAGCAGGGGATTGCCGCACCCCCAACCCAATGCAGGTGAGATGGCTGAGTGTATCTCTGCACCCTGAGACCAGGGCACCCACTCTCTCTGCCCCACACATAGAATCTGGCCCTGCTGAAAAGTGACCCCTATGAACAAGTCACCTCCAGGAGAGCAGTATTGGTCCTCAGAGAGGGGAACGGGCTTCTCGTGAAGCTTATAGGTCACTGGATGCTCTGGAAACAGGAGGGCTCTGAGTGTAACCCATAGCAAACACAACCTGCTAGGGGATGTAGCTCAGTGGTTGAGCACATGCTTTGCATATATGAGGCCTTGGGTTCAATCCCCAGCATCTCCATGATCATTTTTTCACCCTGCTGCTTTGCTCATGCCCAGAGGGGATATGGCCCACCAGTCTCCCTGCATCAGTTTCAGTCCTGCTCAGTGAGGGGCAAGTGACAACTGCATGGAAGGTCTGGGGGGGGGGGGTTCTGCTCCTAAGTCACCTCGGTACATTTAAGATTCCCACCCGCTGTGCTGCTTGCGACAATGGTAGATGAGAAGGGTGAATCCTCCAGCACTGGAGGGAAAGGTCCCATCTGCACAGACTGAGAGGCAAGGAAACAGAGGGCAGTCAGTGCTCAGGGAGGAGAGGGGTCAGTGATTTACTCCCAGCAGGGGACACTGTCTTTTTGAGTATGAGAGGGGTGGCCGTGTTAGTCTGGATCTGTAAAAGGCGACAGAGTCCCGTGGCACCTTCTAGACTAACAGACGTACTGGCGCATGAGCTTTCGTGGGTGAATCCCCACTTCGTCAGATGGAGTGGGAATTCTGTGCCTGGCTAGCCAACTACAAAAGCAGTTTCTCCTCCCTTGGTGATCACACCTCAACTGCTAGAAGAGGGTCTCATCCTCCCTGATTGAACTAACCTCGTTATCTCTAGACTCGTTCTTGCCTGCATACTTATACCTGCCCCTGCAAATTTCCACTACATTCATCTGACGAAGTGGGGATTCACCCACGGAAGCTTATGCTCCAATACGTCTGTTAGTCTGTAAGGTGCCACGGGACTCTTTGTCTTTTTGAGGCGAGTGCTGCTGGCTTGGGATGGTGCTGACGATGGATAGAAAAAAGGCTGGAGTCAATGACAGATGGGACCACAGAAGGGGAAGGGGAATGGCAGCCCCACAGAAGGTCCTGGGTGCTCGGATGCCCCCAGTTATTGCACCCTGGCCTGTCCTAGAGCGAGAAAAGACACAGAAGGATCCAGCCCCCCTACAGTGATCCCATAGACAAGAACCTGGCTGGGAGTGGGGTGAAGGTTCCCTCTGGGCAAAGGGGAACTGAAATCCCTCTGTGTCCTGGAAAGCTTCAAACCCTGCACGGGTGTGGACTGAGGTGCATCAGCAGAAGGTTGGGCTGGACAGGGGTGGCAGGTTTGTATAATTTTTGGTGGTGCCCAGAATGGGACCAAGTCCTGCCCCACCTGCCACACACACCTGTGTAAGGCTCTGGGAAGGAGTTTGGGTGTGGGAGAGAGAGGGGTTGGGCTCTGGGAGAGTTTGGGTGCAGGGTCTGGGCTCAGTCAGGGGGTTGTGGTGAAGGAGGCAGTGTGGGGGGCAGGCTCTTGGAGGGAGGTTGGGTGCAGGTGTGGGGTCTGGGCTGGGGCAGGGGTTGCAGGAGAGGGTGAGGGGTGCAGCATTTACCTCAGGCATCTCCCGAAAGCAACCCACAGCTCCTAAGCTGGAGGGCCAGGGGCGTCTCTGCACACTGCTGCCCGCAGACTCCACCCCTGCAGCTCCCATTGCCATAGTTGGCAGTTGGGGTGGGGGCAGCATGTGGAGACCCTCCCACCACCACAGTTGTTCTTCTCACAGCTGGCTGATGGGGGGCAGCAGGGGATCTCCCCAATCTGGGGGAATCTCTCTGTGCCCCACTGTTAGTTCTCCATCCTTTCTCCCCCTAACCACGCACACCACTCCCCTCCCCATTTAAAGTAAACCCTCCCTCCCTTTATGGGATACAGACTCTCTGTGACAGAGAATGACTGGGGCTCCTCTCTGCATGGCCCCAGTGGGGAAGGAAAGAGACTGGGGGAGGGGGAGAAGATGGGCAGAAGGAGTCAAAAGGGGCAAAGCCAGAATAGAGATTTTCTTCCTGTTAAAATGTACTGGAGTCTCATCACTGAAAAGCCGCATCTTGAGTTAAGTTTGAACCAGTAGCCTTTCAATTACCAGGCAAAGGTGTGAACCACAGAGACTGATAACTGCCTGCTTCCCAAATGTGTTTAAAAAACATCTTTAGGGGTGCAACTGGTTAGTGCAGAGGGGCCACCTGTTGGGGTTATGAGTTCAAGCTTTCTCTCAAGCCCTTGTTTCTCTTACCTGTGTAGTTTGTTTTGCCAGTTCATATAGAAAGTGCTACACTAGAAAAAGGAAAGTTCTAAAATGTAGAGGTGGGTGCATACTTTAGAAACATCCCCCCTGTGCTGCCATTAGTTCCAGCAGATTGTTCACTGGAAGGGCAAATTGATTTCCTTGCTACTGAGAAAGATGCCAGGACAGGTCTGTGGGCACCAGAGCTCTCTGCTTCTTCCAGCTCCTTCCCTGCTCCAGTCACTGCTGTAGGAGGATCCTATATGCACTGAGCCTAAACATTTTCCTGGGCCTTCTTAGCATAGTTGGCAGCATGTCAGTCTCGTACTCAGTAGGTCCTGAGCTCACACCTCAGAAAAGACAATGGTTTTCTGCTCCCTGCTTCAGATTTTCTAAAGGAAATCAGAGAAAAGAAGCTATAGGAGAGTGGTTCCTAGACACTCTAACACACACAGATTTTTCTAAGGCATTAACTTTTCCTTCTCTGTGGAGTTTGTATTCTCCATAGAGCAAAATAAAACAAAAACATGCAAGTCTAAGACTAATACAGTATGAAACTCAATACAGATAAAATCTCACCCTCAGAGACCTTCCAACAAGCTTCTTTTGCAGACTAGACTTATTTCTTGTCTGGGCCCAATCTTTTCACCTGGTATAGTCCTTGTTCCAGCTCAGGTGGTAGCTAGGGGATTTCTCATGACTGCAGCCACCTTTCTTCTGTTCCACCCCCTTATACAGCTTTGGTACAAGGCAGGAATCTTTTGTCTCTCTCCTGGGGAAAAGCCCCAGGTTTAAGATGGATTCCTGTACCAGGTGACATGGTCACATGCCCTGTGAGACCCCAAGCCTTCATTGTTCCTGGCCTGACTCACAGATGGTGCAGGACAGAGCCATCTCCAGTCAACTGTCCTGGTTAATGGGAGCCATCAAGAGTCCAAACCACTATTAATGGCCCACACTTTGCATCATTACAACAGGACCTCAGAGTTATAGTTCATATTTCTAGCTTCAGATACAGGAAAGATCGGTTCATACAAATAGGCTGAACACACACAGTAGATAATAAGCTTTGTAATGATACTGCACAAGAGACCTTTTGCATGAAGCATGTTCCAGTTACATTATATTCACACTCATTAGCATATTTTCATAAAATCATCAACATCACAGCAGGGAAAGGGTTTTACTGCGGCACCTGGGAGCAGTTGAGTTTCATGTTCAGGCTCTGCTATGAGTTCCTCCAGGTTTCCCATAAGCACACAGGGCCCTTAGCGGGTACTCTCGATACAGGAATGGCCCAGATAAAATGAAGTGATGGGAATTGCATTTTCCTTTTTAATTTTTGAATTTCCAATGACATTTCTATTTGTGATTTTGTTTTGCTTCGTATAACTGTGTTTTCTCAGGGACTTGATATTTACCAGGCTAACTAACAGCTAATAACGGGAGACTTCCAAGCAGGGCGTGGGCGAGCGGAAAAGAACTGTAAGAGACGCTGGTTTTCGACCTTGTGTTAGATAAGAATAGAATGCAGATTGTAGCAGAAATTGCTGAGAGAAGTAAGCTATCAGAAAGGAATATGTACAAACAAAATGCAGTTGTTGCTCCTTACTGTATGTCACAAAAGGTATAAATGCTTGCCTTAATTGTTTATCTAACTGAGACCTACCTCGGGAGGGGAAACTCTGCCTGTCTGTACTCTCCCGAATAACTGCAGTTGCTCGAAATAAACGGCATAATATAATAACATTTAACATCTCTGTGGTGGGAAGAACATCTCAACAGCCCAACACTGTGGCATTTGATTTCAAAAAGGAGAACTATACAAAAATGAGGGGGTTAGTTAAACAGAATTTAAAAGGTACAGTGACTAAAGTGAAATTCCTGTAAGCTGCATGGACACTTTAACGACACCATAATAGAGGCCCAACTTAAATGTATACCCCAATTTAAGAAACACAGTAAAAGAACTAAAAAAGAGCCACCGGGGCTTAACAACCATGTAAAAGAAACAGTGAGAGACAAAAAGACTTCCTTTAAAAAGTGGAAGTCAAATCCTAGAAAGGAGCATAAACATTGCCAAATTATAGGTGACAAATCTGAGGAACTGTCACAGACTGAAGTGTCACTAGAGGAGGTTTTGGAATTAATTGATAAACTCAACATTAACAAGTCACCAGGACCAGATGGCATTCACCCAAGAGTTCTGAAAGAACTCAAATGTGAAGTTGTGGAACTATTAACTATGGTTTGTAACCTGTCCTTTGAATCAGCTTCGGTACCCAATGACTGGAAGTTAGCTAATGTAACGCCAATATTTAAAAAGGGCTCTAGAGGTGATCCCGGCAACTACAGACCAGTAAGTCTAACATCGGTACCGGGCAAATTAGTTGAAACAATAGTAAAGAATAAAATTGTCAGACACATAGAAGAACATAAATTGTTGGGCAAAAGTCAACACAGTTTCCGTAAAGGGAAATCATGTCTTACTAATCTATTAGAGTTCTTTGAGAGGGTCAACAAAAATGTGGACAAGGGGGATCCAGTGGACATAGTGTACTTAGATTTCCAGAAAGCCTTTGACAAGGTCCCTCGCCAAAGGCTCTTACGTAAATTAAGCTGTCATGGGATAAAAGGGAAGGTCCTTTCAAGGACTGAGAACTGGTTAAAAGACAGGGAACAAAGGGTAGGAATTAATGGTAAATTCTCAGAATGGAGAGGCGTAACTAGTGGTGTTCCCCAAGGGTCAGTCCTAGGACCAATCCTATTCACCTTATTCATAAACGATCTGGAGAAAGGGGTAAAAAGTGAGTTGGCAAAGTTTGCAGATGATACTAAACTGCTCAAGATAGTTAAGACCAAAGCAGACTGTGAAGAACTTAATAAAGATCTCACAAAACTAAGTGACTGGGCAACAAAATGGCACATGAAATTTAATGTGGATAAATGTAAAGTAATGCATATTGGAAAAAATAACTCCAATTATACATAAAATATGATCAGGACTAATTTAGTTACAACAGATCAGGAAAAAGATCTTGGAGTCATCATGGATAGTTCTCTGAAGATGCCCATGCAGTGTGCAGAGGCGGTCAAAAAAGCAAACAGGATGTTAGGAATCATTAAAAAGGGGATAGAGAATAAGACTGACTATATTATTACCCTTATATAACTCCATGGTATGGCCACATCTTGAATTCTATGTACAGATGTGGTCTCCTCATCTCAAAAAAGATATACTGGCATTAGAAAAGGTTCAGAGAAGGGCAATTAAAATGATTAGGGGTTTGGAACGGGTCCCATATGAGGAGAGATTAAAGAGGCTAGGGCTTTTCAGCTTGGAAAAGAGGAGACTAAGAGGGAATATGATAGAGGTCTATAAAATCATGAGTGATGTGGAGAAAGTAGATAAGGAAAAGTTATTTACTTACTCCCATAATACAAGAACTAGGGGCCACCAAATGAAATTAATAGGCAGCTGGTTTAAAACAAATAAAAGGAAGTTCTTCTTCACACAGCGCACAGTCAACTTGTGGAACTCCTTGCCTGAAGAGGTTGTGAAGGCTAGGACTATAACAGGGTTTAAAAGAAAACTGGATAAATTCATGGAGGTTAAGTCCATTAATGGCTATTAGCCAGGATGGGTAAGGAATGGTGTCCCTAGCCTCTGTTTGTCAGAGGATGGAGAAGGATGGCAGGAGAGAGATCACTTGATCATTGTTTGTTAGGTTCACTCCCTGGGCTGCTTCTGCTCTACAACTATAATTGTCTTTTTACACCAAAATCACCAACTTGAGCACCCAATTCCATGTACAGTCCTAGTGGATGTAAGGCACAGGTAACTTTTGCCTCAGGGTAGCTTGTTGGCATCAACCCTCTCTCCCCCACCTGGAGCTGATGAAATTCGTGGCTGGAGGGACACACACTCTTACAAGTCAAAAGGGAAGGAGCTGATAGAAAAGATCACAGGACTGACCCCAAAGAAGGGTGAGCTGCAAAAGGCAGAAGCAGGCAACTCATCTGGCAGAGCTGAGAGACCACAGTGAAGATGGTGCAAAGATCACTATATTGGAATTAGCAAATCTGATTTTTTTTTTTAAAACAAATATCTTTGGGAAGCCCTAATAAAGGCATTTCTTACAGTTCTCTCCGATTTGGATTTTCTGATATCTAATAGGGAATGACATCTGATTGAAGCTTTTCCCAAATGCAGAGCATGTGTAGGGTCTCTCTCCACTGTGGATTCTACGATGTCTGACAAAGTCTGAGTGCTCAATGAAACTTTTCCTGCACTCAGAGCATGTGTAGGGCGTCTCTCATGTGTGGATTCTCTGATGTGTGACAAGGCTTGAGCGCTGACTGAAGCATTTCCCGCACTCAGAGCATGTGTAAGGCATCTCTCCTGTGTGGATTCTCTGGTGTGTGATAAGGTTTGAGTGCCGACTGAAGCTTTTCCCGCACTCAGAGCACGTGTAAGGCGTCTCCCCTGTGTGGATTCTCTGATGTGTGATAAGGTTTGAGCGCCAACTGAAGCTTTTCCCGCACTCAGCGCACGTGTAGGGCATCTCCCCTGTGTGGATTCTATGATGTGTGATAAGGTTTGAGCGCTGACTGAAGCTTTTCCCGCACTCAGCGCACATGTAGGGCTGCTCTCCTGTGTGGATTCTCTGATGTCTGATAAGGGCAGAGCGCTGACTGAAGCTTTTCCCGCACTCAGCGCACATGTAGGGCGTCTCCCCTGTGTGGATTCTCTGATGTGTGATAAGGTTTGAGCGCCGACTGAAGCTTTTCCCGCACTCAGAGCACGTGTAGGGCGTCTCCCCTGTGTGGATTCTCTGATGTGTGATAAGGATTGAGCGCAGACTGAAGCTTTTCCCGCACTCAGCGCACGTGAAGGGCGTCTCCCCTGTGTGGATTCTCTGATGCGTGATAAGGTTTGAGCGCCGACTGAAGCTTTTCCCGCACTCAGAGCACGTGTAGGGCGTCTCCCCTGTGTGGATTCTCTGATGTGTGATAAGGTGTGAGCACTGACTGAAGCTTTTCCCGCACTCAGCGCACGTGTAGGGCGTCTCCCCTGTGTGGATTCTCTGATGTCTGATAAGGTGTGAGCGCTGACTGAAGCTTTTCCCAAACTCAGCGCACGTGAAGGGCGTCTCCCCTGTGTGCATTCTCTGATGTCTGATAAGGCTTGAGCGCCGACTGAAGCTTTTCCCGCACTCAGCGCACGTGTAGGGCGTCTCCCCTGTGTGGATTCTCTGATGCGTGATAAGGTTTGAGCGCCGACTGAAGCTTTTCCCGCACTCAGCGCACGTGTAGGGCGTCTCCCCTGTGTGGATTCTCTGATGTCTGATAAGGTTTGAGCGCTGACTGAAGCTTTCCCCGCACTCGTGGCATGTGTAGTGTGTCTCTTCCAAGTTGATTCTCTCATGTGTAATAAGGGCTGAGAGGCTACTGAAGTTCTCCTCTGGCCTCTGCTGAGTCTCAGAGGCTTTTACTGTTTCTCGGAGTGCACAACTCCTGGAAACATTCCCTTTGGGTTTTTCTGATAACGTCCCATGTGGTGCTCCTTGCTCAGCATCTTCCTGCTGGGGTTTCTGCTCCTCATTCTCATGCACCATCCTATCACCTGATGGGAGACAGAGAGAATCCAGACATAGGTCACTCCCTGTGCATGAGAGAAAGGAAATCTCAGAGACAGGAATTTTAAAAGGGATGAACAAACCAAAATATGTGCAGGAGAGATCAAACCTATCAGGAGCTGATTTTCCCCAGAGGAGAGAGGAAGGGATCAGTTTTGGTCTGCATTTCACCAGAACATGGAGGGGGGAAAGTGGGATCAGGCAGGGATCTGCTGCCAGTTGTTAGTCAGGATAGGTGGGAAGCCATGAGTGACATCTGCCTAATTATTCCACATCTGCAGGGAACAATCCTGAACTTGGAGAGCTCACAGGGTCTTTGTAGGGCATCCCGAATGTTTCCTGTATTCACGGACAGTTTTTGACTTGCTTTAACCAAGTCCTCACCTGTGCAGGCAGCTCTTGGAAGCACTTCTTTCTCAGAACCCTGGAGGTCCAGGACCCACGGCTCTTCCCCTCGTTCCAGCTGGGAGACCACATCAGGTTTGGAATTTAGAAACCCTATGCCAGACAAAGAAAACAAGGGAGGTCGGTGGAATTTGTGGGATACTTGTCACAAGGAATATTCCATGGTTTTAAGCTCAGATCATTTTTAAGCAGTAACATCCCAAGACCAGGTTCCTTGGCTCCAAGTGGCAGGAGAGTTATTATTATTATTAATCATATGCATTACCTTAGTGCCTAAGGACCAACTAACAGTGTGTCTCCATTGTGCTAGGCACAGTACAAATGCAAAATAGTAGATGGCCCATGCTCTGAAGAATTTACAGTCTAAATAGACAAGACAGACACAGCATGGGGGAATGGGGTAGAACCCTGTTAGAATGGCGATATTCAGGCCTGCCTGCAAAGCCTTCCCCACACACTTAGGTGTATTTTTATCACTTAGCTAGTTACAGGAGTATGAAAACAAAGAATCAAAATCACAGTCTGCCTGTGTCTGGGCCTTCTCTCACTAGGATAGCCTGAGGCCTTGTTCTTAGGCTAAGGCCTTTGGCTAAGCAGCAGGGGCAGCCATAAGCTGGGAAGCGAAGGGTCACATCCTCACATCCCAAACCAGTCACACTGAAATAAGGTGCTACTGGACTGTTAGGAAGACGATCCTGTCTGGATCTTAAGATGGTTAAAGAAACCTTAATTTGATAGCATTCTGTCTGGCAAGAAATCACTTATCAATGGTTGTGGAACCCTCATTTCTGTATTGTTCTATCTTTATGGCCACCACTTTTACATTGTTAATCAATCTGGTTCTCTAATTGTTTCTCTCTCCTGTATAATTAATGTTGCCAGGTGTAAGTTAATTAGGGTAGTGGTTTATAATTGGTTAGAGCAGGAGTAGGCAACCTATGGCGGCACACGAGCTGATTTTCAGTGGCACTCACACTGCCCAGGTCCTGGCCACCGGTCCAGAAGGCTCTGCATTTTTAATTAATTTTAAATGAAGCTTCTTAAACATTTTAAAAACCTTACTGACTTTACATACAATAGTTCAATTATGTATTATAGACTTATAGAAAGAGACTTTCTAAAAACGTTAAAATGTATTATTGGCACATGAAATCTTAAATTAGAGTGAATAAATGAAGACTCTGCACACCACTTCTGAAAGGTGGCCGACGCCTGGGTTAGAGAATTATGTCACAATATGTTAGAATTGGTTAGCTAAATTTCAGCACAATTATTGGTTAAGGTATAGCTGAGAATATTACTCTATAAATGGGGTCAAACTGGAGGGGGGAAGGAAATTGGAATAATAGAATATCAGGGTTGGAAGGGACCTCAGGAGGTGTCTAGTCCCACCCCTGCTCAAAGCAGGACCAATCCCCAACTAAATCATCCCAGCCAAGGCTTTGTCAAGCCTGAGCTTAAAAACCTCTAAGGAAGGAGATTCCACCACCTCCCTAGGTAACCCATCCCAGGGCTTCACCACCCTCCTAGTGAAATAGTGTTTCCTAATATCCAACCTAAACCTCCCCCATTGCAACTTGAAATCATTACTCTTTATTCTGTCATCTGCTACCACTGAGAACAGTCTAGGCCTGGTCTACAGTGGGGGGGGAGTTTGATCTAAGGTACGCAACTTCAGCTACGCGAGTAGCGTAGCTGAAGTCGAATACCTTAGGTCGAATTACTTACCCGTCATCACGCCGCGGGATCGATGTCCGCGGCTCCCCCGTCGACTCCGCCACCGCCGTTCGCGGTGGTGGAGTTTCGGAGTTGACAGGAGCGCGTTTGGAGTTCAATATATCGCATCTAGATGAGACGCGATATATCAAACTCCGAGAAATCGATTGCTACCCGCCGATCCAGCGGGTAGTGAAGACGTACCCCTAGATCCATCCTCTTTGGAACCCCCTTTCAGGTAGTTGAAAGCAGCTCTCAAATCCCCCCTCATTCTTCTCTTCTGCAGACTAAACAATCCCAGTTCCCTCAGCCTCTTCTCAGAAGTCATGTGTTCCAGTCCCCTAACCATTTTTGTTGCCCCCCGCTGGATGCTTTCCAATTTTTCCACATCCTTCTTATAGTGTTGGGCCCAAAACTGGACACAGTGCTCTAGATGAGGCCCCATGAATGTTGGTTAGGGGGCGAACGGGAACAGGGACACAGGCAAGGCTCTGCAGCATCAGAGCTGGGAAGGGAACAGACTGTATTGGCGTATAGAGATAAGCCCGACTGGTGTGAAGGGCTTCGGAATATGTAATCTTATAGGTGTAAAAATTGTACAGACTATACCACCCTGTGACATCATCGACGAAGTGCCCATTTGTGCCTGGGTAGGGGCCCTGCTCTGGGAGGGAGGATGCAGCAAGGACTCAAGATCGGTGGCCGGGGTCGCTGTGCATAGGAGATGGGGAGGTTATGTGAGGAGGGGGGTAATGAGTGGGAGAGGGAGGTCAAGTGTTAAAATAATAATATTTGGGGAAAAAATGTATAATAAAGTGAAACTGAACAGAAATAAAACTGGAGTGGAGGCTCTAAAACAACAAGGCTTCGGTAGGGATTTGGGGTTAAAGGTCTGGGATCCCCCACAGCTCCAGATCCCCAAACCTCTCTTCCCTCCCACTGACCCACCCACCCCACTTCCTGGGTGCCCTTCCCCCACACTCCCCTCCGCTTCTTCCCATTACTCTCAGCCAGCACCACCTCCCGGCAACTTGAGAACTTCTTGTATTTTCTCCTCGTCTCTCACAGCCTCCTACCTCCCTGCTGCTTCTTAGCTCTAACCCTGCACACACCCGCCCCATGTCCTGGCATATCTACTACCCCCCGTCTCCGTCCCTCCCACGGCTCGCTTATCCCTTCAGTCATGGGATCCTGAACGGCAACATTACACGCTCTCCTAAAAGAGCTCATCTGACTGTCGCACAAGCCAGGCATGAGTCACACACCTATTTACTCAATTTAGAATTCAACAGGCAGCATATTTTCTTCTTAAAATGAGGAAAAGGCATGAAAGCTACAGTTATTAATGTAGTTATGAATGTAGCCAATAAGGATACATTCAATGCAATTTTAAAATGACTGACAGCACCAAAAAGGCACATGTCCAAAAATGGTACTAGTGGGTGGGAGATAAGGCAAAAAAGGGGGGGCAAGGAAACTTGTCAAAACTTGTATGACGAATAAATGTATAAAGTTATTACTGCTCAGGTTCTTCAGAGACCCCATAGCTTCTAATGACCCAGGGGACAGGACTCCTTACCCAGCGAGGTCACAGTCTCATAGTTCTCCTGCATGACATCCCTGTAGAGGGCTCTCTGAACAGGGTCCAGTAGTGCCCATTCCCCCTTGGTGAAATACACAGCCACCTCCTCGAAGGTCACCGGCCCCTGAAAGAGCAAGAGTCCAACACTCAGTACCTGCTGCCCCACTCACAACCCCACTATTCACGGAACAGCAGCACCAGGTAAATGGAAGCCCCGGGAGGCACATGTTAACAGAGTCCCACCTCACCTTGCCTAGAACAGACAGGCGGCATCAGAGGGTAGAAAGAGAGAACCTTTGTGTCTCCCAGCTGACAGACGGAGGCAGGGTCATCACATTTATCACATACCTACTAGCCAGGGCTAGATATAGGAGATGGGGCTGGCTCTGGACCCTACTAATGGCTCCCTGGTAGGAAACACTCTCCAAATAAAATATAAGAAAGAAAAGGGAAGTCAGTAGTAAAGAATATTAGTTAGACCAGGGGTAGGCAACCTATGGCACGGGTGCTGAAGGCAGCACGCAAGCTGATTTTCAGTGGCACTCACAATGCCCGGGTCCTGGCCACCAGTCCGGGGGGCTCTGCATTTTAATTTAATTTTAAATGAAGTTTCTTAAACATTTTAAAAGCCTTACTGACTTTACAACAATAGTTTAGTTATATATTATAGACAGAGAAAGATCTTCTAAAAATGTTAAAATGTATTACTGGCACTCAAAACCTTAAATTAGAGTGAATAAATGAAGACTTCTGAAAGGTTGCTCACCCCTGAGTTAGACGGTCAGAATTGTAGAAAATTGGTAAGGGAAGTGTGACATTATTGATATAAATTGGGACCATATAGAACATGGGTTGCAACCAAGGTCCTGTAGTGGCACCAAATCTGATGTAAAGGGGGTCAATATGAAGTGTCTATGACCAGGTTATGGGTTATGGGTTGCTGGTTATGATTATGCTGTCTGTATGTATGTATCATTTTGTAGCTGAAGTTATGAATATTAGCTCTATACTGTCTGTATTTCAAGCTAGTACTGTGCTTCTGGGAGACATTGCAGACAAGTTGGTGTTAGCTCTGCCTAGCCTGCTTGATGGCCCATTAAGGACCATCAGCTACACAATTGACCCATGAAGAGAAGGCAGACACGCCTTGTGACTCAGCAAGGTGTGCAGGGACCCATTGAGAGAAGGCAGATATGCCTTGTGACTCAGCAAAGTATGCAGGGACTGGCCCATGTGACCCCAGACTCCATTTTGCTGTAATTTTCCACAGTAAGGACAAAGAGGTTCTTACACCTGGAAAAGCCTATATAAGGCTGATGCCTCATCTCCAACTTGTCTTCAATCCTGCTTCTACCTCTGGAGGGACTTTGCTACATGCTGAAGCTCTACACAAGGGACTGATGACCCATCCCAGCGGGGGATGTTCTCCAGAGACTTGATTTGAACCTGCAGTTTATGCCATCACTGCTACAAGCCTGAACTAAGAACTTTGCCATTACTGTATGTAATTGATTCCATTTAACCAATTCTAGCTCTCATCTCTACCTTTTTCCTTTTATGAATATACCTTTAGATTCTAAAGGATTGGCAACAGCGTGATTTGTGGGTAAGATCTGATGTGTATATTGACCTGGGTCTGGGGCTTGATTCTTTGGAATCGAAAGAACCTTTTTCTTTTATTGGGGTGTTGGTTTTCATAACCATTCCTCCCCGGGACGGGTGGCACTGGTGGTGATACTGGGAGACTGGAGTGTCTAAGGAAATTGCTCGTGTGACTTGTGGTTAGCCAGTGGGGTGAAACTGAAGTCCTTTTTGTCTGGCTGGTTTGGTTTGCCTTAGAGGTGGAAAAACCCCAGCCTAGGGCTGTGACTGCCCTGTTTGAGCAAGTGGTCCTGAATTGGGTCCCGCCAGAACCGCCTCATCACAGGAAGCTATCAGAAATCAATGACCAATCAATGAAAATAAGAAGGAAGTTTTGAAAAGTATATTAATCCTAACAATGGTAGTGATAAATTACTAGACGGAAATGGCAGAATTATCAAAAAGAATGCAGAAGAGGTAAAAGTGTTCAATAAGTGTTCAATCTCTCCTGGATTTGGAGAAAAACAGATGCTGTACTCATATCATAAGATGTTGATGACGACACTCCTTCCATTCCAACAAGAACTCACAAGGACATTAAACAGCAGCTATTACAGTTAGACATGTTTAAATAAGCAGGTCCAGATAACCTGTATCCAAGAGTTTTTAAACACCTGGTGGAGGAGCGTGGTGGACTATTAATGTTGATTGTAATTAGGACTTGGAACACTGGGGAAATTCCAGAAGACTGGAATTAAGCTAATGCTGTGCCAATACTAAAAAGTGTAAAAGAGATGACCCAGCTAATTACAAGAGTGTCAGTCTGATATCAATACTGAGCAAAATAATGGAGCAGTCGATACTGGATTTCGTTAATAAAGAATTAAAGGAAGGTAATATAATTAGTACCTATTAACAAAGGTTTAGAGAAAATGGATCCTATCAAACTAACTGGATATCCTTATTAGATGAGATCAAAAGTTTGGTTGCAGCTAATATTATTGATGTAATATATCTAGACTTCTGTAAGGCATATGACTTGATTCAGCACATTTTTTGACTAAAAAACTAGAATGATACAAAATAAACACAGCATACATTAAATAGATTAAAAACTGGGATTGTAAATGGGGAACCATGGTCGAAGTAGATTTATTTCTAGCGGGTTCCCACAAGGATTGCTTTTTGCCCGTGTGCTATTTAACATTCTTATCAATGACCTAGAACAGAATATAAAATCATCACGGATAAAGTTTGCAGTATCACAAAGATTGCGGGTGGTGGTAACTAATGAAGTGGCAGTAGATTTAGGCTCCAGCACTGGGAGTCTGGGAAGTTTTCCCAGCCCTGGCTGGAGGGTTATTTCCTGTTCCACAAAGAGGAGAAGTTCCATTCCCAAATCCCGTGCCTTGAAATTAGGCCCTATCTGACACTACACCCCATATTCAGCATAGTGGTACGGTTATAATATGATTAGGACATAATTATGATGTATTTTGTACAAGATGCATCATGTGTGGTGTCACTGGAAAAGTTATGATTTGCTGAATATGATTATCCTATTTGTGTGCACATATCACGTTCGTATCTGAAGTTATGGATACTGACTCTGTATCTGTATTTCAAATGTGCTTACTCTGGGTAACACCCACAATGAGCCTTTCAGGTACAACAACGAAGAAGCCAGACAGTGCTGATGGCTCATCAACAAAGAGAATGGACCGTGGAAGAGCTTAGCCTTCCTCTGAATGTTTCAGCCAGCCTATGAGTCATGGCTACTATGACTCAGCAGGACACGCTAGGACATGTGACTAGACCACATGACAACGAACTCCATTTTGGTACCTGTATTTTTCCACAAACTGGACTGGGAACTGAGTTTGGAACAAATGGTTCCTGCCATATGGAAAAGCCACATAAGGTGGGGTGTGACATCATCTCTTGGCCTCATTCCCCACACAAGAGAACTCCTGGAAACACCTGAGGAACAAAGACTGAACTGGGGGAACTGGTGGTCCCAGGGTAAAGGGATTTCTAGCTTGTGTATGGAAACTTGGGGGACTGCTTGTAGCATCAGTCAGGGTGAGAAATTGCTAATTCAAATTCTATCCAGATAGTATGTTAGGCTTAGTTTGAGTTTTTGGTTATCTGCTAAGTAATCTGCTTTGATCTGTTTGCTATCACTTAGAATTGTTGGGATACGTTAGGGTTCAGTAAAACAGTTGGGAAGCTGCTAATGTGCTGACATGCATTGGGGACAAAGGCATAAGCAGGCAGTAATTCTTTGCTTAACAAATAAGTTGCCATATTTTTCCTCTCTCTGTTGCTTGTAAGAATTGACATTGATGCAGCTGCATGAGAAGTGTAGTTGCTGGAATGAATATCCTTTGTGTGAAAGAAAGTAAAAGAAATGTTACCTCCCCCTCCCTTCCTTTCCCAGCTACATAAACAAGCCCTGGCTCATGGCCCCTTCCTCCCTCCCCGAGAACTGCTCATTGACCCTTCCTCCATACCCTGAGAACTGCTGTTTAGGGAAATCTGTGGCAAGACGTTATTGCAAAGAATGGTATTTTCAAGGTAAAAATGCCTCTATGATATGTGTAATACAGTGATAGTGGATAGGGGTGGGTATACTAATTGTATGAGTGTTTCTACTACTTAATGAGGGGTTTTGGGGTGTTGTAACGGATGTAGGTGTTTACATACAAACTTAGATAAAAGGCATGTGATGTAACTGATCCAGTACTTACTTGATAGTTGGGTCAAGGGGAACAAGTAACAATAAAGAAGCCTGTATTCATATCCGCCTCTGGATCAACCGGCTCCTTTTTTGTTCTAACAATAATTACTTAAAATCTACCTTTCTGCCATTAATAAACTTGTTTTATGCTTTATCTTAATCAGTGCATTTTGAGTGAAGTGTTTGGGGAAAAGCTGAGCTTGGTTAGCACAGGCTTGTTGTGCACATCTTTCCCATATCGAGGGGAAGGCGAACTATATTAATGAGCTTACATGATACAGATCCCTGTGCACTATAAGATGGGATAATTCTGAATTTATACTACAGCAGGTGTGCAAGGTTGGGGAGCTGGGAAATTGGCTGTTGTCTCTCTCTGTCCTTGAGTGGTTTAGGTACAGCACTCAGGTAGCTTAGTTGGATGCATGGCGCCACTTGCTGTCGTGTTGGGTGATAACAGGGCCGGGAGAGGCTGGCGGAATCTTCAGCAAAGCCGTGAGAGAAGGGCCAGCCCAGCTTGAGGGTTAGAGGGCACAGCGGTTCCCAGACTGCACCCCGGGGTAACAACCCATCACACCCTAAATTACACAAGTCTCAGCAGGTTTGTCACATCCTGTCCCCTCCCTTTCTCCACCCGAGACATTTCCTGCCTCCCACCACCTCCAGCAACTCCTACCCTCCTATGCATTTACTGCTCCTCTCCCTCTAAGCAGAACCCACCACCAGCTCCCTGAGAATCCCTTACCTGAGCCAGCTCCATTGCAGCCATTTCCTTCCCTTTGGGAGGATGAAATGATCTGGAGCAAAACGTGGACGTTAATCTGTAGCCTGCCAGGACGAGAAGGGCAATGTGAGAGAATGCAGAGGGGGCTTTTGTCCATTCCACATGCTGATTCCCCCCTGATTTTTCCCTGTTAATGGACACTCTAGGTTCTGCCACACTGTGAAGCACAGAGTGACCTTATTCCACTACAGGCCTAGCCCCCTCCCACCAGGGTGTAACCCTCTGAGACATGGTGAAACCCTCCCAGTAACATCCTCTGTTATACTTACCAAGTTTGCAGACAATACCAAGCTGGGAGGGGTTGCAAGTGCTTTAGAGGATAGACCAGGGAGGGAGAGCTCAGTGGTTTGAGCATCGGCCTGCTAAACCCAAGGCGGTGAGTTCAATCCTTGAGGGGGCCATTTAGGGATTTGGGGCAAAAATCTGTCTGGGGATTTGTCCTGCTTTGAGCAGGGGATTGGACTAGATACCTCCTGTGGTCCCTTCCAACCCTGATATTCTATGATTAAAATTCAAAATGATCTGGAGAAAAGGACTGAAGTAAATAGGATGAAATTCAATTAGGACAAATGCAAAGTGCTTCATTTAGGAAGGAACAATCAGGTGCACACGTACAAAATGGGAAATTCCTGCCCAGGAAGGAGCACTGTGGAAAGGGAGCTGGGGGCCATAGTGGATCACAAGCTAAGTACAAGTCAACAGTGCAAAAGGACAAACATCATTCTGGGATGTATTTGAGGGAGTACTGTAAGCAAGACACAAGTAGTAATTCTTCCACTCCACTCCGTGTGGATTAGGCCACAACTGGAGTACTGTGTCCATAAGAATGTGTTTAGTGTTTACACTTCATTGAATGCTTGTGAGTTGCTGCCTGGGTTAACATCTGACTAGTTGCATTGTGAGCCACTGTGGCTCTGTAAATCACCACACAGGAGAGAGACTTTACCTATGCGAAGTGCTGATTGGCAACAGAATGCATTACACCCTGCCTGGCAGGAAATCATAGAATCTCAGGGTTGGAAGGGACCTCAGGAGGTCATCTAGTCCAACCCCAGAGAGACTATTATGGGACATTAACGGAGACACAAAACTGTTGTTGTGCTCTTGATTCCCCATTAGCTGAGTTTCCAGGACAGAGCACATGGCAGGAAGGGCCGAACCCCGGGGCAGAAACCACACCGCCCGGCCAGACCCCGGGGGCCGGACCTCGGGGCAGGAACCGCGCCGCCCGGCCGGACCCCGGGGGCCGGACCTCGGGGCAGGAACCGCGCCGCCCGGCCGGACCCCGGGTTAGTTCTAAAGAATATGCAGAGCTTGCTTATTATAGAAGCTTCTATTACCATTTGAAATTTCAGACTGTAACTCGTCTGCATCTATAGGATTACCTGCTTTAACTTTGTAAACAACTCTCCTGTCCTTTTAAATAAGTCTTAATACAGGTTGTGACAGGACTGGCTACAAGTGTTGTCTTTGTTGGAAGATCTAAGATTCAATGGACCTACGGAAGTGACTGGTCCTTTGGGACTGGCAGTAACTTGAACATTGCTGTGATTCGTGGGGTAAGGCAGGGGTTCTCAACCAGGGGTCTGGGGCCCCCTGGGGGGCTGTGAGCAGCTTTCAGGGGGCTGCCAAGCAAGGCCGGCATTGGACTTCCTGAGGCCCAGGGCAGAAAGCTGAACTCCCAGAACATGGGGCTGAAGTCAGGGCCTGAGCCCCACCACCCGGGTCTGAAGCCAAAGCCTAGGCCAGGGGTCTCAAACGAGCACGAGGGCCACATGAGGACTAGAGCATTGAACCGAGGGCCGCATCACTGACACCCCCCCTTTGCTGCCTCTGGCCCCGCCCCCACTCCACCCCTTCCCTGCCCCAATCCAACCCCTACCCCAAAGTCCCCACCCCAACACTGCCCCCAGGGGGTGCAGAAATGGTGCAGGGTGAGGCAGGGAGCTCAGGGCAGGGCATTGGTGGGTGGGATGCAAGAGGGTGACGGGTGCGGCAGGTGGCTCAGATCAGGGAGTGCAGGAGGGGTGTGGGATGCGGCAGGGAGCTGAGGGAAGGGACCTGGGGTGCAGGAGGGTTGCGGGATGCGGCAGCGGGCTCAGGGAAGCAAGTTGGGGTGTGGCGGGGGGCTCAGGGAAGGGAGCTGGGGTGCAGGAGGGGTGTGGGATGTGGTAGGGGGCTCAGGGAAGGGAGCTGGGGTGCAGGGGTGTGTGGGATGCGGCAGGAGGCTCAGGGCAGGGGGTTGGGGTGCAGGAGGGGTGTGGGATGAGGCAGGGGGCTCAGGGCAGGGAGCTGGGGTGCAGGAGGGGTGTGGGATGAGGCAGGAGGCTCAGGGAAGGGACCTGGGGTGCAGGAGGGGTGTGGGATGAGGCAGGGGGCTCAGGGCAGGGAGCTGGGGTGCAGGAGGGGTGTGGGATGTGGCAGGGGGCTCAGGGCAGGGGGTTGGGGTGCAGGAGGGGTGTGGGATGAGGCAGGGGGCTCAGGGCAGGGAGCTGGGGTGCAGGAGGGGTGTGGGATGAGGCGGGGGCTCAGGGCAGGGAGCTGAGGTGCAGGAGGGGTGTGGGATGTGGCAGGGGGCTCAGGGAAGGGAGCTGGGGTTCAGGAGGGGTGTGGGATGAGGCAGGGGGCTCAGGGAAGGGAGCTGGGGTGCAGGAGGGGTGTGGGATGCGGCAGGAGGCTCAGGGCAGGGGGTTGGGGTGCAGGAGGGGTGTGGGATGAGGCAGGGGGCTCAGGGAAGGGAGCTGGGGTGCAGGAGGGGTGTGGGATGCGGCAGGGGGTTCAGGGAAGGGAGCTGGGGTGCAGGAGGGGTGTGGGATGAGGCAGGGGGCTCAGGGAAGGGAGTTGGGGTGCAGGAGGGGTGTGGGATGAGGCAGGGGGCTCAGGGAAGGGAGCTGGGGTGCAGGAGGGGTGTGGGATGAGGCAGGGGGCTCAGGGCAGGGAGCTGGGGTGCAGGAGGGGTGTGGGATGATGCAGGGGGCTCAGGGCAGGGAGCTGGGGTGCAGGAGGGGTGTGGGATGCGGCAGGGAGCTCAGGGCAGGGAGCTGGAGTGCAGGAGGGGTGTGGGATGTGGCAGGGGGCTCAGGGCAGGGGGTTGGGGTGCAGGGGGTGTGTGGGATGCAGCAGGGGGCTCAGGGCAGGGGGTTGGGGTGCAGGAGGGGTGTGGGATGTGGCAGGGAGCTCAGGGCAGGGGGATGGGGTGCAGGAGGGGTGTGGGATGAGGCAGGAAGCTCAGGGAAGGGAGCTGGGGTGCAGGAGGGGTGTGGGATGAGGCAGGAGGCTCAGGGAAGGGAGCTGGGGTGCAGGAGGGGTGTGGGATGTGGCAGGGGGCTCAGGGCAGGGGGTTGGGGTGCAGGAGGGGTGTGGGATGTGGCAGGGGGCTCAGGGCAGGGAGCTGAGGTGCAGGAGGCATGTGGATGATGCAGGGGGCTCAGGGCAGGGAGCTGGGGTGCAGGAGGGGTGTGGGATGTGGCAGAGGGCTCAGGGCAGGGAGCTGGGGTGCAGGAGGGGTGTGGGATGCGGCAGGGGGCTCAGGGAAGGGAGCTGGGGTGCAGGGGTGTGTGGGATGCGGCAGGGGGCTGAGGGCAGGGGGTTGGGGTGCAGGAGGGGTGTGGGATGAGGCAGGAGGCTCAGGGAAGGGAGCTGGGGTGCAGGAGGGGTGTGGGATGCGGCAGGGGGCTCAGGGCAGGGAGCTGGGGTGCAGGAGGGGTGTGGGATGCAGCAGGGGGCTCAGGGCAGGGGGTTGGGGTGCAGGAGGGGTGTGGGATGTGGCAGGGGGCTCAGGGCAGGGAGCTGAGGTGCAGGAGGCATGTGGATGATGCAGGGGGCTCAGGGCAGGGAGCTGGGGTGCAGGAGGGGTGTGGGATGTGGCAGGGGGCTCAGGGCAAGGAGCTGGGGTGCAGGAGGGGTGTGGGATGTGGCAGGGGGCTCAGGGCAGGGAGCTGGGGTGCAGGAGGGGTGTGGGATGCGGCAGGGGGCTCAGGGAAGGGAGCTGGGGTGCAGGGGTGTGTGGGATGCGGCAGGGGGCTGAGGGCAGGGGGTTGGGGTGCAGGAGGGGTGTGGGATGAGGCAGGAGGCTCAGGGAAGGGAGCTGGGGTGCAGGAGGGGTGTGGGATGCGGCAGGGGGCTCAGGGCAGGGAGCTGGGGTGCAGGAGGGGTGTGGGATGCAGCAGGGGGCTCAGGGCAGGGGGTTGGGGTGCAGGAGGGGTGTGGGATGTGGCAGGGGGCTCAGGGCAGGGAGCTGAGGTGCAGGAGGCATGTGGATGATGCAGGGGGCTCAGGGCAGGGAGCTGGGGTGCAGGAGGGGTGTGGGATGTGGCAGGGGGCTCAGGGCAAGGAGCTGGGGTGCAGGAGGGGTGTGGGATGTGGCAGGGGGCTCAGGGCAGGGAGCTGGGGTGCAGGGGGTGTGGGATGTGGCAGGGGGCTCAGGGCAGGGGGATGGGTTCAGGAGGGGTGTGGGATGAGGCAGGGGGCTCAGGGCAGGGGGATGGGGTGCAGGAGGGGTGTGGGATGTGGCAGGGGGCTCAGGGCAGGGGGATGGGGTGCAGGAGGGGTGTGGGATGCGGCAGGGGGCTCAGGGCAGGGGGTTGGGGTGCAGGAGGGGTGTGGGATGTGGCAGGGGGCTCAGGGCAGGGGGTTGGGGTGCAGGCTCCAGCCCGGTGCCGGTTACCTAGAGCGGCTCCGGGGTGGCAGCAGTGGGCACCGGGGCCAAGGAAGGCTCCCTGCCTGTCTGCCCTGGCCCCCGGCCCCGCGCTGCTCCATGTCCCTGCAGCCTCGGGGGAGGAGGTGTCAGGGCTCTGGGCGTGCGCTCTCTTGCCGCTCCTCTAGGTACCTCCCTCGATGCTCCCATTGGCCGCGGTTCCCTGTTCCCGGCCAATGGGAGCTGTGGGGGGCGGTGCCTGGAAGGAGGCAATGCAGGAGCCCTCTGCCTCTTTCCCCCTCCCCGGCCGGGAGGGGCGAGCTGCCAGCTGCTCCAGACAGCGGCACGGGGCTCGCAGCGCCACGGGGGCCATCCCGCGGGTAGGCAGAGGGGAGCTTGGCGGCCACACCCAAGAGCCCCGCAGACCACATGCAGCCCGGGTGTTTGAGACCCCTGGCCTGAGCGATGCAGCTTTGTGGGGGCTCCTGTGGTATCCCCCCTAATGCCAGCTCGGGTTACTGTGGCCCACGTGGGCCGTGGAGTTTTTACAGCGTGTTGGGGGGTGGGGGGCCCCGAAAGAAAAAGGTTGAGAATGCCCAGTGCAAGGGACCATCTGTCACAAAGGTGAGCTCACCTGCGTGGTGAGATATATGGGATCACCCACGGGGACTGGCTGTGGTTCCACGTTGATGCTGTTACAGAGCCTGAAGCGTTTACACTGGATACTTGGTTGGAGAAATCTCCATACAGACCTCACACCCAGTTTGGGGTTTGTTCCCTGCTTCTCACCAGTCTGTCTGAGGCCGGTGCTCGTGCTCTCCAGTCACTGGGGACAGCGCTACAGAGACTAACGGGCACAACGCCACCAGCAGCAATTGGCAGCACTGCAGAGCAGGCTTCACAGGGACACAGTGTGGGCCAAAGGGTCTGTGCTCTCCACCAAGCCCCCGTTGTCCTCCAGGGCACGTCAGCATCCCGGCAACCTTCTAGGAGGGTCCAGGCTGCCACCCATCTCCAGCACAGCAGCGCCCGCGCCCCATCACCCGCCTTGTCTCCTCAGACAGAGGTGAGTGACGGAGGGTGCACAAGAGGTCCGGTTCGGGGAGGGAGAGGGATAACAAAACACACCCTCTGGGGTCACCCCTCAGGAAGTGACGGTGACAGGCCTTGTGGTGGCAGTAAAGGGGGAGGGGAGGGCGTGGGAGCAGCACCCTCAAAGGCAATGCTGGAGACCCAGTAAACTCTGAAGGGGACTGAGAGTCTCCCAAGGCCCCATATCCTGTTGGGATCTGTCCAAAGTCCCCCCCACTTCTTTTCTTTCATTCCTTTATTTACCCTTGTTTGCTGACAGTCGACTCTTGTGCTGTTTCACCTGGTGCCCTGAGAGAGGAAGAAAGGGCCCCACGGCCTCAGGCAGAGAGGGTTGACAGCTTAGAACAGGGGTCCCCAACGTGGTGCCTGCGGATGCCACAGTGCCCACCAGGGCGTCTAAATGCGCCCGCATACTGGCCGGTGAACAGAAATTCAGCGGCATTTTGCTGGCAACGCCTCTGGGTGTGTCCCCTGGGTCATGAGAAGTCAGTGTCCAGCCCTGCGGGGCTGTGCTCCTGGCTCATACCTCCAGCACTCACTGCTGCCCCTCCCTTACCAGCTGCACTGTTCAGCCAGCCCCAGGCCTCTGTGAGGTCACTGCCCCCCACCCCCACCACCTCAAACCTTCAAACTGGGACATGGCGCACCAGTGCCAATCAGAGTGCACTAGTGTAAATTCTGTCTACACTAAGGGTTTGCACTAGTGCCTAAAACACCAGGGTGGCAGAGACCTTCAGAAACAGCAGTACGGTGGCACTAGAACCTATTTCTAGCTCCATCACAGACAGCCTGGGTGACCTTGGACACATCAATGTTTCTCCTCCCAACTTCAGTCTCTGTACCCAGCTGCCACTCACTGGGGTCTCCTCTCTCTCCAGAGCTGCTCACCACTACAGTCTGTGTGGGTGTCCCCAGAGCTAAGGCAGGTCAGCTCGGGAATAGTCTTACAAGGGGGGCTGGGGAGTCTCTGTCCCTGGAAGTTTTTAAGAACAAGTAGGACAAAGCTCTGCCAGAGATAATCTACATATACTTGGTCCTGCCTCAGCAGAGAGCTGGACTTGATGACATCTTGAGGTCCTGTCCAGCGCTACATTTCTAGGATGCCATGAAATATATACGTATAAAACACAACATCCAGAGTAAAACCCACCACAACATAATGTCAGGAAACTCAGGGGAAAAAAAGGAAAAAAGAAACAACAAAAGCCACAGCATATAATGACAATACAGAGGAAAAGAAAACACGATGCAAACTAACACACCCTAGGACAATATTACACAATGAAAAAAAAAAAAAAAGAGCTCATCTCAAACCAGCACAACACAGGCACCAAACATGCTGAGGCAAAACAGTGCAGCATAAAACTGCTACACAACATGGTGCGATCACAGTTCCAAATGGCACCATGCAAAACAGCTCAGCGTAGAACAGGACACAGCACAAAAGAGAATTATTTCATTATAGGCCTGGAAGGGATCTTGAGAGGGCGTCTCCTCAAGCCTCCTGTGCTGAGGCAGGACCAAGTATCCCTAGACATTCCCAGACTGGTGCATCTCTAACCTGGTCTTAGAAACCTCCATGAAGGAAATTCCACAGCCTCCCTTGGAAGCCAATGCAAGGCAAACACTGACCAAAACAACGCTGTACACACACACGCTGGGCCTGGGGTTAAGGGGAGAGGCAAGAATTCAAACAATCTGGGTTCAGTTCCCAGTTTTGCCCCAAATTCTCCATGAAAACTTGAGCAAATTACTTCAGCTCTTTGAGCTTCAGTTTCCCCATCTGTAAAATGGAGAGTCGCCTCCCACCATTGGCCTATTTAGCCTTTGAGCTTTTTGTGGCAAGGCCTCTGTCTCTGTGGGCATGTCTACACTGCAGTCAGACACCGGCGGCTGGTCTGTGCCCGCTGACTTGGGCTCACGGCTCAGACTGTGGGGCTGTTTAATTGTGGTGTCCATGTTCTGGCTGGGGCTGCAGTCCAAGGTCTGGCACCCTCCCACCTCGCAGGGTTCTACAGCCTGGCCCCGGCCCAAGCCCAGACACCTACACTGCAATTAAACAGCCCCTTCGCCTGAGCCCTGTGAGCCTGAGTCACCTGGCATGGGCCAGCTGGGGGTTTTTAGTGGCAGGGTAGCGATACCCTTGTGACAGGTGCTGCACCTGTCACAATGGGGACCCTGATCTTCGTCAGTGTCTATGCAAAGCCCTGCAGAACAGGGGCCTGACCTTAGTCGGGGGCTCTGCAACTCCCCGCATTGCAGGATCTCTGATTTTGTTCGGGTTCCCTGCATCTGGCAAATTGTGGGGGCAGGATCTCTGTCAGGGTCTGTGCAGTGCCCAGTACAGTGGTGGGGCATGATCTGGGTCAGGGTCAGTGCAGTGCCAGACCCAACAGAGACACAGATCTCAGTCGAGGTCTCTGAAATGCCCGGCACAATGGACGCAGCAGTTTGGGTCACAGTAATGCGCTGCCTGGCACAAGGGGGGCCGTGATCTCAGTCCAGGTCTCAGTTTTACCTGGCACAACAGTGGGGTCTGATCTCACCTGGGGTCTCTTCAGTGCCTGGCAGAACAGGGCCCAGGTCTCAGTTGGGGTCTCTGCAGCACAGGGCCATGCTCAGTACGATAAGAGCCCTGATCTCAGTCACACACCTGGAGAGAAAAGTGGGAAGATTTTTGAGCATTAGATATCAGTATTTCAGAACTGAGGAGAAAATGGGGCACAAACTAAATACTTGCCAATATAAGGGACAAGCATCACGTGGGGAGATTTTATGTCACCATTCAACCACTCAAGAGGAAAGAGGGGAAATTGGAGGGGATTATACAGCGATATTAAATCAACAACAGAATGGGACGGATTCTTCTTGCCTCACATTCACATGGCCGGCAGGGATCCCTGGGTGATGTGGCTTTCACAAGGAAGAGGAGTGGGGCTGGAGTGAGGTCACTGGCTATGGGGAGGGGTTGGCAGTGGGGTCTGGGAATGTGACTAGCAGGTGGCGGGGGGCTGCTGGGTTGGGCAGGGTGGGGGAGGGGGAAGGAGCTGGGAGGGGAAACCTGGGGCTGGGCCGTCTCCATGGGGGACACTTGCTCCTCCCTCCCCTTCCTGGCCCTTCCCAGGCCCCGTTGCCAGCAGAGAGTGGCCCCCCCAGCCCAGCCCAGAGGTGTCCCTGTCTCAGGGCCCCCCCAGCCTCTGCCCATTCACCCTCTGCCCAGCTCAGGAATCACTTGGGGGAACCATTTCCCACCCGCACAAGGACAAATCCCTGCAGGTGGAAATGGGGGAAACCCCCCAAACCTGAGACCT
Source organism: Mauremys mutica (assembly GCF_020497125.1). Classification (NCBI taxonomy): domain Eukaryota; kingdom Metazoa; phylum Chordata; order Testudines; family Geoemydidae; genus Mauremys; species Mauremys mutica. The sequence goes on along the minus strand of NC_059092.1, from coordinate 24,969,221 downwards.
GAACTGGCCACTGGCGAAGGGGAGAGAAAATGGGGCACAATCGGGGGGGGGGGGGACAGGGAACTTCTCAGGGGTTGGGGGAGGGGGGGTCACCCTGGGCGCTGCTCGTGGCTCTCTAGGGAGAAAGGGGGCAGGACGGGGGAGGAGGGGGGTCCCCACGGGAGGGGGCAGCGGTAAATCCGAGGGGATCTCAGCCCCCCCCTTTCTCTCCCCGCTCCTCGGGGGTCACCTGCCCCCCCCCCCGGCCATGTCCGGGCTGCACCGACATTTCCCGCCAGCCCCATCTCCCCCCCCCCGGCCCCGCCCGGCCCCACGCAGGGACCCCAGGGTTTATGAGCCCCAGGGCGGCTCCAGCGGGGCAGGGCCCGGGCCGGGCACGGGGGCGGGGTTAATGAAGGGCTCTCCCGCCGCGATCTGCGCATGCCCAGAGCTCCAACGGCACCAACCCTTCTCCGGCCCGGGAGAGGCTCCAACGGCCCCGCGCGAGCCAGGCAGAGCCGCAGCGCCCAACGCTCCTTCGCAGCCCGGCTCCGGCTCCCCCGCTGACATCACTTCTGCTCCGGGGAGAGTCAGGAACTACATCTCCCAGCCTGCCCCGGGGCCGCTTCCGCCCTCTCTGCAGCCCAGGGAAGGGAGGGTTTCAGCAGCTGTTACTGCGCATGCTCCGTGCGGGCCCCGCTGGGGGCGGGAGAACAAAGCTGCCGCTGCCGCCTCCGCGTGAGCCGGGCCCGGGCTAAGCCGCTGCTGCTCCCCGCGGGGGGGGGGGGGGGGGAGTTTCACCCGCGGGGCCCCGCCCCCCAGGCAGCCCCGGGCTCTGCCCGCCCCAGCCCCGCCCGGAGCCCCCGGGGAGTGAGAGACGCTGGGGGGGCGGGCACGTGACTCTGCCCCGGGGAACCCGGGAGAAGCCTCGGAGCCGCCTCGGCCCCAGCGGAGCCGCAGCAGGATCCGCCGCCCCCCCCACCCCGCCCCGGGCTCTGCTGAGGCTCCCGGTGACCGAGCCCGGGGGGCGGGGCAGGTCCCGGGCTCTAGGCGGTGCCCCCCCCCCATCGCTGCCCCCGGGGGCCCGGAGCTGCTGCCGCGCTGAGGCCGGGCGGATCCTTCCCGCAGCGAGTCTGAGCCGCCCCCCCCCGGCTCTGCTGTGCCCGGTACCGGGGGGGTGAAGCGGGTCCCCCCCGCCTGGTGCCCCCTTCCCCGCACGGGCGGAGCGGGGCAGCCGCGGGGGGAGAGCCCCCGGGAACGGGGCGGTGACCCCGGCTCCCAGCCCGGGGCAGGGCGCTAGGGAAGGGGAGGAAGGGACGGGAGAGGGGGGGAGGGGAAATTAGAGGGGGGGGGCAGGTTCCCAGATCTCTGACCCCCCCCACCCCGCACACTCACTGCAGCGTCCCTGCCCAGGGTCACTTCCCTGTGACCGAGGTGAGGGGCAGAGAGAGGAAGAACCAGCCCCGGACTCTCCCTGTCCCCCCTGCGGCAGGAGTGCGCTGCCCTGGGGGCAGGGGCAGGGGGACCCCCCCCCAAGGGGCTCCTTTGGGTCTGGCCTGGTCCAGGGTTTGGTTCACACCCTGTGGCTGGGAGGGCTTCAAAATGTCTTGGTTGGTTACTGCTGCTGGGGGGAGCACAAGGGGGAAAGGAGGGGCCGGGGGCCAGGTCTGTGCTGCACTGTGGGGACTGAGCATGTTCCCAGCCTGGCAGAATCTACAATCTCTGTCTGCAGGGAAAGGGCCTGGGGGAATCGTGATGTGAAATGAACTGAAGCCTGTTCTGAAACCTCCATAACTGCCCTTCTCGCCCTGCTAGGCTGCACAATGACGCCCACCTCTCGCTCCAGCTCGTCCCAGCCTCCCATGGGACAGGAGAAATGGCTGCAGTGGCGCCAGCTCAGGTAGGGGTTATTGCTGGTGGGTTCCTGCTGGAGGGGGAGGGGCAGGAAATACTGAAGAGGTGGCAACTTCTGGGGAGTTAGGGCTGGAGGGGGCAGGGAATACCCTGGGTGAGGAAAGGATTGGGGACAGAGTGTGACAAACCTGCTGGGACTTATCCTAGGACCAATCCTATTCAATTTATTCATAAATGATCTGGAGAAAGGGGTAAACAGTGAGGTGGCAAAGTTTGCAGATGATACTAAACTGCTCAAGATAGTTAAGACCAAAGCATATTGTGAAGAACTTCAAAAAGATCTCACAAAACTAAGTGATTGGGCAACAAAATGGCAAATGAAATTTAATGTGGATAAATGTAAAGTAATGCACATTGGAAAAAATAACCCCAACTATACATACAACATGATGGGGGCTAATTTAGCTACAACGAGTCAGGAAAAAGATCTCGGAGTCATCGTGGATAGTTCTCTGAAGACGTCCACGCAGTGTGCAGAGGCGGTCAAAAAAGCAAACAGGATGTTAGGAATCATTAAAAAGGGGATAGAAAATAAGACTGAGAATATATTATTGCCCTTATATAAATCCATGGTACACCCACATCTCGAATACTGTATACAGATGTGGTCTCCTCACCTCAAAAAAGATATTCTAGCACTAGAAAAGGTTCAGAAAAGGGCAACTAAAATGATTAGGGGGCTGGAGAGGGTCCCATATGAGGAAAGAGTAAAGAGGCTAGGTCTCTTCAGCTTGGAAAAGAGAAGACTAAGGGGGGATATGATAGAGGTATATAAAATTATGAGTGCTGTTGAGAAAGTGGATAAGGAAAAGTTATTTACTTATTCCCATAATACAAGAACTAGGGGTCACCAAATGAAATTAATAGGCAGCAGGTTTAAAGCAAATAAAAAGAAGTTCTTCTTCACGCAGCGCACGGTCAACTTGTGGAACTCCTTACCTGAGGAGGTTGTGAAGGCTAGGACTATAACAATGTTTAAAAGGGGACTGGATAAATTCATGGTGGCTAAGTCCATAAATGGCTATTAGCCAGGATGGGTAAGAATGGTGTCCCTAGCCTCTGTTCGTCAGAGGATGGAGATGGATGGCAGAAGAGAGATCACTTGATCATTGCCTGTTAGGTTCACTCCCTCTGGGGCAGCTGGCATTGGCCACTGTTGGTAGACAGATACTGGGCTAGATGGACCTTTGGTCTGACCCGGTACGACCGTTCTTATGTTAACATGGGCCTAGATCCTCAGAACAAACACTTGGGTGTTGGGGGAGAAAATTCCCTAATTTGTGAAACAGGAAACAGACAAAGCAACTCCCTGGGCGGGACTGGGAAAACTGACCAGATTTCCAGGGCTGAACCCTCAGCCTGCTAGCCAGGGGCTGGTGTGACATGGAAAGGGGGCACCCAGCAGGGAGGTGTAGGGAAGATGTCCCGGCCCCTCACATCCAGCTGCTGGCAGTGGGGAGGGTGTTGGGTTCCCTCCCATGGGGTTGTGCCTGGACCCTACTGGGGGCTCCATCTCCTGTATCAGCCTCTGGCTAGTAGGTCTGTGGTGGATCTGCTGGGAGAGACAAGGGGCTCTCACTTCGTCCCCTCACCCAGATGTCTCCTGGCTGCTCTCAGCAGTATGGGGATAGGACTCTGCTGACTCTCTCAGAGCTTCCATTTGATTGGCTCCTTTCCTCCATGAATAGTGGGAATGTGAGTGGGGCAGCAGGTCCTGAGTGTTGGACTCTTGCTCTTTCAGGGGCCGGTGACCTTCGAGGAGGTGGCTGTGTATTTCACCAGGGAAGAGTGGGCTCTGCTGGACCCCACTCAGAGAGCCCTCTACTGGGACGTCATGCAGGAGAACTGTGAGAATGTGACCTCGCTGGGTAAGGATTCCTGTCCCCTCGGTTTTTAGAAGGAGAAATGCAGAGTTAAGGTTCATGCCACTCCCCCAATGCCACCTCTGCTCTGCCCTGTTTCAGCATCACCCCGACATGCCAGAGACACCCACACTAGCCCTCTCCCCTCCCCTGTTACAGAGCGCTCTGGGAACAGAGCAGTGCAGCAGAATGTCTAACATGTTCTTCTCTTTGCTAAGATAATATTCGGGTTCAACTCCATCATAGCAAACAGAAGCTTCCTCCCCCTGGCCTGCTCTCCAGTACTGAACCTCCTGCACACAGGCCAGCTGAGACTTGCACAGTGTTACTACCCCCTTGCCCTCAACCTGAGTTTTCCTTTTGAGTCACTGCCTTCACTTACCCCTCACTAAGCCCCACAGGTCACTCGAACATACGCCACCAGGGTGCTGACAACCCCCATGGCAAGAACACACCCTTGGGCACCTTTGCTGACCAAGCCTGCAACACTCAGCATGGAAATGAGGCAGAATTGCCCCCCAAGTTTCACATGCACCTCTCTGCATAGCACAAGCACAGCTCTGCCCAGCTGCTCCAACCCATCCCTCCATCAGCCAGTCACAGCTACAGCTGGCCCAGTGCACACAGCTGGAGGCATGCGGATAGGTGCTGGGATTCCCACCTGTGAGCACAGCACAGACAATGTCTTTGTCTTAGTCTTTCCTCGGGTCGATTATAGGTTCATAGATTTTAAGGCCAGATGTGACTATTAGGTCGTCTACTCTGACGTCCTTTATACCACAGACCATAGAATTCATCCCGTTACTGCTGCATTGAGCTGAATACCTGAGTCCCTGTGGCAGTTGGTTAACCTTTGCACGGCCCACACAGAACCATTCTCACTGGTTCTGGCCAGCTACAGGGTTAAGGGTTGGGGGAAAGTTTACATTAACTTTTCATTTCCTGGTCTGCAGAGGTTTAAGTTTACTCACCGTCCATATGGTGCAAGGCAGGAGACAGCACTGGGCAACCTTAACGCTGCATTAATGTAGCTTATGAGCATTTAGTTTCCTGTTTTAAAAAATGGATGCTTTTGCCGCTATAGCTGTGTCTGTAATTGAGCTTTGGCCAGCAGAGCCATGTTGGATGGTGTGTGTGTGTCCGCATGCGTGTGGGCACTTTTTCACAGCCTTAAACAATAGAGCTGGACTGGCAAAGCTTTTAAGAGCTACCCAAGACCTACCTAACTAGTTCTTCGACAGACACCTGACACGCCCTCTTTGGGTGAACGAATATGCGTGTACCTGGTCTGTGGGATCCCAGTAAAACATTAGGCACCCTGTGCCCTCTGCCAGGTGGCATCAAAAGGTCCATGATGAGTCACATCCTTCTCCTCCTCCAGTCGCTGCATTAGAGTGTCTTTAGAATGAGCCGGCTGACCCCCGTTCCAGCCTTCTGTTTGGGTTCCACGGGGCTCTGTCCTTGGGCCTCTTCTTTTCTTCCTCTGCACCTTATTTCTGGGTAATCTCATCCACGCACACACATTCAACTACCATCTCTGTGCTCCTAACTCTCAGTTCTGCCTCTCTGCTCCTGGCCTGTCTCCTTCTGTCGCAACTGAAATCTCAGCCCCTCTCTCTTTCATCTCCTCACTGATGTCCAGCCATCAGCTAAAGATCAACAGCTGAAGCAAAGCAAAGCAAACCGCCACAGACAGCACCATTGTGCTGCCTGTCACTCAGGCCCATAACTGTGCAATACCTTTGTCACGGAGCTCTCTCTGGGGCTTCCTATCCAGGCTGTGCCTACACCTGGCATTTTCTTTTTGCGTAACATCCTTAACAATTGGCCTTTCCTATCCATCCGCGCAGCTAGAGCTCTTAGTCATCCTCTCCTGTCTCAGTTACTCCAACATCCTTTTCTCTGACCTCACCTTGCGCATCTCCATTCAGAAGGGGAAAGCGCCCTCCTGGTCCTCGAACATGACTTATGAGGGAAGGTTGAAAGAACTGAGCATGTTTAATTCTGAGAAAAGAGTGAGTGGGGAACTGAGAACAGTCTTCAAATATGTCAAGGGTTGTTATAAGAGAGCAGTGATTAATTGTTCGTCACGTCCACTGAAGGTAGGAGGAGAAGTAATTGGCTTGATCTGCTGCAAGGGAGGTTGAGGGTGGGTAATACAAAAACCTTTCCAGCGATAAGGATAGGCAAGTGCTGGAATGGATTACAAAGAGAGGTTGTGGAATTCTTGTCCCAGGAGGGTTTTAAGAACAGGTCAGACAAACTTCTGGCATATTTACACCTGATCCTGCCGCAGGTCGATTGGAATAGAGTAGATGACTTCTTGAGGTCCCTTCCAGCCTATATTAGAAGATTTTAGGATTCATTGCCTTAGCCCTTGGCTTTGATCACGTCTCCTGGTGAAGAATTCGGACCATTTGTGTGGATCGGCTGCGGGTACAAATTTTGTTCCTAGAGCCCTGAAAATCTGCAGATCTCCATGGACCATTTTTGCGGATCGCAGGTCGGATGCGGATATAAATTTTGTATCCATGCAGGGCTCTACCTGTCTTACTTCTGTCTATACCTACAACTTAAATCTATTTCGTACACAGTGACTACATCTGAAATAACATATGAGATCACCATAACAATGATCAATGAATGATAAAATGAACTAATTGGCTCCATGAACCACGGAGACTCTTCCTTTTCCATCCCCACCTGCAAGAGCCGCCGTCTTTCTTCTCTGCATGTTCTTTGGATCTTCGAATTTTTCCCTCCTGAAGTCACGTGGCCTGATTCTTATTTCTCACATTCTCCTTTGGTCTGTGGCTCTTGAACTACACCATCTAATTTGCCAGCTTTCTCCACACACAGTGTTTTTTATGCTCCCTCCCTTTATACCTGACTCACTAGGTTCCCTAATGCCGCAGGATGTGCTTTCCTGACATCTAATGCTGCTGAGATCCTGCCTTCAGTGATATCCCTGCCCTTCCTGGTCCTTACTCCACTGAACCCCCCCAGCCCATGCTTCCTGTTCCCAGCTTCCCCTGGACTCTCTGGCTCTGGACCTGTCTGTCAGCAAGATGCAGTGCCAGGGACACTTGCCCTCTGTCTGGAGTCGTCACTTTCTGGGAAATGCAGTTCCAGTCTCTGTTTTTTAGGAGCCACTTTGATAATGAGTGTCTGGCTGTGTGTGTTCCCAGCAAAGATGGGGATAGTTAAATCCCTCCTAAGCAGAGTGTTCTGCATCTTCAAGCACCTGGGGAGCTGGCCCTGCGATTTTATTGTTTAAAATGGACTGGGGTTAAACTAATAGAATGTTTTTTATGATGATAAATAGCCTATGAATTCCCCGGATCTCCTTTGTTTTCTTTCCCTTGAGCAGGGTTTCCAGTTTCCCAACCCTCTGTGATCTTCCAGCTGGAAGGAGGGGAAGAGCCGTGGGTCCTGGATCTCCCTGGTTCAGTGGAAAGCGAGATCCTGGGAAGTCCCTGCACAGGTGAGGAACCATTAAACCAACCCAGAAACTGTCAGTGCCTGAGAGACCCCGCTGGGATTCCCCACACAGACTCTGTGAGCTCAGGACAGTCCCCAGCAGATCTCACTCCTGGCTTCCTACAGATGATGATTGACACCTTGGCTGGAGCTCCCTCCCTTCCTACTGAGTGTTTGGATGGGATGTGGGCAGGGTCGGCCTTGGGGAAATGGCACCCGGTGCGAACTTGCATTTTGGTGCCCCTGGCTCCCATGGGCTCCCTAGGCAACCCACGTTCCCCTCCCCCCAACCTCTGCACTGTGTCCCTTTGCCCCAAATGCCTGCCCCCCTCCTGCACCCCTAATCCCTACACCCCTTCATTCCTAACCTCTGCCCCCCTCATGCATCACAACACCTGCCCTCTCCTGAGCCCCTAACCCCTGCACTGTGCCCCCTTCACCCCAGCCCTTGCACTCCACTCCTGTGCCGCAGTCATTAATGATCTGGAGGATGGTGTGGGCTGCACCCTCAGCAAGTTTGCAGATAACACTAAACTGGGAGGAGTGGTAGATACACTGGAGGGTAGGGATAGGATACAGAGGTACCTAGACAAATTAGAGGATTGGGCCAAAAGAAACCTGATGAGGTTCAACAAGGACAAGTGCAGAGTCCTGCACTTAGGACAGAAGAATCCCATTCACTGTTACAGACTAGGGACCAAATGGCTGGGCAGCAGTTCTGCAGAAAAGGACCTAGGGGTTACAGTGGATGAGAAGCTGGCTATGAGTCAACAGTGTGCCCTTGTTGCCAAGAAGGCTAACGACATTTTGGGCTGTATAAATAGGGGCATTGCCAGCAGATCGAGAGCCGTGATCGTTCCCCTCTATTCGACCTTGGTGAGGCCTCATCTGGAGTACTGTGTCCAGTTTTGGGCCCCACACTACAAGAAGGATGTGGAAAAATTGCAAAGAGTCCAGCAGAAGGCAACGAAAAATGATTAGTGGGCTGGAGCACATGACTTCTGAGGAGAGGCTGAGGGAACCGGGATTGTTTAGTCTGCAGAAGAGAAGACTGAGGGTGGGATTTGATCGCTGCTTTCAACTGCTGAAGGAGGGTTCCAAAGAGGATGGCTCTAGACTGTTCTCAGTGGTAGCAGATGACAGAACAAGGAGTACTGACCTCAAGTTGCAGTGGGGGAGGTCTAGGTTGGATTCTAGGAAAAACTATTTCACTAGGAGGGTGGTGAAGCACTGGAATGGGTTACCTAGGGAGGTGGAGTCTCCTTCCTTAGAGGTTTTTAAGGCCCAGCTTGACAAAGCCCTGGCTGGGTTGATTTAGTTGGGAATTGGTCCTACTTTGAGCAGGAGGGTGGACTAGATACATCCTGAGGTCCCTTCCAACCCTGATATTTTATGGTTCTATGCAGCCCTTCACTGCTACCCCCTGCACCACTCTCCTGTGCCCTCAACCCCTGCACTGTGCCCCCTTTGCCTCTAACCCCGGCATCCCCCTCCTGCACCCACGTGGGGAACCTGACCTGGATGCACAAAGCAGCTGGCATTGCTGCTCGCTCCCCCACTGGACTGCTGCTCCCCCGCCCCACGCAGCCCTGGGGGGCTGGGAGAGGGGAGCAAGGAGCCACGTCAGGGCTTCCTGCACCCAGGTCACTTTCCCTGCAGGCTGTGTAAGGGGAGGGCAGGAGAGCAGCTGCTCCTGATGTCTCAGCACAGCCCAGGTGGGGAAGTGACCTGGATGCAGGGAGCCCTGGTGTGTGTGTGTGTGTGTGTGTTGGGGGGAGGATATTAAACAGTGTGTGTATGTTGAAGGGAGTGTGTGAAGGACTCTGTGTGTGTGTGTGTAGTGTGTGTGTGTAGTGTGTGTGTGTGTAGTGTGTGCCTGAGTGAGCGAGCGCGCTGTCTCTTTAACAAAGTTCTCAGGGTCAGGAGCCTGAACTAGGCTTGTTCAGACACAAGCAGCTGCCGGCAGCTCCGGCCCCAGAGAGGCAGCAGCTCACGCAGATTCCCCCGTCCCGTCACCCCAGCTCAGTGGAAATTGGGTACCTGGGTTGGGGGGAGGGGATCACCCCGCCATCAATCAGCACCTCCCCCCCGCAGAGCAGTCAGGAGGATGCTCCCAGTCGGGGGTGGACGGGGCGACTCCGGGGGTGAACGGGGGGTGGGGGGACAGGAACAGCAGCAGCTGCACACGTGGAGCAGGGCGGAGAGGGGCCCCTCTGCTCCGGAGCAGTCACCTGACTCTGACGGCTGGTCGTCCAATTTCCCCCTGCAGCTCAGGTCTATCCCACTCCCCCACGCAGCTGCTTATCTGCCTCCCTGTGCCGCTTTCATCAGCCCAGCGAGCCTCTTGGCAGCAGGTCAGGTGGGAATCCAAACCCTGCGCCCAGCACCCCCTTGGGTGGGGCACCCGTACGGCCCCCCCTAAAGGCCGGTCCTGGGTGGGGAGCAGAATTGATCCCCTCCACTGTTCCCTGTGGGGAAGAGTTAGGGGGAGTTCAGTCCCTGATTTTTATTTTCTGTCTCTCCAGCACTTACTTGGGTTTGTTCTCTGCCTTTCCATCCCCAATTCTGAGATTTCTCCTCTCTTCTAGCAGGTGATGGGGTGGTGAGGGAGAGCGAGGAGCAGAATCTTCACCAGGAAGATGCTGAGCTCGCCGAAGCGCATGGGGAATTACTGCGAAGAGCCAAAGGGAGTGTGTCCAGCCCCCATGAGCAGGGAAAAGCTGGTGAAAATTACCCCAGACCAGAGAGAGAGCAGGGAAACCACTCAGTGGAGAGAGTGGATGAACCCATTAATTGTCAGGGAACTCACAGGGACCTCAAGGAAACTACGTCCCAGGAGAAAATCCTCACGGAAAAGCGAGAGACTACGTGTAGTGAGTGTGGGAAAAACTTCCATTACCGCTCAGCCCTTATTCAACATGAGATAATCCACACGAAAGAGAGACCCTACGAATGCTGTGAGTGTGGGAAAAACTTCAATCGTACCTCAGCCCTTAGTAGGCATCAGCGAATACACAGAGGAGACAAACCCTATGAATGCTGTGAGTGCGGGAAAAGCTTCACTCAGAGATATACCCTTAACTCTCATCAGAAAATCCACACAGAAGAGCGACCCTACGAATGCTGCAAGTGCGGGAAAAGCTTCACTCAGAGATCAGCCCTTATCTCTCATCAGACAACGCACACGGGAGAGCGACCCTACGAATGCTGTGAGTGCGGGAAAAACTTCACCCGAAGCTCAAACCTTACTAGGCATCAGAGGATCCACACAGGAGCGAGACCTTATGAATGCCGTGAGTGCGGGAAAAGTTTCAGTCACTTCTCCTCCCTTATCTCTCACCAGAGAGTCCACACGGGAGAGAGACCCTACGAATGTTGCGAGTGTGGAAAAAGCTTCTCTCGGAGCTCAAACCTTACTATGCATCAGAGGATCCACACAGGAGAGAGACCCTATGAATGCAGTGAGTGCGGGAAAAGCTTCACTCACCTCTTCTCTCTTATCTCTCACCAGAGAGTCCACACAGGAGAGAAACCCTATGAATGCAGTGAGTGCAGGAAAAGCTTCTCTCGGAGCTCAACCCTTGTTACACATTACAGAGTCCACACTGGAGAGAGACCATATGAATGCTGCGGCTGTGGGAAAAGCTTCACTCATAGCTCAGGCCTTTCTAAACATCAGAGAATCCGTAAAGGAGATAGACTTCATAAAAACCTTCTCTAGAGCTGTCAGGAGATTTTTTTCTTTAATTCTTTTGACAGTTCCCAGGTAGTGAGTGTTAAGGCTGTTTGCATCTTTTGCACACTGTAGTTCCTCAGCTCCCACACATGAGTTGCCCACTTTTGAAGCTCGCCTGTCTTTGGGGTGGATCCTGTGGTCCTTTGTATCAACTCCATTGTCCTGCGAGACTTTGGAGTGTGTGTCCTTTCTACCAGGAATGTCATCACCCCAGGTGGGGGAGATAGGGGCTGTCTTCAACCAGCTACGTTGAGATAAAATCTACCTGGGTCTCATCACTGTGGTTGTCATGGAGTTAGCTAGCTTGAGTTCACTTTCCTGATGTAAAAAGAGAACTATTCTTGCACTAAAGACATGGGCCATGGATAGTCGGTGGAGTTATCTAGCACATTTCCTCCTGTCTGAGCTAACCATCATCACATTTCCTTTTCTAAACAAACCTGGAGATTCACATTTATACTCCTCCTGCCAGTGCAAAGTTACTGTTAGAGACGTCAAGTTCCTCTTTGAGGACAGATTTCCTCATTTCCAGTTGTTCTCACATTACCCTGGATTGTGCAGAACAGCAGTTATTTTGTTGACTTTTTTTTCTCATTTAAAATATATTTAAATATGATGAAGAGCTGGAGCAGTGTCAGGGAAATAAGGGTCATTTTAGGCTCTGTGACACTGGAAGGAGATGGGGAGACTCAGACATTCCATCCTTCCCCATCACCCCAGAACTGTTACCTTGTGCCTGAGCCATGCACAGTTCACCCCTTTGTATTCCTTCGCTTCCCGTGTCTGGTGGGGTCATGTTCTTGGCTGTCCATGCTTGAATGGTGTTGTACGTTTTTGATCCTAAATCAGAGTCAGTCTGGCAGGCTATGAAAGTGTCAGACTTGGAAGGGGATTTCAAATGGATCCCAAGCACCGTTCAAATCCCCTTTTCTCTCAATGGCAAAGCCGCTTCTGGGAAGGTCGGCTGTTTTTTCTCCCATTATGAAGGTGCTAAACCTCCTGTAAATAACACTAATGAGAAAGATGTCAGAGGGGTAGCCGTGTTAGTCTGGATTTGTAAAAGCAGCAAAGAATACTGTGGCACCTTGTAGACTATCAGACTTTTGGAGCATGAGCTTTCGTGGGTGAATACCCACTTTGTCGGATGCATGAGAAACCGCTGGGTGAAGCAGGTTTCAGTGGATCGTGGGAGAATCTCACATCCTGATTCTGAGACATCAGATGTAACCTAGTCTGGAATTTCACTTTAAATTAAAATGAAAGTGTCTTCTACCTCTCTGTGAGATGGGTTTTCTATCTTTCATGAAGGCTTCTTGGTCATATAACTGCATGTTAGTTTTGTTTGACAGAATGTAGCTCAGATTTTTTGGGGAAATTTCAGACAAATGACCATTTTTTTACTTCAGGTTTGTTTTTCCCCCTATCCCTGCATGATGACATGGAGAAAATTCAAATGCAGTTCAGTCAACAGGAGAGAATACTCCAAGCTGTTGGACATGTTATCAAAGAAACAGTTGTATGTTTAAATCTCCACTCTGAAAAGGTGAACAGCAGCAGACCCCAAATGGGTGCAACTGACCGAAGTAAGTGCACATGGTCACAGGGTAGTTCAGTTGTTTAAGTCAATATTGTCTCAGATGATCCAGGGATAGAATTCCACAGCAAGTGATTTGGAACTAGGAAAACGCCCAGGTATTTGGTTCCCAAGGTGTTTGTGACCCAGTCCCTACAGGAGGTTACTCCTGCAGAAATCTCCTAGCTAATCCCAACATTTGGGAAATGCTGTCTGTGATGAGGTGCATCCACCCTGCACTGGCACTGCTAGGGGTAACTGCCACACCCCTCCCTTGCTGTGCTAATGTCCTGCCCCTGGCCAGGCACTTTGGAGGTTTGAGCTACTCCCTGTGGATCACCCCCCTCAAGGAGTGTTCGTTCTAGGCAGCAAGCCAGCTAGACAGGGAAACATCAGACGCTGCTCCCAATGTTACACTCAGTTTTTTCAGAAATTAGTCGACTTTATGGCCAGAAGAGACCATTAGAGTATCTAATCTGACCCCCTGCATATCACAGGCCTCCTGTATTACACAAGAGCTACTTTTGATCAAACACTTTCCAGAAAGGCATCTTGTCTTCATTAAATGACAGCATGAGATGGAGAATCCACCGCTTTCCTTGGTGGCTTGTTCTTGTGGTGAATCATCCTCGCTGTTGAATATTTGTGCCTTAGCTGTAATATGAATTTGTCTCTTTTCACCTTCCAGCCATTGGGTCTTCTTATGCCTTTCTTTGCTAGATTAAAGAGCCATTAAATACCCAATCCTTTCTCTCCATTAAGGCACTTCAACACTTCAATGAAGTCACCTTTCAATCTTCTTTTGATCAGCTAAACAGGTTGAGCTCTTTCAGTAGCTCACTAGAAGGCATTTTTCTCCAGCCCTCAGAACATTAGGTGGCTCTTTGCTGCCCCAGCTCCAATTTCACAACATCTTTTTCAAATGAGGACACCAAAACTGGAGGCAGTATTCCAGTATCAGTCTCACTGATGCCGTGTCACCTCCTGTGACGTTATTGACATAATCTGTAACTGTATAGATCACCGTTGCAACCACTGTTCTATATTTGCAGCCAATATTACAGAGACGTGGTTGTGTAAGGGGTCTATGGAGAGGTTCTGATTGGCTAATTATAATTATGCTATCTCTAGATGTGTATCATTTTTTGGTAGTTGACATTATGAATATTGGCTTTCTGCTGCCTGTATTTCAAACTTGTGCTCTGCTTCAGGGAATAATCCCTTTGTTTAATTGATGAAAACATAAACTAGACACTTAGAGGATTGGAACGGATTTCAGCGGATGGACAGGTTTGCTAGGTTTTTATGCATTTGGACAGCGAAATGTTGAGTGTTCACATTCATTTCAAGCATCCTCGTATGGTGGAGCTCCTGAACATAATGGAGAATGGAAATGAAAATGTTTTTCTTTTTTTTAAGAGGGCACCTGGGTTTGAACAAAGGACCACTTGATCTGCAATCAAACACTCTACCCCTGAGCTGTACCCCCAGTGCAACAGGCGTATGGAATCGTGATCTCCAGGACTTTGAAGGACAGACCCTGCTTCATCGCCTCCTTTGCCATTCACAGACCACAGGTGGTTTTAAAAATGGGGTTTGATTAAACTTCTTAAATGTGGTCAACACCACAGCTTGCACCCCCACCGCTATAGCTTCTCCCCATGACAGAGCTGCCACCTCCTGGGGAAGTGGATTGACAACACCAACAGGAAAACTCTCCCCCCTCAGCATGGAGCAGTGGTTCTCAAGCTATGGGTCAGGACCGCAAAGTGGGTCATGACCCTGTTTTAATGGGGTCACCAGGGCTGGCATTAGACTTGTTGGGTCCTGGGGCTGGAGCCAAAAGTCTGAGCCCCCCCACCCAGGGCTGAATCCCTCAGGCTTTGGTTTTGCCCTCCCCCCACTGGGGCTCAGTCTTTGGCCCTCCCCCCCGAGTGGAGGGGCTTGGTGCCTCTTTCCAGGGCTACGTATTAAGTTATTTTGGCAGAAGGAGGTTGCAGTGAAAGGACGTTTGAGAAACCCTGGCATAGAGCATCTCCATTACTGAGCTGCAGCAGCATAGACTCACTGTTTGAAATATTGACCTGGCCTTAGCCTCTGAATATGTCTAGGCTTGGCTCCCTGTGGCACCGTGGGTGATCAGACCCTGGAAGTACAGCCATGGAGACACCACACACCAGCCTTGCCTAGCTGGCAAGGATCAAACTTTCACAGAAAGACACCCATGGTTTTCTAGCCCAGCTACCTAAGGCCTCAGCCACAACCACTTAACACAGGGGCCTTTCTACACTCTGGTTCTGTTCTCACTGAAGGGTCATTTCCAATTGTTTGCTCAGACGAGCTTCCCCAGCACACTCACTGCTGTGCAGCTCTGTACGTGTGGCCATGGCTGAACAGCCAGATTTCCTGCCCATTTCCCCACTGGCTGGAGCATGATTAGAGTGTGTTTGTGGTTAATGATGTTGCTGTAGATTGTTCATTCCCTGCTTTGGCAATTCAGACAGTCCCTTTTCCCATTGTATTGCCAGCATCTCTGTGATTCCAATAACAGGGGCAGGTTTTCCCTGGGCACTGAGATTTTTGAGAGCATTGGTGGCTCCTTTCTTTCCTCACCCTGGAGTAAACTCAGCTTTTTATTCCATCCTTGATGACTCATAGAATAACAACAGCAGCATGAAGAGGAGAGTGAATATCTCACTGCCAGGGGGAAGGTGGACGCATCCCCTCTGTCTGACCATTGCCATTGCAGGAGAGAAGGTTTCAGTGGAATCGAATGCCCTGGCTCAGACAAGAGACACAGAGAGGTTTTGCTGTTCATGGATCTGTGCAAAGGAAATTGTGTGTCTGTGTGAAAATGAGGAGGGATATGAAATGCCCACATGGTGGTGCCTAAGGCAAAAGGGAACCCTAGAGGATTAGAACAGGATAAGCTCTCAAGCAGCATGTTTCTTACTTTGCCCATCTGTTAGTTTTGATTATTATTGATGGAAAGATTTTGCCATTGGCTCGTGTGTTTACACAGAAATTGACATTTACCAACAAATATGTAATTCTTCCAAGCCTGCCTAGTCTGCTGGTGGTGAGTTTAGAGGGACACACTCACTCTTCCCACCCCCCATGCCAGGCCTGTGCTCTCCAGAATGTCAACTTCCCACAGAGCTGGGATCCTTCCCTCATCTCCCCCCAGACCACTGCCCCACCCCCACTTCTGGGGTCCCCTCCCCACACTGTCCAACTCCCCTGCTGGCAGGATCCTGTCCCGTTCCTTTCATTTCCTGCCTCCCCTCTGAGCAAAAGCTCTGCATTGTTCCCACACTGGGAATTGAACCCAGGCCACCTGGGTGAAAGCCAGGAATCGCGATCACGAGACCATATGGGACTTGTATAGTAAATAGCACGTTTACACATTCACACCCAACAATTCAAAGTAGCCATTCAAAAAAACTTCAAAAACAGACTTCAAAGAGAAATTACAGAGTTACAATTGATTTGCAAACTTAACACCATTAATTTGAGCTTGAATAAGGACTGGGAGTAGCTGGCTCACGACAAAAGCAATTTTCCCTCTCTTGGTATTGACACCTCCCCATCAATTGGGGAGAGAACCACATGCACCCTGACTGAATTAGCCTTCAACACTGGTTCTCCCCTTGTACGGTAACTCCCGTCACTTCATGTTCCAATATATATTTATGCCTTTATCTGCAATTTTCACTCCATGCATCTGAAGAAGTGGGCTTTTTACCCAGGAACACTTATGCCCAAATAAATCTGTTAGTCCTTAAGGTGCTACTGGACTCCTCATTGCTTTTAATTCTAAGCTGATCCTAACCCTTTCAGTACCCTTCCAAACTCAGATGCTTCTCACCACAGGCTGGCTGGTGGCTTTTCAGCCAGGCTCTCCCCTTTCATCAGCACTTCAGTTGCTTGGTGTGGGGGTGTCTGTAGATGTCTGTAGATGTCGTTGCATTGTAGCTCCCTTGCTGGACAATGGCTGTCGATGGGTTGTTTGACACCCTGTCTGGGTGTTGGTTACTTTCCTTGCTGTTGCCACTGGGGAGCTAATATTTGGCTGACTC
Organism: Mauremys mutica; assembly: GCF_020497125.1. Taxonomy (NCBI): domain Eukaryota; kingdom Metazoa; phylum Chordata; order Testudines; family Geoemydidae; genus Mauremys; species Mauremys mutica. Next base: position 24,952,598 of record NC_059092.1, on the reverse strand, counting down.
CCCCCCCCCGCCCCAGCACAGTGACAACCACACTGCACAATTCTCATAACTTCATATGCATGAATGGTCTACATCTATGGGTAGAGAAATGACTTTCAGCAGATCATATCCTTTCCCTGATACCTTACAAGTCATGCTCTATATGTAAGATCACGATGATTATGGGGGTTACAGCCGCTCCCCCAAAGGTACAGAATGTCACACTGAGATTCTACGTTCATTTGTTCTGTAACAGCATTACAGAGATCCAATGACTGACCAATGGCATTTCCAAGTGCTAAAATAGCAAGCGATGTCTGTCTCTCATTGGCCATCAGTGATTGAAGATGTGGTTTAATGAGCCGGAGCTTCAAGGCGAGGGTGGCTCTGTCCACTGCCTTCCGTTGCGCTGCTGGGCCCCAAGTCCCTGGTGGCCAATATGTGAAGCTGGGAGAAGAGAGTGGGGTGGCAAGTGGCAGCAGGACTTTTGCCACCAGGGTCTAGCTGCCCAACTTCCTCCTGGTACTGCTGGCCCCCCGTTGCTTTCAGGTAACCCAGGAACTAAGGCAGGAATAGGGCGAGGAAGCAAGTCAAGCCGAGCAAGGAAGGCAAAAGTGAATCTTGTCTTCATGGGCCACTCGCAATGACGTCCTTTTTCTGTGCCACAGCTGACAACAACATCCCAGACAGAAAAGCAGGAGGCCAAAAAGAAACCGAGCAGCTGCTGAAGTAGTTGAGCTGGGAGCGTGCTAGACTAACAGGCTCTTCTGTCCCCCTTTGTGCACGGGTGGGATGTTTTCTGAAAGTGCAGCAGTTCCTTTAACTGCCACGAGTCCCTCATTTCAGGCTATGCAGCAGGAAAAGGCAGCATGGGCTTCTGCACCGAGTTGGCCCACCTGAGCTTTCATTCTTCTCTTGCTCTTTGTCAGCAAGGGGAAGAAAAAGCAGCTCTCCCTCAAGCTGGAGTCACAAGGGTGACGTAAGGACGACTTCCTGAGTGCCCGCTCCAGTCCTCTGCTCTGCCAGCTGACCCATCGAAGGGCTGTCACCACTTTCTCCAGGTTTGTCCATTGGTCTGTGCCAGGGTGAGCAACAGCCAAGCAGATGGAGTTTCTGTAGTGTAGTGGTTATCACGTTTGCTTAACCCGTGAAAGGTCCCTGGTTCAAAACCAGGCAGAAATATGCTGGCTTCCTTTTGCCAGATCCCCTTGCTGTTCAGGAAGATGCTCCTCCTCCTCCTATTGGCCTGTCCGTGGGATAACTCCAACCCCTGCATGACAGAGGGTGCTGACAGCAGTGGAGAAAGCACCTTGACGTCAGGCTGGAGAACCTAGAGGAGTGCGGCGTGTCACCTTTTGGAGGCTTGTGGCTTGGCCTCCTCTGCTGTTGGAGGTTGGCCGGTGGAGGCCGGCTCTTCCTGCTGGCCTCCTCTGCGTGACTTGCCAAAGGAGGAAGTGAGGCAGGAATGGGGCAAAAGAGGAAAGTTGAGCTGAGGAAGGCAGGGCAGAAAGTAAGCACATCATTGCGGCTAAGTGGGGTTAGTAGAGCATCACCATTCGTTCTGCAAAGCCGGGGGAGGTGCGGTTGGCTGCTGGGAGGCAGAATCCTGTGCCTGCCTCTTGGCTTCCCAGGGGTGGCTCCTTGCAGCCCAGGAGAAGCGGGGTTCTGGGGGGAAGGAAAAGCAGCAATGGCGAGGCTGAGTGGGCTCCTTTCTGGCAGACATGGTGGGTTTGGGAGTTGCCTGTAAGCCATAAGTGGACTTGGTGCAGTGAAAACCGCTGCTCCATTCTGGCTGACCTGGGGGCGCCATTAATGACTTGGGATTGGGGGCAGGGCGCTGGCTGTGAGCAGATGGGATCCAGGAAGCCCCAGCCTGCCCCTCCAGGGGCCGAGTCTTCTTCTCTCCTGCCATGGGGAGCCCGGCCTTAAGCCTGCCCAGCATGTGCTGCAGCTCGAGCATTAAGCCTTCCTGTGGCATAACCTAACTACGGCCTAGTGTAATAAGGTGTATGTAGTAAGTGCAGGCCCTGATAAAGGCCTAGTATGAGGCCTGAACTGAAGTAATGAACAAGACTTTGCTAACAAAAAGCAAAGTTAAGCTGTGAGCCAGAGGCCGGCTTGGTTCACAGAAGCTGGCACGAAAAGGGCTGATGCTGCAGAAATACATATTCACCTAGCATACCAAAAAATAAACACAGTATTAGAACATATTATACTAAAACATTCCATAGATAACGAAAGGACAGGCCGACCCATCCCAATGACAGGGGCAAAAGGGTAAAATGATGGATAGAGTTGTTTTGTTTGAACCAACATGTACAAGGTAGAAGGCGGTGCCTTAATACGTAGAAGGGTTGTAACTTGCTACGTAGAGAGGTTGCACCTCAATATGTCAGGAACGATGTGTAACTTGTTTGTGTCTGTGTATAAGATGCATCCCTGGGGAGGTGCCCTTTGTCTGGCCGAGGGGGCAGTGGAAAGTCCCGCCACTGACTGAGCCGGGTCCATTGCCAAGAGGCACTTTCTCGTAGGATGCCCTGAGTTAGGCTAAGAAACCTACAGGGAACTGCCATTGTGTCCGAGGTCACAATAAACCTAGCCGACGTGGCTTTGCATCTTACTGGACTCTGTGGTTATTGGGGGTTCTCGTCGGGTCTGCTGTGTCAGCTATCTGCACAGAGCTGGGGCAACACACAGAGGGAACTCACGCACGCAGCCGAGTGATATCAACAAGGAGAAAGCAGAGCACCATACCGGTACCACTCTGACAACAGTGTAAAGTTTAGATTGTGAATTTATCTTTAATTTCCATGGTAACTTTGCTCTTTTATGCCTACCGCTTATAATCCTTAAAACTCCATCTTTCTGTAGTTAATAAATCTGTTTTATGCTGTACTTAAACTGGTGTATTTTGCTTGAAGTTCGTGGGAAATCGCAGCTCCATTACAAGGCTGGTTCATGTACTATTCACAGTGAGGGATGGGTGGAGTGGGTAATAAACTCACACTGATCAGGCTTCTGATTAAGGCAAGATGGTATGATCCAGGGGCGCAAGGCTGCAGAGCTGGGGGGAATTGGCGGGAGGCTCTCTGTCATTAGTGTTATGAGTGGCTGGGAGAAGCATTCATGTAACTCAGTTGGATGTGCCCCTACCTGTGGATGTCGGTGTAAGTGCAATATCTGCCAGAGATTCTCAGTTCCTCACAGCATCACAGTGTGAGAGGGAGCCCAGGCAGTGGGACACAGGGCTCAGGAGTCCCACTGTTCAGATTGCATCCCATAGATCCCATCACAGACTTTCAACAACCACAGCAGATGTTCACTGGAACAGTGAGAGAGATGGCAAAATAGTGATCTCCAGGGCCTGCAGACATCAAACGATGAGGAATTCTGCATACAGAGAGGACCCTGCAAGTGGAAAATGCCTTTGGAAAAGACCCTTCTGTCCCCAGCTGTGGTCGTACAGTGCTTAGTGCTCTGCGTTGTGGCCTCAAGAGCCATGGATGCAAGTTGAGTTATGGTGACCTTTTCCTTGTCTCCACGTTTCTTAGGTGCCTCTTTCCAACACTTGTCAGAAAAAACTACCGGTTTCTTTTGGAAGCATTTGCATTGCAAGGCAGAGGCAGTCCTCTCTGTTTCCTCAAAAATTGACCAAAAGGTGGGAGGAGTGGACACATTTGGCAAGGCACTACTGGGTGCTGCATCTCTAACCTCCACTTTACCTGGCAGGTGCCTCTGGGACTTTTCTCCCAGCTGCTCCATTTTTCATCAGTGACAATCAAAAGGAAGATGACATGACATCTGTGTGCAGACATCCCCAGTGAATCACAAGGACGTGTGGCGCAGGCTCTTGTGTTGCAGCAATTGCAGTTGAAGCAACCACCATGCTAATGCCAGTCACAGCAGCCTTTTCATCAACTCCAGGCTTGTGATTTGATTCTTTCCAATGTTTCTCTCCAAAGAAACCTTTTCCTTAGCAAGCAATTACTTGGATAACAAGGGAGGTCTTTTCTGTTTCCTGGAAAGGCACAGGAAAATGTGAGCAGAGGAGACAAAAGCCACACAACAAGGCACCACTGGGAGCTGAACCCAGGATCTCCTGTTTACGAGACAGTACTTTAGCCAGCTAAGCCATGATGCCTGCCTCAAGAAAATACTTGCAACTGTTCCATTTGATGGTCCAGGACAACACCTGCAAATTCCAAACTACAGACGTTCCCCATTTCCCTCAAGACTTGCAAGGAAGAACTGGCAGGCCAAGCCAGGATCTCCTGGTTACTAGGAAGACACTTCAGTCAGCTCTTCCCAAAGATCACTATCCAGAGACCTTTAAACAGCCACTACAAATGTTCACCGACAAAGAGATGCCAAAATGGAGTTCTCCACTGCCTGCAGCCATCACGCTACCAGGAGTTCTGTGCACAGAGAGGCCCCTGCTGGTGGGAAAAGGCTTTGGTAGAGACTCTTCTGACACCAGCCGTTCTCATATAGTGTTTAGCGCTCTGTGTTGTGGCTTCAGCATCCAGAGATGCCAGTTCAGTTAGGGGACATTTTTCCTGTCTCCACATTTGTCTAATGGCTCCTTTCAACACTTGTCACCAAAAAGACCTGTTTCTTTTGCAAGCGATGTACAGCTAGGCAAAGGCAGTCTTCTCCATTTCCTCAAAAATCACCAAGCTGTGGGGAGAGGAGACGCATTCAGCCAAGCTGGATGCTGAATCTCCTCTTTATTCAGCAGGTGTCTGTGAAGGACACAAATCTACACTGTGTAGAGGTCATGAATAGGACTTTATTACACACAGCGCTGGCGGAATGGGCTTATTAGGCTCAGAGACACTGTTAATTAATTAATTACAATAGAATATATAGATTTTCCATGGGCGGGGGAAAGTGACGGGGTAGGCAGTTCCACACCCCAGGATAGGTTTTGCAGCAAGACAAGATAGCACAGTAGCCAATGATTAACAGGTTACATAATGTCTCCACCCATGGTCTCAAGTTAGCAAGTTAACATTTCATTAATACTTTGATAAAATGTTATAAGTATAAAATATATATGTTGAATTCTGATTTGAGGTCCATAGGAATGGAGCAACTCCTTTGATTGTCCAACAGGTACATTCCTAGGGGTTAAAGGAAAGAAACAGTGAAAGTATATGGCAATAAAGATTGTTTTCTGTGTGTCTAAAGGCAGGCATTGGTCCCTGGGAAGGGAGGTGGAAGGATGCCATATCTTATACTGACGTGCCAACTTTTCATAAACTCAAGGTTGGATCTGCGGGAAGAACGTCTCCCTACAGAAAAAGAAACACAATAGGAATAGGGATTCTTTGTTCAATCTGCATCTCTGAATAAGACACAATCATTTAGTTCTAAGCTCCAACACCTGGCAATTTGCTGACCAGGCCTACCTTAGCAAGCAAGGCTTTCTGTTTACCCAGCTTTCTCTTAGCTGGTCACTATTTGCTAGGCCTCTGGTCCTTGACCATACTCTGGACTTTGGGTCTGGAAAAGAACTAGCACAATCCATAGACCAGGTTGTTATATAAAATGCACATGGATTTTAACCTTTCACACACAGTAATGGCAAAGTTCTTGGTTCAGGCTTGTAACAGTGATGGAATAAACTGCAGGTTCAAATCAAGTCTCCGGAGTCCATCCACAGCTGGGATGGGTCATTCAGTCCTTTGTACAGAGCTTCAGTTTGTAGCAAAGTCCCTCCAGAGGTATGAAGCAGGATTGAAGACAAGATGGAGACGAGGCATCAGCCTTTTATAGCCTCTTGCCATGTGGTCTTTGCTTTCTTTGTGCCAAGGACACTCTATCCAGCACGTGGCATAGAAAAACCTTAGAGTTCTGTCCATAGGCAGGTCCCTGCAGACCTTGCTGAGTCACAAGGCATATCTGCCTTCTCTCAATGGGGCGATTGTAGAGCTGATGGTCTTTAATGGGCCATCAAGCAGGCTAGACAGAACTGACACCGGAAGCAGAGCACAAGATTGAAATACGGGCAGCATAGAGCCAATATTCATAACGTCAACTGAAAAAATGATACACATCTAGAGATAGCATCATTATAATCAACCAATCAGAACCTCTCCATAGACCCCTTGCACGAAACCTTTCTACAATATTGGCTGCAAATATAGAACAGTGGTCGCAAGGGTGATCTATACAGTTACAGATTATGTCAATAACGTCACAGGAGGTGACACGGCATCAGTGAGACTGATACTGGAATACTGCCTCCAGATTTGGTGTCCTCATTTGAAAAAGATGTTGTGAAACTGGAGCTGGGGCAGAAAGAGCCAACAAATATTGTGAGGTCTGGAGGAAAATGCCTTCTAGTGAGCTATTGAAAGAGCTCAACCTGTTTAGCTTATGAAAAGAACATTGAAAGGTGACTTCATTGAAGTGTTGAAGGGCCTTAATGGAGAGAAAAGATTGGATATTAAAGGACTCTTTAAAATAGCAGAGAAAGGCCTAACAAGACCCAATGGCTGGAAGGTGAAAAGAGACAAATTCATATTACAACTAAGGCACAAATATTCAACAGCGAGGATGATTCACCACAGGAACAAGCTACCAAGGAAAGTGGTGGATTCTCCATCTCCTGATGTCATTTCATGAAGACTCGATGCCTTTCTGGAATGTGTTTGCCCCAAAAGTAGCTCTTGTGCCATACAGGAGGCCTGTGATATGCAGGGGGTCAGATTAGATGCTCTAATGGTCTCTTCTGGCCATAAAGTCGACTAATTTCTGAAAAACCGAGTGTAGCATTGGGAGCAGCGTCTGATGTTTCCCTGTCCAGCCGGCTTGCTGCCTAGAACGAACGCTCCTTGAGTGGGGTGATCCACAGGGAGTAGCTCAAACCTCCACAGTGCCTGGCCAGGGGCAGGACATTAGCCCAGCAAGGGAGGGGTGCGGCAGTGACATCACAAAGGCCCTTTGCAAGACCTCAGACTATTGGTCAAAGGTGTTGGGGGGAGGTGGTGACCTCACAGAGAGATGCTGACATCAGCCAGGCAGGACAGGGGCGAGGGGCCAGGGACAACTCAGAGACCCCTGTGGCTTTGCTGCAGCAAGTCTCCTTCTCCAGGTCTCTCTCTGAGGACTGAGGGAGTATTCGGGTTCATGGACGTGAGCGCCAGGAGGAACCTCTTTCGAGTTTTCTCCTTCCCTTTTAGTGATTTTTGAAGCCACCTTCACCTCTGACAGTGAGATATTGGATCAGCTCTTTCTTTACGCTGCTGCTGTTAGTCCATGAAACATCAGGGATGGATGCAAGGCTGAGTTCATGCACCAACCCCCCGAAACATTTCAGCGCCCCAGAGAAATCCTGACTCCGGCTATTGGCATGATCTGGTGGAGATTCGAATAGGAACGGGACGATCTGAATTGTCAGTGTGGGGACTGAACAACAATCTATAGCAATGTCGTTAACCACAAACACACTCTAATCATGCTCCAGCCAGAAGGGAAATGGGCAGGAACTCTTGTTGTTCAGCCATGGACACACCTACACTAATGCACAGCCAGCAGTGTGCTGGGGGAGCTGGTCTGAGCAATTTGAAGTGACAATTCAGTGAGAACAGAATCATTGTGTAGTGAAGCACCTATACATCAAGTAGTTGCAGGCGAGTGGTTAAGGCGATGGACTAGAAATGCAAATGCATTGGGGTCTCCCCAGGCAAGTTTGAATCTTGCCAACTACAGAAGTGTTAGTGTATTGTCACTGCTCTGGTTGTAGTGCCTGAGCATCCACAGAGCCAGACCTGGTCTCACTCTGAGGCTGTCTACACTTAAAATGCTGCCGTGACACTGCTCTAGCACTGTGGAGTAGACAGTTGCTACAGTGACTGGAGGGGTTTTCCATCCCTGTAATAGCTACATTGACAGAACAATCTTTCCTTTCATTTAGCACTATCTAACGATGGCTTAGGGCAGCTTAATTATACTGATTCCAGGGTTTTTCACACCCTGAAAGACGTACTTCTTAGAGGGTTTATCCCATCACCCTCCCATTCCCTGGTCCTTCTCGCATGACCTGAGAGCAGCAATACCCGCAGTTCAAGAGGTGCAAACAACTCAATGTTTATTGGGGCAAACTTCCAGCAAGCAACGATTCCAATTTCCTTCCTCCGTATCGCCCTTCCCAGCTCTGACACCACAGAGGCTTGTCTGTGTCCCTCTTCCTATTCCCCCCCTCAGCAAAACATAACTCCAATTCCTCTACCCCCATTCCCATTCCCCCCCTTACTTCCTGATTGACTGCAGACTATATAGTAAAACTGGAGTTCTGCTTAGCTATACCTTAACCAATCATTTTACTGAAATGTAACTAACCAATCCCAACATATTGTAACATGATTATCTAACCAGTTATACCCCACCACCTGAATTGCTTTACACCCAACAAATTAATTATCCAGCAGACAGAAACAATCACAGAACCAGACAGAGATTATAAAGACAAGCAACAGGAAAGTGGAGACTACAGTGACAGAACAACAAAGAAATGAGGATTTCAGACCCCAGCTATTGATAAGTGAGTTGTTGCCAGACAGGATGCTATCATGGTAGAGGTTGTGGATGCTGGTTGCTTAACTGTTTGGCCCCCAGGGCAGGATTTTGAGGGTCTCAGAATGCCAGCACCCATCTTTTGTTCGCTTAAAACGCGAGCAGGGAGATTCCAACACCGCAGAACTCATGGAACTCCAGGAAACGTGTAACTTTAGCTCCGGGTGAGGGTGCCTAAAAATCAGCTGTGCTGGAGAAGGTCTCTAGGAGTTGAAAGAGATGTGCCATCTTGGCCTCCCTAAAGAGTGTCATCAAATATTAATGAAAACTAGGGTTGATAAGTCACATTCTTTGTAGCGTTAGGATTGTGGACTGGTCCAAAGTGCCAGTTTTTAAGACTCTTTTTTCCTATCTCTTGGGTGTTCTGGTTTCTGCATAGAGACGTGGTTTCAAATCCCACTCCTGACATGACCATTTTCTTTTATCTGGAGAAAATGGCCTCACTTCAGTCTCCTTTGCAACAATAGGACACCGTTTGTTTAGCTTTTCTTTTCCAGTAGTTGTGAGAGAAGTTCCAAACTAGGGGGAAACAGGGCCTTTTCTCTCGATCGATCAATTTTTGTCTTCCTTCATTCCAAGCCATTTTCTCAGATACAGCCGTATTTCCCACACTTTTTTGTTCAGCGTTCTTTGCTTTTATGAAATTTCCGGGTCATCATTTAATTGCCACTCAATTGTACTTATGAAGTAAAGTGAAACATAATATTTTTTGGATATTCTTGCAGAAGAGTTTTGCTTTCTGACCTGGAATTGAACAGGGGCTACCCAAGGGGGACAATGCTACTCCCTTTTCTTGCCTCATCCGAAAAAACATACATTCCTGATGCCCTTTGTTTCCTTGCCCTTTTTAGGGTAAATTGACACTTCTCAGAAGTAGAATCCTTTACAAAACCACTCAAAATCTCAGCAGTGTCGTAAGCAATGGCTTCCGGAAACGTGCCCAGCTTTTCTTTATTTGGTGACACAGGTCCAGGCAAGGGACTGGATACAGGCCTGGATCAGAATCTTCGTTACCAGAGCTAGAATTTCTATTTAAAAAGAGCTATTTTTCTGCAGCTATTAGATTTCCAACATTGATTTCATTTTATACACATTTTGAGCATCTATTAAGGATAAATTGAACAAAAATACCACTTCTCTTTCCTCAACACCTGCATCATGAAGGGGAGCATTCCGAATAGGAAAGATCTTCTGTGGGGCATGGGTTACAAAAATGCTTCGGGAACCAAATACATGGGCATTTTGCCAAGTTAAAAATCACTTAATGTGGAATTCTCTCCCCAAATCATCTGAGAAAATACTGACTTAAATAATTGAACTCCACTGTGATCATATGCACTTCCCTCAGTTAGTTGGGGTTCTGCTGTTGTTCACCATTTCCGAATAGAGATTTTAAATCACTGCTGTTTCTTTGTTAGCCTGTGCAGTAAATTGGAGAGTTCTCCACTGTTGACAGAACTGCACTTGAACTGTCATCATGGAGGGGTGGGGAAAAAGCAAAGCTGAAGTGACAAATGAGGACTTTAGGAAATGGTCATTTGTCTTCAATTCTCCAAGAAATCTGAGCTACGTCCTATCGAACTGACCTAATATCCAATTGGGTGAGCAAACAGCCTTCAGGAAAGAAAGAAACCCACATCACAGAGAGACAGAATACTGTAGCCTGATCTGGGGTGGGTTAGTAGGGTCAGTGGAATTTATCCACTTAATTTAATTTTATTTGATAATTAATTTTCTAATTGATTAGTAATATTAATAATTAATAGATATTAATAACATGGGTATGGCTCGCCAATGTATATGATCAGAAGATAAAGTTCGTCCTGAATCAGGCTTCACAGAGTTTATAAAAGGAGCTTCGGGGTATATGACAGGAACTTACACTGAGACAGAAATAGTCATAAAGACCTTTTATTAAAATCAATTAAACAATAAGAAAATGTAAAAATATTAAAACAGTTCGAGATTTCAAAGTTACAAATATCACAGTTCTTTAAGAGAGATATTTATGATAATACACTGTTATAAACTCACTCTGTGCAGTAGCACTTTGGGTGTTGTTCACACTTTTTGGTAGAGGAAGTGATAGTATGGGTATGACTTTAACCCTATATAAACTAGGTGCTTTTTAAAAGGTAAAGCAGAAACTAGATTCCTTTATACTTACAGCTTTGAAAAGAAATAATACCACGGCCTATTAATAGTTAATAGCCTTGTAGATGGATAGCATCGATGCGTAGATGGGGTTGAGGCAATGGGTAAACAGGAACAGATAGATGGGTGTATCACCTGCCTAATGGTGATTTGTTTCACCTTTTATAGAGCATTATTCGGAAATCCTTCCTCCTATGCCCAAATTTCGTCTTCCCCCACGGAAATATTAGGGTACACATGCCTCATAGGCTAACATATGTGTGCGTATGAGTGACAGTTATGTACGCATTTGTGGTGTACTTGTTAGATTTGTGGGCAAAAATCCCTATTTCCACCCTTTACTGTTATTGGTTCAGTTAAAGGTCTCCAGACATTTGCATAGGTAATTTGTCTTATTATTACTTTTCTGAGTAAGGGTCCTAAAGGTTACCTTTAGCGTCACAGGATGTCTGACCTGAATGTCTGACCTGGATGTCTGTCTTGCATTTCAGCTATTGCAAATCTATAAATCTATAAGCCTATTACATACTTAAATTTATCAAAAAGACATTTTATACAGACCAACAGATTAATCCTCAGGGCTACAATACATGACAATGAAAGTATGAAGAGAAATTCCAGAGCAGGTTACATCTGATTATTTAGAATCAGGACAAGAGATTCTCCCATCACATTCTCCTCTGATCCATTCAAAGCAGCTTCACTCAGCAATCTCTCAATAGTCAGTTATGTTATTTACAAAATTGTAACTATCCCAGCATCCCATAATGGGGGACAAAATAGTCCTCTTGCCAGAAGTGGCTTTACCAATAGATGAAACCTGGAATTTAAATGCCAAATAATCACACTATGTTTGGAATCCATTTAAATTCCCCTTCCAGGTCTTTGACACTTTCATCTCCAGTCATAGCGACTCTGATATAGGAGGAAAGAAATCAAAGCATCACCTCCAAGCACAGACAGCTGAGAACTCTTCCTCATATGACATTTTGAGAAGTGAGGGATAGAATGTGATGAAAATAAACTCTGCACAGAGAAGCCAAAATGTAACAGTTCTGGAGTGATGGGGAAGGAGGGAATCTCTGAACCACCCCATCTCCTTCCAGTGTCACAGAGGCCGAAATGACACTTTTTCCCCCTGCTCCTCTTTATTTAACTATAACATGAAAAATTCCCAATGTAACTGCTCTTCAGCACAACCCAGAGCAATGTGAGAACAACTGGCAAGGATACAATCTGTATCATTGGCGACCCTAACAATAACTTTGCAATAGGAGGAATGGTATGAATGTGACGCTCCCTGGTTCCTCACAGGAAGGGCACACTCCAGTTACTTGTGGGATAATTGAGTTGATAGAAAGGACAAATGGGCCCACCTCAAAAGAAGGCAAACTACAAAAGGCATAAATGGGCCACTCATCTGGCCAAGCTGAGGGATAACAGTGCTGCAAACAGTTCAAACAGATTTTAAAAGTTACTATGGAACTTTTATCAGGAAAAGTATTAAAGAAAAAAAATTGATAGCCCTAGAGGTTTTTATGGTGTTCATTGCCCTTGCAGATTCTCTGATGGCTAATATGGGCTGAGTGCCAAGAGAAGGTTTTCCCACACTCACGGCATTCGTAGGGCCTTTCCCCCGGTGTGGGTTCTCTGATGTCTAGAAAGGTTTGAGCTGTTAGTGAAGTTTTTCCCACACTCACGGCATTCGTAGGGCCTCTCCCCTGTGTGGATTCTCTGATGAACAGAAAGGGTTGATATTTGAGTGAAGGTTTTCCCACACTCACTGGGAGGTCAAATAAAAATCACAAACTGAACTCCCCCGTACTCTTCCCCAAAACAGGAGAGAGGAGGGGATCAATTTGGCTTTCAAATCCCATCCAAATTCTCAGGGGGAAGGGAGGAAGCTACTGCCTGGTGTCTGCTAGAATCTACGGGAAGCCATGAGCTATAGTTACCCTGAGGATATGACCCCCGCTGGCAACTATAATGAACTGAGAGACCTCTCAAGGGCTTCGTAGGGTATCCCAGATGTTTCCTTCAGGCACTTTCACACTCAGAGTTGGTTTAATGTTTCCTCACCTCTCCAGGGAGATCTCAGGGTCTGTTTTCCCTCTGAACTCTTCCCCTTGTTCCAGCTGGGAGATCACATCAGGTTTGGAAAATGGAAACCCTGCTCAGATGAAAGAAAACAAAGGAGTTCCGTTGATTTCATAAAACTTTCTCATAAAAAACATTCTATTAATTTAACTTTAATACTTAGTGTGACCCGGTGTGCCTGGGCTAGTCCTCACTGAAAATGCCAAGACCAGGGCAGGCTGAAAAAGGGAGAGCAGAGGCTCCCCAAACTGGTGGTTAACACGGAAGTTAAACTCACCAACCAGTCACCAACTGTGCTTCTGATCCCCCACACTGGTTATCGAGAAACTGAAAAAAGAAATCACATGGCCTCCTTTATTGCATCCCAGTTCTCTGACTCCCAATCAGCAACTAGGTCCAGCACAGTGAGAGGTTATTTAAAAACCCTGCTCACATAAACAAAGTGTTCTTCTGACCCCAGAGTCAGCCACATTACCAGGTCAGTATAGGTTTGGATCTTACTCAAAATACTACGATGCCAGCCAATCATTGGCATCTAAACTAAGGGTTTATAAGCAAGAAAGCATCTAAACTAAAGGTTTATTATAAAAGAAAGAAAGAAAAAGGGAGTTGTTAAATGGGAAAGCAGTCAGACACATTCAGAAATCAATACATCTGGTTCTTAGCAGTATTGGTGAGTTTCTGGCTTGAAAGGCTCTCTGGTACACATCCACATTATTCAGTCCTTTGTTCAAGCCTTCAGTTTGTAGAGAAGTTGCTCCAGAGGTAGGAAGAGGAATTGAAGACAAAATGGAGATGATGCAGCTGCCCTTTATATTCCTTTTGCCAAGTGGCTTCTAATTCCTGTGTCCCAAACACAAGCTTCACAGCACATGGCATGGAAAAGCCTTGGAGTTCTCAGTACACAGTGTGATACAGCATGGCCAGAGGGCAGCAGGAGAGGGTTAGAAGGAAGCCTTATTCCCTGTAGAGGGAAGAAAGTTTGCTATAGATGAACTAGAGCACCTGAAGCCAATTAGAGCATCTGCAGTCAGTCACCTGATAAAGACCCTTGCTCCAATCAGACAGGGAAGGAGTTGGAGCAGAGGGGATTGGTATTGGAGCAGAGAACAGTTTGAAGGGAAGCAGAGGAAAGTTTGGAGAAGTGCTGCAGTGGGTTAAGAAGTCCAAGACCCTAGGTAAGGGGTACCGGGCTTGTACAGAGGGAGGACAGGAAGCCCCCACAAGCTGAAGGGTGGGAGCGGGAAGTAGCCCAGGGGAAGGAACCATCAGTTCAAGTGGTTCACCACTAACCTCAGGGCCCCTGGGCTGGGACCTGGAGAAGAGGGCGGGCCCAGGTCCCTCCCTCTCCACTCCCCTCCTCAAGGACACTAGTGGGGAAATTAAAATACCGATTCAGAGGCAAGCAATGGCGCCCTGAACCTTCCCCAAAGAGAAAGCGTGAGACCCAGCATAACCGTACCAGCAATTTGCCACAGTATCTATAATATAATAATAATATAAAGTGTCTCTCAATTCCATACAGTGTCACTTAATAAATCAGTCAATTCCCAGGACCGGTTCCTCAGGTGTTTGAAGATGCAGAACACCTTGCTTGTGAGGGACTAGAATACCCACATATATGTTGGGAACACACAGAAACTGTGCTACTGTTCCCCTATGTTCACTCTTCTAGAAAATTATGATCCATTTTGTTCATAGTATGTGTCAGGGCTGAATCCCCAATCTGTCACTCCGAGTGCAGAAAGTGGGGGCCCGACAGGATTCTACAAATTAATTTGTGCCACTCTAGGCTTGTATCAAACCCCCAAAGTTACAGCTTCTCTCTGACCTTGGCTTGGTAAATGCTGCCACCACCCAAAGGCAAAAAACCCCGAAACCCTTGGCCCCAGGAAGGAGCACTTGAGAATTCTTCCCTCTGGGGCACCCTCAAGCGCTTTCACCTCCCCTCTGGGAAAGAGCTGAGAAAGTAAACAAAGGAAATTAGCTGTGGCTACCAGCTAATCAAACAACACACACAAACCTCTTAGGACACCAAAAATCCAATCCTGTTCTTAAAAGAGGTAAATTTTATTAAAATTGAAAAGAAAAACAATACATCTGGAACTTAGGCTTTTGCTAGATCTTAAAGGAAAATTTTTGTAAGCACCCAAAATAGCTTTCTTGGGGGTTCAGCTTAAAGCTTACAAGCAAACAAAAGCATCTGGGATAGCATAGAGGAGATCCAAAAGCCAAAATAAAAAATGAACCTGATTGTGTTGTCTAAACATTCCCTAGCCAAATCATTTCTCCTAGGTATGGAAGATGAATTTTCATACCTGCTTCAAGCCATACACAGCATTGCTACTCCGTGTCGCCTTCTCCGGAGAACAAGAGACAAAGGGAAAGTTACTTTCCCATTTAAAAAAGTTCTAGCCTTTCCATTGGCTCTTTTGGTCAGGTGCCCAATACTTTTTTTTTTTTTTAAAACCCTGTTGGCTTGTTAACCCTTTAGAGGTAAAGCAAGCAGAGAACTCGCACCAACAGTGATTTTACAGCCAACTGGCTGGCTGGATGTTTATAAAAGGTAGATCCCTCCCCTCCCCTTCATTTATCACTGTAGGGCTTGTGAGGTACCATTTGAAAAGACATAATCTACTGAATATCCTCCTGTTAAACTGTGTAGCAACATTGTATGTAAAGTGATGAGATCTTACGGTATGATATTACTGGAAAAGCTGCAGCCCTAACCTTAAGTTCCTCAGAGACAGCAAGGCAAACAGCTGGTCAAATAGCCATTCTCCACCAGGGGGAAGGTGTGAAGATGACATTTACATTCCATCACAGGGACACTTGAAGCTCGTATCTATGACAGCCTGTCACCATGACTCAGCTGAGAACTGAAGTGGTTTCTAGTACAAAGGACTGAATTATAAAAAGAGGTGAGGAAAAGGCATGAGACTCTCTCTCTCTCCCCTCCCTTTCCCTCTGCTCATGACAACTCCTGAAGAACTGAATGTGGGCGGCAGGGGCAGGTTAGGGGGAGTCCTGGCTGAAAGGAAAACCAGCCTCTGTCAGCAGATGGCGAGAGAAACATTTGTTTTAAATCATTTCTAGCTTGTTAAGTTAAACATTAGTTTGTGTTTTATCTTTGCATTTCTTTCATAAACAATTCTGACTTTTATGCCTCATTATTGTAGTCACTTCAAATCTTTTTTTTCAGCAGTTAATAATTTTGTTTCCTTTTTTTATCAAACCAGTGTGTTTGGATTAAAGTGTGTTGGAAACTCCATTTGGAATAACAAGGCTGGTGCATGTCATTTTCCACTGATGAAACAACAGATTTCATATGAGCTCCCATTGTTCAGGAGTGTGCTGGACAGTGCAAGATGCACATTTCTGGGGGAAGTCTGGGAGCAGAGAATTTTCTGGGGTTCTCCTGTGGGGTACTGTAATTTGTGAGTCACTGACTAGCAGCACTCAATACTGTGTAGCTGGGAGCGAGTTACATGCTGGAGACTGCGTGTGAACTGCCCAGGAGTGGCTGCTCTCACAGTAGAGCAGTGTAAAAGGCACCCCAGCCTGGGGAACTGAGGGGACACAGCTGTTAACAGTCCAGATAGTACTGTGCTTAATGTCACAGACACTCAATTTCAAAGAGTTTCCTAAAACACACAGAAAGTAAATCCACGTCCCAGAAATCAAAGTCTCCCTGGCACTGCTTCTTGCTGACAGATGGGTCCAGAGACAAAGACAGAGTCCTGGGGAAGCTGGGAACATAAGCGTGGGGCTCAGTGGAGAACGGGAACAGGAAGGGCAGGGATATTATTGAATGCAGGATCTCAGCAGTACTAGATGTCAGGATAACACATAGTGCAGCCCATTGGCAAACATAATCCCAAATATACATATAAAATGATGAGATCTAAATTAGTTATTTCCATTGATTTATATAAGGGCAATAAGATATTCTCTGTATTACTGTCTATCCCTTTCTAAATAATTCCTAACATCCTGTTTGCTTTTTTGACTTCCGCTGCACACTGCTAGATGTCTTCAGAGAACTATCCACAATGACAAAAAGATCTTTTTCCTGATTAGCCTAATTTTGCCCCCATCACATTGTATGTATAATTGGGGTTATTTTTTCCAATCTGCATTACTTGACATTTATACACATTTGCCATTTTGTTGCTCAGTCACTTAGTTTTGTGAGATCTTTTTGAAGTTCTTCACAGTTTGCTTTGGTCTGAACTATCTTGAGCAGTTTAGTATTGTGACGTTATTGATATAATCTGGGACCATACAGAACATGGTTGTAACCAAGGTCCTGTAGTGGCACCAAATCTTATGTAAAGGGGGTCATATAAGGTATCCAAGACCAGGTTATGGGTTGCTGGTTATAATTATGGTGTCTATATGTATGTATCATTTTGTAGTTGAAGTTATGAGTATTGGCTCTATCCTGTCTGTATTTCCAACTTAGGCTGTGCTTCTGGGAGACATCCCAGAGAAGTTGGTGTTAGCTCTGCCTAGCATGCTTGATGGCCCATTAAGGACCATCAGCTATTCAACTGACCCATTGAGAGAAGGCAGATACGCCTTGTAACTCAGCAAAGTATGCAGGGACTTGCCCATGTGACTCCAGACTCCATTTTGCTGTCATTTTCCACAGTAAGAACAAAGAAGGGTTCTTACACCTGGAAAAGCCTATAAAAGGCTGATGCCTCATCTCCATCTTGTTTTCAATCCTGCTTCTTACCTCTGGAGGAACTTTGCTACAAACTGAAGCTCTGAACGAAGGACTGATTGACCCATCCCAGAGGAGGACATACTCCAGAGACTTGATTTGAACCTGCAGTTTACTCCATCACTGCTACAAGCCTGAACTAAGAACTTTGCCATTACTGCATATAATTGATTCAATTTAACCAATTCTAGCTCTCATCTCCATCTTTTTCCTTTTATGAATAAACCTTTAGACTCTAAAGGATTGGCAACAGCATGATTTGTGGGTGAGATCTGATGTGTATATTGACCTGGGTCTGGGGCTTGATTCTTTGGGATTGAGAGAACCTTTTTTCTTTTATTGGGGTGTTGGTTTTCATAACCATTCATCCCCAGGACGAGTGCACTGGTGGTGATACTGGAAGACTGGAGTGTCTAAGGAAATTGCTTGTGTGACTTGTGGTTAGCCAGTGGGATGAAACCGAAGTCATTTTTTTCTGGCTGGTTTGGTTTGCCTTAGAGGTGGAAAAATCCCAGCCTCGGGCTGTAACTGCCCTGTTTTAAGCAATTTGTCACTCTCAGTTGGGTCCCACCAGAATCGCATCGTCACAAGTATCATCTGCAAACTTTGTCACCTCACTGTTTACCCCTTTCTCCAGATCATTTATGAATATGTTGAATAGGATTCGTCCTAGGACTGACCCTTGGGGAACACCACTAGTTACTCCTCTCCATTCTGAAAATTTACCATTTATTCCTACCCTTTGTTCCCTGTCTTTTAACCAGTTCTCAATCCATGAAAAGATCTTCCCTCTTATCCCATGATAACATAATTTATGTAAGAGTCTTTGGTGAGGGACCTTGTCAAAGGCTTTCTGGAAATCTAAGTACACTATGTCCACTGGATCCCCCTTGTCCACATGTTTGTTGACACCTTCAAAGAACTCTAATAGACTAGTAAGACATGATTTCCCTTTACAGTAACCATATTGACTTTTGCTCAACAATTTTTGTTCTTCTATGTGCCTGACAATTTTATTCCTTGACTATTGTTTCAACTAATTTGCCTGGTACAGACGTTAGACTTACCAGTCTGCAACTGCCAGGATTGCCTCTAGAGCCCTTTTTAAATATTGGCGTTACATTAGCAATCTTCCAGTCATTGGGTACAGAAGCCGATTTAAAGGACAGGTTACAAACCATAACTAATAGTTCCCCAATTTCACATTTGAGTTCCTTCAGAACTCTTGGTAAATACCATCTGGTTCCGGTGACTTGTTACAGTTAAGTTTATCAAGTAGTTCCAAAACCTGCTCTAGTGACACTTCAATCTGTGGCAGTTCCTCAGATTTGTCACCCACAAAAGGTTTGGGAATCTCACCAACATCCTCAGCCATGAAGACTGAAGCAAAGAATCCATTTAGTTTCTCCGCAATGACTTTATGGTCTTTAAGGGCTGCTTTTGTATCTCAATCGTCCAGTAGCCCCACTGGTTGTTTATCAGGCTTCCTGCTTATGTTATTACCTTTTGAGTTTTTGGCTAGCCCCTTCTTCAAACTCCTCTTTGGCTTTTCTTATTACATTTTTACACTTAATTGGATAGTGTTTATGCTCCTTTCTATGTACCTCACTAGGATTTGACTTCCACTTTTTAGAAGATGCCTTTTTATCTCACTGCTTCTTTGACATGGTCGTTAAGTCACGGTGACTCTTTTTTAGTTCTTTTGCTGTGTGTTTTAATTTGGGGTATATATTTAAGTTGGGCCTCTAATATTGTGTTTTTGAAAAGTGTCCATGCAGCTTGCAGGGATTTCACTCTAGTCACTGTACCTTTTAATTTCTGTTTAACTAACACCCTCATTTTTGCATAGTTCCCCTTCCTGAAATTAAATGCCAGTGTTGAGCTGTTCTTCCCACCACAGGAATGTTAAATGTTGTTATATTATGGTCACTATTTCCAAGTGGTCCTGTTATAGTTAGCCCTTGGACTAGATCCTGCGCTCCACGCAGGACTAAATCGAGAGTTGCTTCTCCCATTGCGGGTTCTTGTACCAGCTGCTCCAAGAAACAGTCATTTAAAGTATCGAGAAATTTTGTCTCTGCATTTTGTCCTGAGGTGACATGTACCCAGTCAATATGGGGATAATTGAAATCTACCACTATTATGGAGTTCTTTATTTTGATAGCCTCTCTAATCTCCCTTCGCATTTCATCCTCACTATCGCTGTCTTTGACAGGTGGTCGATAACAGATCCCTATTCTAATATTCTTATTAGAGCATGGAATTACTATCCATACAGATTCTATGCAACATGTGGTTTCATTTAAGATTTTTACTTCATTTGAGTTTACATTTTCTTTAACATACAGTGCCACTCCCCTCCCCACCCCCCGAGTATGGGGAGATCCAGTGGACATAGTGTACTTAGATTTCCAGAAAGCCTTTGACAAGGTCCCTCACCAAAGGCTCTTACGTAAATTAAGTTGTCATGGGATAAAAGGGAAGGTCCTTTCATGGATTGAGAACTGGTTAAAAGACAGGGAACAAAGGGTAGGAATTAATGGTAAAGTCTCAGAATGGAGAGGGGTAACTAGTGGTGTTCCCCAAGGGCCAGTCCTAGGACCAATCCTATTCAATTTATTCATAAATGATCTGGAGAAAGGGGTAAACGGTGAGGTGGCAAAGTTTGCAGATGATACTAAACTGCTCAAGATAAGACCAAAGCAGATTGTGAAGAACTTCAAAAAGATCTCACAAAACTAAGCGATTGGGCAACAAAATGAGAAATGAAATTTAATGTGGATAAATGTAAAGTAATGCATATTGGAAAAAATAACCCCAACTATACATACAATATGATGGGGGCTAATTTAGCTACAACGAGTCAGGGAAAAGATCTTGGAGTCATCGTGGATAGTTCTCTGAAGATGTCCACACAGTGTGCAGAGGTGGTCAAAAAAGCAAACAGGATGTTAGGAATCATTAAAAAGGGGATAGAGAATAAGACTGAGAATATATTATTGCCCTTATATAAATCCATGGTACACCCACATCTCGAATACTGTGTACAGATGTGGTCTCCTCACCTCAAAAAAGATATTCTAGCACTAGAAAAGGTTCAGAAAAGGGCAACTAAAATGATTAGGGGTTTAGAGAGGGTCCCAGACGAGGAAAGATTAAAGAGGCTAGGACTCTTCAGCTTGGAAAAAAGGAGACTAAGGGGGGATATGATAGAGGTATATAAAATCATGAGTGATGTTGAGAAAGTGGATAAGGAAAAGTTATTTACTTATTCCCATAATACAAGAACTAGGGGTCACCATATGAAATTAATAGGCAGCAGGTTTAAAACAAATAAAAGGAAGTTCTTCACGCAGCGCACAGTCAACTTGTGGAACTCCTTACCTGAGGAGGTTGTGAAGGTTAGGACTATAACAATGTTTAAAAGGGGACTGGATAAATTCATGGTGGCTAAGTCCATAAATGGCTATTAGCAAGGATGGGTAAAGAATGGTGTCCCTAGCCTCTGTTCAGAGGATGGAGATGGATGGCAGGAGAGAGATCACTTGATCATTGCCTGTTAGGTTCACTCCCTCTGGGACACCTGGCATTGGCCACTATCGGTAGAGAGATACTGGGCTGGATGGACCTTTGGTCTGATCCGGTACGGCCGTTCTTATGACCTGCTCTGTCCTTCCGATATATTTTGTACCCTGGAATGATTGTGTCCCATTGATTGTCCTCACTCCACCAGGTTTCTGTGATGCCTATTATGTCAATATCCTCCTTTAACACGAGGCACTCTAATTCACCCATCTTATTATTTAGACTTCTAGTATTTGTGTACAAGCACTTTAAAAACTTGTCACTGTTTATTCGTCTGCCCTCTTCTGATGTGTCAGATTCTTGTGTGTGAGAATGATCTGGCCCCTACTTTATCCTCTTCCAGCCTCTCTTCCTGACTAGAACTAGAAAATCTCTATCACTAGACTCTCCTCTAAGACAAGTCTCTGTCCGATCCACGAGCTCCTCTGCAGCCATTGGCTTTCCCCCATCTCTTAGTTTAAAAACTGCTCTGCAACCTTTTTAATGTTAAGTGCCAGCAGTCTGGTTCCACTTTGGGTTAGGTGGAGCCCATCCTTCCTGTATAGGCTCCCCCATCCCCAAAGTTTCCCCAGTTCCTAATCAATCTAAACGCCTCCTCTCTACACCATCATCTCATCCACGCATTGAGACTCTGAAGCTCTGCCTGCCTGGCCCTGTGCGTGGAACTGGAAGCTTTTCTGAGAATGCCACCATAGAGGTCCCAGATTTCAGCCTCTTTTCTCGCAGACTAAATTTGGCCTCCAGGACGTCTCACCTACCGTTCCTTATGTCATTGGTGCCTACATGTACCACGACCACCGGCTCCTCCCCAGCACTACACATAAATCTATCTAGATGCCTTGAGAAATCAGCAACCTTTGTACCAAGCAGGCAAGTCACCATACGGTTCTCCGGGTCATCACAAACCCAGCTATCCTTGTTTCTAATGATCAAATCTCCCATTACTAACAGCTGCCTTTTCTTAATGCCTGGGGTTCCCTCCCCGGAGAGGTAACCTCAGTGCAAGAGGTTACCCCAACACCATCTGGGAGGAGGGTCCCAACTATGGGAAGGTTTCCCTCTGCTCCCATTGACAGCTCTCCTTCCCTGGGCCTTTCATCCTCCTCAACAGCACAGTGGCTGTCTGACCGGAGGTGGGAGAAATCTACATTGTCCCGGAAAGCCTCATCAACATACTTCTCTGCCTCCCTTAGCGTCTCCAGTTCCACCACCCTGGCCTCCAAAGCCTCCATGCGGTCTCTGAGGGCCAGGAGCTCCTTGCACCGAATGCACACGTAAGCCACCCACCCACAGGGCAGGTAATCATACATGTTACATTGAGAGCAATAAACAGGATAGCCCCCACTCTGCTGCTGGGCTTCTGCCTGCATTGTCTCTTACAGCTACCTAGGTTAACAACAGGGGTTTTGTTTCAACTAAGAAGTTTGTATTATAGCTTAAATGTTTTAAAGAATGGCAAGAGTACCTCGCCCCCTTCCCACTCCCCTTCCAAACTCCCTCACGAAACTCCCCATTAGCAGCCCTGTTTGAAAAGCTCCCTGGTCACTTGCTCACTGCTTTACAAAGCACTCCCCTATCACATACCCCCCTGCCCCCAGCCCCTGCTTGAGCCACTCAGGGTAGGGGGCTGGGAGCACCCCCAGTACCCCAGCCCACCCTCCCAGCCCTGACCCCTGCATCCCCTCCCCATAACGAGCCCTCACACCCCATGCTCTGACTCCTGCACCCCCCCCACATCCTCAACCGCTCCCTGAGCACCAAATGGGAGCTCCTGCACACCCCCCTCTACATTGCCACCTGCACCCCTCACACCACATGGGAGCTGCCCCAGGTAAGCACTTCACACCCCAACCTCCTGCCCCAACCCTGAGCCCCCTCCTGCATCCTAAAATCTGGCCAGACCCTGCACCGCAATCTCCAGCTGCTCCTTTACCCTAACTCCCTCCCAGACCCTGCACCCCCAGGCCTGACTCCTGCACCCTGAACACCCTGCCCTCCCTGACCCCTGCACCCCCTCACACCCCCAGCCCTTACTCCTTCACCCCTCTCAAACACACCCCAGTTCCCTGCCCTCCCTGATTCCTGCAACCACCCATAACCCCTTCCCTCCCCCACCCCCCTGCCCATCACACACCCCCAGCCCTGACTCCTGCCCCCCCACATCCCCACCTGCATTGCTCACATGAAACAGGAGCTGCTCCAGGTAAGTGCTCCACACCCCAACCCCCTGCCCCCTCCCACACCCTAACTCCTGGCCAGACCCTGCACTCCAACATTTTTATTTTTTAATAAAGGGCTCTTATCCAAAGCACTTTACAATAGTTAGCTAACGGCACAAACAATATATGGAAAGATCATTAAGTGGTGCCAAGACTCTCAGCGATTTTCAAGTGGTCTGTGGAAAAATCAGTTAGACGACAAAAACAATCAATGTACCTCACTTTATTTTCATTTACTTCCTATTACTTATAGGAGGAGGAGAAAGGAAAAAAAGAATGAAAAATGGGGGTGGGAGGGAAATGAGAGAATGTTCTTTTTCTTGCCTATGTCCCAAGGAGGGACCCCTAAAATGGAGCTGAGCACAGGGCCCCACTAACGCTAAATCCGCCACTGAGCTTCCTTCTCTGGATACCCCCAGCCAGCAGTCAAGGACGCACGGACTGTCTGTGTGATAAGTGACCCTGGACCAGCAGCTCTGACTCCAGCAGCCTGCTTGTTACACCCCAAGCATTATTGTGGTCTGGGTGGAGAAGGCTCAGGGTTTGAGAGGTCAGGGGTAGGAAGCTCCTGCTGATTATGCCGCTCCTAACCCTCAGTTTTACTTGAGCAAACAGGAGATATTTGACACTATGCGGTACGGCTCCTGTGCTCTGTTCCCAAAGCGTTCTGCAGCAGGGGAGGGTCTGTGGCAGTGTGTGTGTGTGTCACTGGCATATTGGGGTGATGCTGCAACAGGAGAGAGTAGAGGTGGCATTGTGGGGCTGGCGTGAACCGTCTCCCTTCTTTTCCCCTTCCAAGAATAGAGGGGAGAGTAACCCTTACCCAGCGTGGTCACATTCTCATAGTTCTCCTGCATGACATCCCTGTAGAGGGCTCTCTGAGTGGGGTTCAGCAGAGCCCCCTCTCTCCTGGTGAAATACACAGCCACCTCCTCGAAGGTCACCGGCCCCTGAAAGAGCAAGAGTCCAACACTCAGTACCTGCTGCCCCACTCACAGCCCCCCTATACATGGGGGACAGGAGCCAAACAGAAACTCTGGGTGGATTGCAGTCAGAGTCCCACCCCCACCCTGCTCAGAGCATCCAGGAAACACCAGGGGGAGGGGACGAAGCGAGAGCCCCTCCTGTCTCCCAGCAGAGCCATCACACACCTACTAGCCACTGACTGATTCAGGAGATGGAGCCCCTAGCAGGGTCCAGGGACAGATCCCTGGTAGGAAGCCCAACACCCTTCCCATTCTGAAGAGCTGGATGTGAAGGGAGGGGAAGCTCCCCTAAGCCTCACTGGTGGGTGTCTCCTTCATATCTCACAGCAGCGGCTGGTTAGTCAGGTCGGGCTCCAGCACTATGAGTCTGGTCAGTTTTCCCAGCCCCATGCAGCTGGGTTATTTTCTGCTCCACAAACTAGAGCATTTCCACTGCCGAACCTCCTGGGTCTGTTCCTAGAATCTAGGCCACATATTAAATAACTCCCAGCAGGTTTAGCACACCCCTGTCCTCCTCCCTTTCTCCACCCTGTGCATTCCTGCAAACCAGACTACAACCTCCAAACCAGCCTGTGCAAACCTTCCCATCTCCCACGTATTTGCTGTCCCTCTCCCCCCCTGGAGGAACCCACCAGCAACCCCTGATAATACCTACCTGAACTGGCTCCTCTGCAGCCATTTCTCTCCCCTGTCCAACGAGAGGACGGGATAAACTGGAGCGAAACATGGACGTTATTCCGCAGCCTGGCAGGGCGAGAAGGGCAGTTGTGAAGGTTTCAGAACAGGCTTTAACTCATTTCACAGCATGATTCCCCCAGGCCCTTTCCCTGCAGACAGGCACCCTAGAGTCTGCCATGCTGAGAAAGGCTTGATCTCTTTGTACAGTGTAGACCTGGCCTCTCCTGCCAGGCTAAGCCCACAGAGACATTTTTAACCTCCTGTCTCCCTCCCATCACCCCGTAACAAAGTCTCTGAACACAAGGCTAGAAAAAAGCAGAACCGAAGGAGTCACTGTGGGGGATTCCCTCAGACACTGACCCCATGGCAGCCACACCCCAGCAGGAGGGATATGGAGTCAGGAACTGGATTTTCCTCTGTCTGATTCTCATCTTTTCTACAGGAAAGTGACTCTACCCAGGGTGCAGTAATACATCTGTCTGGGCAGATTAGAGATCTGGAAATCTCTCTCCAAACTCTTCTCCCCCACAGCCCCTTTCAATCTCTCTTTCTCCTTCTATCTCCTTTTCCCCTCTCCCTGCCCATCTGGTAGGAAAGGCCCATTCCTGGGTAGTTTGCTCCCCCATGGCTGGATTTGCTCCTGCAATTGTTAATTGGATGAGAAATGAGGGGGGTCCTGTTTGTGTGGAGTCATTTTAAGGCCAGACCCCAGCATTTTCCCTTCGTTTCTTTCAGTTACTTGGAATGTCTGGCTCAGAATTTAGTATTAACAGGGCCCAGGGCTGCCCTAGGGGGCTAGGACCAGCTGGAGAAAGTCATCCCCTGGGCCGGGCAGAGAAGCAGCTTTAATTCAGGTCACTTCCCAGCACAGAACCCCGCTGGGGGAGCAGCAGCTGCTAAGCCTGGTCTCCCAGATCACAATGGAGGCTGCAGCATCTGACCCAGGAAGCTGAACCCCAATATCCTGAGCAGAGAGGGACAGAGCCTTTGAGCAGCTTCCTTCCTTTAGCTCTCTGGGGAGAGCAGCTAATGAGAGCCCCTCCTCACAGGGAGAATCTCATTTGCCCCACTGTCCATCTGGAGTCACTCCTTGTCTTTCCATACAGTGACTCTTTATTAACATTTCTCTCAATGAATCCAGATTTCAGAAAGAACGAGTCCAGAATGCTGTGGAAGATAGTGCCATAGTGTAGCCCCTTCCCACCTCCCTCACCCTCCAGATCTAGGACAAGGAATCGGGCAGGAATTTTCCCTATGAAACCAGAAGTTCCTGTGGTTTTCAAGAGGGGAGAAAAGCAAAATCTGTCTTTTCACCTCACAGTGTTTGATAAGTGGCTAGAAAGTTATCACAGTGACTGGGCCTGGCCGGGGAATGCCGGGCAGTGCTTGGAGCCAGGATTCTGGCATAAGCTGATGAGATAGAAGGAACATGGTTAGTAGCAGCCCCCAGAGCCTCCATCCAGGGGCCCCCCAACATCCCCAGTACCCAGACCCCCCCAGCCAGATATTTCCTGGGACCCAACCCCCAGAATCCCTGGCCAGAGACCCCAGATACCCCTCAGAGCCCCACCGGCCAGAGAACCCCACCAGATCTTCACTGCTGGCTGGGAATCCCAAAGGTTCCCCCCACCAAGAGCCCCCACCAGCCAGGGACCCCAGTTAGGAACTCACTGCCATCCTGGGATTCCCCCACTGCCCACGTAGGACCCCCATCTGCCCTTCAGCAGAAAGGTAAGACATGTCCATGCCCTGTCACTAGCAAATAATGGTCACCATGGATCCACCCCAGAGGTGGCTACATCACAGAGACCATTTGTCATGGGGTTTAGGATACTTCTGGACCCACACTGCACTGAGTGACCTCTTCATCCCGTGCCAGCTGGAGACAAGAAAAGGGTCCAGCCAACTCTCCCGTTACCAGCTGGGAACCACTGACCCCCCAAACAGGGAGAGGCCTCTGGCGTTGATGGGTATTAAATATGTGGCTGGTCTCTTTGATCAGCAAACATTTTAACAGAGGTAAAGGAGGAAACAAATGATTCTCAAAGGAGACGGGAAGATGATCTCTGGGCAATTTAACCCCCTGAGACCTCCAGGATGGAGAAGAACTCAGGGCAACAGGTTCCCTCGAAGGAAGAAGTTGCTGGGATTTAGAAACGCGGGGAACAGCCCCAAACCCGAGAGGATTTTTAATTGATATTGACGTAGAAGGAAGGAGATCCTGAGCTTTGAGATCAGTGTTCAGAAATGAAAAAGAAAGGGTGGAAATCTGAGAGATTTTGGATCTATTTTTGCCAATTATAGAGAGGAAAGTGTAAAATCAGAGGGATTTTATATCAGTTGTTGGTATGAGGTAAAATCTGAGTGTATTTGATAAATGAATAGAACATGGGCAAATGGGAAATGGGCAACATTTGCAAACATTTTGTATCCATGTTCAAGAATCTGAGGAAAGGTGTAAAGCTGAGATTTTCTTTGTATTTTATGATTAGAGAGACAAGGAAAAAATCTCAGGGGATATTCACTTAGAATTAGACAACTAACGAAAAGTGGGGCAAATGTTTAGAGTATTTTATATCAGTCTTTGAGATTTGCAGAGAAAACAAGTCACAAGCTAAGCAATTGATAACATGAGAGAAAAATACCAAGATCTGAGGGGGATTTTATGTTGCTATTAAATGACTAAGGGGAAAAGGGGGAGTGTTGGACTGGATTTTATGAGACTGTCCAATACATAAACACAAAGTGATGGTTCCCCCCCCCACTGCCACCATTCACATGGGCAGCAGGGAGCCCTGTGAGGGCTGATTTAAGGGGGGAGGGGGAGCTGGAAGGCTCCCTGGATAAAGGAAGCGGGCGGAAGTGGGGGATGGGCAGGTGACTGGCAACTGAGGGCTGGGGGAAACTGTGTTGGTAGTTTGGGGTCAGTGGGTGGGATTGGGAAACTGGGGTCTGGGCAGTCTCCATGGGTGACACCTGCTCTTCCCGTCCCCGCTTTGGCAGAGAACAGTCATCTCCTCCCACCCCCACTCCAGGGGCAGCCATGTGCTGGGGAATGACTCAGGGCAACAATTTTCCAGCTAAATGAGGACAAATCGCTGCAGATCAAATGAGTGGGGAAAAGCTCCCCACCGGAGAGATTTTAAATTGACACTTGAGAAGTAGAGAGAGACCGGGGGAAATCAGAGATTAGACCAGGGGAAATCGGGGGGGGGGGGGGAGGTTAGAGAGCTCATCATTGTGGGGGGGGATCTCCCTGGATTTTATAGCCACGTGTGATAATGGGGGGAAAGGGGAAAAGCTGGAGAGACTTTGTAGGTGGGAGGACGGGGCACAAACAGGGCAGGATTCAGTGAACTCACCTCCCCCCCCCGCGGGAATTTCCTGGCTCCACAAAACAGTTCAAATGTCCCGCCCCAATGACCTTCCCCCCCCCCAACCCCGGCTCCCCCCCTGCGCCCCCCAGCTCAACTCCTGCTCCCCCCCCGCCCGGATCTTCCCTTTAGCCCCCTCCTGACACCGCCCCCACCTGCCTGACCCCCCCATCAATTCCCTGCTCAGCCCCCCCGCTCCATCCCAGCCCCGCCCCCAGCGCAACGTTCCGGCTGATACGGGCGGGGGGGAAGGGCAGCGGCTTCAGGAGCTGCTACTGAGCATGCGCAGTGCCCGGGAGCCGCACAGGGCTATGGGGAGCGATTTAATGCACCGCCCCCCGCCGGGCCCCGGCCCCCCCCATCCCAGCGGGGGACGGATCCTGCTGCGGCTCCGCTGGGGCCGAAGCGGCTCCGAGGCTTCTCCCGGGTTCCCCGGGGCAGAGTCACGTGCCCGCCCCCCCGGGGTCTCTCACTCCCCGGGGGCTCCGGGCGGGGCTGGGGCGGGCAGAGCCCGGGGCTGCCCGGGGGCGGGGCCCAGCTGGAGAAACTCCCCCCCCCCGGCCGGGCCTCCCCGCACAGACCCCCCCGGGGAGCAGCAGCGGCTCAGCCCGGGCCCGGCTCACGCGGAGGCGGCAGCAGCAGCTTTGTTCTCCCAGCCCCAGCGGGGCTCCCACGGCGCATGCGCAGTAACAGCTGCTAGAACCCTCCCTTCCCTGGGCTGGAGAGGGCGGAAGCGGCCCCGGGGCAGGCTGGGAGATGTAGTTCCTGACTCTCCCCAGAGCGGAAGTGACGTCAGCGGGGAGCCGGAACCGGGCCGTGAAGGAGCGTTAGGCGCTGCGGCTCTGCCTGGCTCGCGCGGGGCCGTTGGAGCCTCTCCCGGCCGGAGAAGGGTTGGTGCCGTTGGAGCTCTGGGCATGCGCAGATCGCGGCGGGAGAGCCCTTCATTAACCCCCCCCCCCCCCCCGTGCCCGGCCCGGGCCCTGCCCCGCTGGAGCCGCCCTGGGGCTCATTAACCCTGGGGTCCCTGCGTGGGGCCGGGCGGGGCCGGGGGGGGGAGATGGGGCGGGCGGGAAATGTCGGTGCAGCCCGGACATGGCCGGGGGGGGCAGGTGACCCCCGAGGAGCGGGGAGAGAAAGGGGGGGGCTGAGATCCCCTCGGATTTACCGCTGCCCCCCCCCGTGGGGACCCCCCTCCTCCCCCGTCCTGCCCCCTTTCTCCCTAGAGAGCCACGAGCAGCGCCCAGGGTGACCCCCCTCCCCCAACCCCTGAGAAGTTCCCTGCCCCCCCCCCCCGACTGTGCCCCATTTTCTCTCCCCTTCGCCAGTGGCCAGTTCAGAGCTCGGGTTTGGGGGTTTCCCCCATTTCCACCTGCAGGGATTTGTCCTTGTGCGGGTGGGAAATGGTTCCCCCGAGGGATTCCTGAGCTGGGCAGAGGGTGAATGGGCAGAGGCTGGGGGTGCCCTGAGACAGGGACACCTCTGGGCTGGGCTGGGGGGGCCACTCTCTGCTGGCAACGGGGCCTGGGAAGGGCCAGGAAGGGGAGGGAGGAGCAAGTGTCCCCCATGGAGACGGCCCAGCCCCAGCTACTTCCCCTCCCAGCTCCTTCCCCCTCCCCCACCCTGCCCAACCCAGCAGCCCCCCGCCACCTGCTAGTCACATTCCCAAACCCCACTGCCAGCCCCTCCCCACAGCCAGTGACCTTCTGGTTCCAGCCCCACTCCTGTCCCCTGTGAAAAGACATCACCCAGGGCTCCCTGCCGGCCATGTGAGAGTGAGGCAAGACAATCCCCCCCATTCTGTTGTTGAGTCAATATCACTGTGTAATCCCCTCAAATTTCCCATCTTTTCTCTTGAGCTGTTGACATAAAATCTCCCCATAATCTCTCTATTATGTTGCCAAATATTTAGTTTGTGCCCCATTTTCTCCTCAGTTCTGAAATACTGATATCGAATGCTGAAAAATCTTCACACTTTTCTCTCCAGGTATGTGACTGAGATCAGGGCTCTTATCGTACTGAGCATGGCCCTGTTCTGCCAGGTGCTGCAGAGACACCAAATGAGATCTGGGCCCTATTCTGCCAGGCACTGAAGAGACCTGAGGTGAGATTAGATCCCGCTGTTGTGCCAGGTAAAACTGAGGCCTGGACCGAGATCACGGCTTCCCTGGTGCCAGGCAGCGCACGACTGTGACCCAAACCACTGCCTCCATTGTTCTGGGCATGACAGAGACCTCGACTGAGATCAGTGTCCCCGTTGGGTCTGACATCCCCCAGTGTGCTGGGCACTGCACAAACCCTGACCGAGTTTGGGGTCCTGGTGGTGCCAGGAACTGCACAGACCCCTACAGAGAGCAGGGACCTTGTTGTGCCGGGGGCTACAGTGACCCTGACTGAGCTCCGAGCCCCTGTTGTGCCAGGCCCTGCATCAACACCAAGTGAAATCAGGCTCCCATTGTGCCAGGTGCTGCAGAGACAGCAAACAAACTCAGGGACCTTGTTGTTCCTGGAGCTGCAGAGACCCCAAGTGAGATCTGGGCCCTGTTCTGCCAGGTGCTGCAGAGACCCCAACAGAGGTCAGACACCACTGTTGTGACAGGTGCTGTGGAGCCCACTGCAGAGACCCCACAGACATCAGGTCGCCCATTGTGCCAGGTAAAACTGAGACCTGGACCAAGATCACGGCCCCCCTTGTGCCGGGCAGCGCACGACTGTGGTACAGATTTCTGCCTCCATTGTGCTGGGCACTTCAGAGACCTCGACTGAGATCTGTGTCCCCGTTGGGCCTGGCCCTGCACTGACCCCGACCCAGATCACGTCCCACCACTGTACTGGGCACTGCACAGACCCTGACAGATCCTGCCCCCACATTTTGCCAGATGCTGCAGGGACCCCAAACAAAATCAGGGATCCCGTAATGCTGGGAGTTGCAGAGTCCCCGACTGAGGTCAGGCCCCTATTGTGCAGGGCTCTGCACAGACACTGAGATTAGGGTCCCCATTGTGACAGGTGCTGCACAGACACCAAGGGTATCTCTACCCTGCCATTAAAACCCCCCAGCTGGCCCATGCCAAGTGACTCAGGCTCACGGGCTCAGGCGAAGGGGCTGTTTAATTGCAGTGTAGATGTCTGGGCTCGGGCTGGGGCCAGGCTGTAGGACCCTGCGAGGTGGGAGGGTGCCAGACCTTGGACTGCAGCCCCAGCCAGAACATGGACACCACAATTAAACAGCCCCACAGCCTGAGCCGTGTGAGCCCAAGTCAGTGGGCACAGGCCAGCTGCCGGTGTCTAACAAGTTTGCATGGAGAATTTGGGGCAAAACTGGGAACTGAACCCAGATTGTTTGA
Source organism: Mauremys mutica (assembly GCF_020497125.1). Taxonomy (NCBI): domain Eukaryota; kingdom Metazoa; phylum Chordata; order Testudines; family Geoemydidae; genus Mauremys; species Mauremys mutica. Next base: position 24,920,873 of record NC_059092.1, on the reverse strand, counting down.
ATTCTTGCCTCTCCCGTTAACCCCAAGCCCAGCATGTGTGTGTGCAGCGTTGTTTTGGTCTGTGTTTGCCTTGCATTGGCTTCCAAGGGAGGCTGTGAAATTTCCTTCATTGGAGGTCTTTAAGACCAGGTTAGAGATACACCATCTGTATCCCTAGACATTCCCAGGCTGGTGTATCTCTGGGATGGAGGGGAGCCAGGCGGGTGGGAAGCTTTCTCCAGCTGTATGTTGTGTTTTTATATGTATATATTGCATCGCATCCCAGAAATGTAGGGCTAGATAGGACCTCAAGATGTCATCAAGTCCAGCTCTCTCTGCCGAGGCAGGACCAAGTATCTGTAGATTATCTCTGTCAGAGCTTTGTCCTACTTGTTCTTAAAAACTTCCAGGGAAAGAGACTCCCCAGCCCCCCTTGTAAGACTATTCCCGAGCTGACCTGCCTTAGCTCTGGGGACACCCACACAGACTGTAGTGGTGAGCAGCTCTGGAGAGAGAGGAGACCCCAGTGAGTGGGCAGCTGGGTAAAGAGACTGAAGTTGGGAGGAGAAACATTGACGTGTCCAAGGTCACCCAGGCTGTCCGTGACCGAGCTAGAAATAGGTTCTAGTGCCACCGTACTGCTGTTTCTGAAGGTCTCTGCCACCCTGGTGTTTTAGGCACTGGTTCAAACCCTTAGTACAGACAGAATTTACACTAGTGCGCTCTGATTGGCACTGGTGCACCATGTCCCTGTTTGAAGGCTTGCAGGGGATGGGGGGGGGGCAGTGACCTCCCTGAGGCCTGGGGCTGGCTGAACAGTGCAGCTGGTAAGGGAGGGGCAGCAGTGAGTGCTGGAGGTATGAGCCAGGAGCGCAGCCCCACAGGGCTGGACACTGACTTCTCCTGACCCAGGGGACACCCCCCAGCGAGGTGGTTTGTCCACGGATGCACAGGCTGTCTGGGCAGGGCAGCTCAGCTGCAGTCCCTGCACACCTCTTCCTGCAGCCTAATACAGTGTGCTCTGGGGGCCTTCCCAAGCTGCGGGTGATGGGGCTCTGGAGCTAACAGGGTCTGTTCCTGGCTCTGTCACAGACCTGTTCAGTGACCATGGGGAAGTCACAGCCCCTCTCTCTGTAACGCTGTCCCCAGTGACTGGAGAGCACGAGCACCAGCCTCGGGCAGACTGGTAAGAAGCAGGGAACAAACCCCAAATTGGGTGTGAGGTCTGTATGGAGATTTCACCAACCTAGAATCCAGTGTAAAAGCTTCAGGCTCTGTAACAGCATCAACGTGGAACCACAGACAGTCCCCTTGGGTGATCCCATATATCTCACCATGCAGGTGAGCTCACCTTTGTGACAGATGGTCCCTTCCTCCAGGGGTTCTCAACCCCCCCCCCCCCCCCCCCCCCCCCCCCCCCCCCCCCCCCCCCCCCCCCCCCCCACACACACACATGCTATAAAAACTTCACTGCCCATGTGGGCCACAATAACTGGTTTTCTGCATATAAAAGCCAGGGCTGGCATTAGGGGCAGCAAGCAGGGCAACTGCCTAGGGCCCCATGCCACAGGGGCCCCCACAAAGCTACATTGCTCAGGCTTTGGCTTCAGCCCTGGTGGTGGGGCTCAGAACTCTGGACTTCAGCCCCATGCGCTGGGACTTCAGCTTTCTGCGCTGGGCCTCAGCGAGTCTAATGCCGGCCTTGCTTGGCAGCCCCCTGAAAGCTGCTCACAGCCCCCCAGGGGGCCCCAGACCCCTGGTTGAGAACTGCCTTACCCCACGAGTCACAGCAATGTTCAAGTTACTGCCAGTCCCAAAGGACCAGTCACTTCCTTAGGTCAACTGAATCTTAGATCTTCCAACAAAGACAACACTTGTAGCCAGTCCTGTCATAACCTGTATTAAGACTTATTTAAAAGGAAAGGAGAGTTGTTTACAAAGTTAAAGCAGGTAATCCTATAGATGCAGACGAGTTGCAGTCCTAAATTTCAAAGGTAATAGAAGCTTCTATTATAAGCAAGCTCTACATATTCTTTAGGACTAACCCCGTCTAAGCAGCTGGGGATCTCTTGCTTATGCCTAGAAACTTTGCCCCCCAGAGTCCAAGCAACATACAGATAATCAGTTCCTTCTGCATGGTTTTTTTTTATCCCCTTCCTACCATGTGCTCTGAGCTGGAAACTCAGCTAATGGGAAGTCAAGAGCACAACAACAGTTTTTTGTGTCTTCGTTAACATACCATAATAGTCTCTCTGATGTTGATGGACCTTTCCTGCCAGGCAGGGTGTAATGCATTCTGTTGCCAATCAGCACTTCTCCTAGGTAAAGTCTCTCTCCTGTCTGGTGATTTACAGAGCCACAGAGGCTCACAGTGCAACTAGTCAGATGTTAACCCAGGCAGCAACTCACAAGCATTCAATGAAGTCTAAACACTAAACACATTCTTATGTTCACAGTCTGTATGAGGAGTATCTACTCATTGGGACTCATTGGGGAGCCACAGAAAGGAACAAGATGTGCTGAGGCAAGAAGGCCCAGTCTCAGCGCCCCCGGGGTCACGCTTGCCAAAGGCTAAAACTAGGCCCAGCCTAGGAAAGGGGCACTGCCAGGAGAGACTGGATAAAGGCTGGAGCATCCAACAACTTAGTTAACCTGAGAGAGCTGCCTTGGGGACAATGACAGGGAGAATCCCCAGAGTGACTTCTTGATTCTGCTCGTCTCTGGCCTTTGGTTCATGGAATCACAGAACTGGAAGGGACCTCGAGAGGTAGATAGTCCAGTCCCCTGCCCTCAAGGCAGGACGAAGTATTATCTAGACCAGGAGTGGCCAACCTGAGCCTGAGAAGGAGCCAGAATTTACCAATGTACATTGCCAAAGAATCACAGTAATATGTCAGCAGCCCCCCATCAGCTCCCACCCATGGGAAGCCACAATAATCAGAACCTCCCCCTCCCTCCCCGCACCTCCCGATCAGCTGTTCACACTATGCAAGATGTTGGGGGGGGGGTTAATGGAGTGAGGGCACTGCAGGCTCAGGAAAGGAGGTGGGAGCGGGTGGAGTGGAGGCAGGGCCTGTAGCTGAGTAGTGAGCACACCCAGCATGTTGGAAAGTTGGTGCCTGTAGCTCCAACCCCGGAGTTGGTGCCTATACAAGGAGCCGCATATTAAATTCTAAAGAGCCACATGTTGGCCACCCCTGATCTAGACCATCCCTGAGAGGTGTTTGTCCAGCCTGCTCTTAAAAATCCCCAATGATGGAGATTCCACAACCTCCCTAGGCAATTTATTCCAGTGCTTAACCACTCTGCCAGTTAGGGAGTTTTTCCTAATGTCCAACCTAAACCTTCCTTGCTGCAATTTAAGCCCATTGCTTTTTGTCCTGTCCTCAGAGGTTAAGAAGAACAATGTTTCTCCCTCCTCCTTGAAACAAAATTTTATGTACTTGAAAGCTGATCATATCTTCTCCAGACTAAACAAACGCAGTTTTTTCAGTCTTCCCTCATAGGTCATGTTCTCTAGACCTTTAATCATTTTTGTTGCTCTTCTCTGGACTTTCTCAAATTTGTTCACATCTTTCCTGAAATGTGACACCCAGAACTGGACACAATACTCCAATTATCACTTCAAAAGTTTTTTTTTCCTCCTGCTAACGATAGCTCATCTCAATTGATTAGACTCTGCCTGTCGGTATGCATACTTCCACCTTTTCATGTTCTCTGTATGTATAAATTTCCCCTGTCTGTGTGTTCCATTCTATGCATCCGAAGAAGTGAGCTGCAGCTCACGAAAGCTCATGCTAAAATAAATTTGTTAGTCTTTAAGGTGCCACAAGTACTCCTGTTCTTTTTGCGGATACAGACTAACATGGCTGCTACTCTGAAATACTCCAGTTGAGACCTAATCAGTGTGGAGTAGAGCGGAAGAATTACTTCTCCTGTCTTGCTTACAATACTGCTGCTAATACATCTCAGAATTATACTTGCTTTTTTTTCCAACAGTGTAGCACTGTTGACTCATATTTAGCTTGTGATCCACTGTGACTCCCAGATCCGTTTCTGCAGTGCTCCTTCCTGGGCAGTCATTTCCTGTCTTGTATGTGTGCAACTGATTGTTCCTTCCTAAGTGGAGTACTTTGTATTTGTCCTTATTGAATTTCATCCTATTTACTTCACACCATTTCTCCAGTTTGTCCAGATAATTTTGAATTTTAATTCAATCCTCCAAAGCACTTGCAACCCTTCCCAGCTTGGTATCGTCCACAAACTTTATAAGCGTAACAGAGCTACTGGGAGGGTTTCACCATGTGTCAGAGGGTTACAGCCTGGTGGGAGGGTGCTAGGCCTGTACTGGGATAAGGTCACTCTGTGCTTCACAGTGTGGCAGAACCTAGAATGTCCATTAGCAGGGAACAATGCTGGGGGGAATCGACATGTGGAAAGGACAGAAACCCTGTCTGAATTCTCTCACATTGCCCCTCTCATCCTGGCAGGCTACAGAATAACGTCCACGTTTCGCCCCTAATCATCTCCTCCTCCCAGCAGGAAGGAAATGGCTGCAGTGGAGCTGGCTCAGGTAAGGGATTCTCAGGGAGCTGGTGGTGGGTTCTGCTTGGAGGGAGAGAAGCAGTAAATGCATAGGAGGGTGGGAGCTGCTAGAGGTAGTGGGAGGCAGGAACTATCTAGGGTGTGGAATGGGAGGGGATAGGATGTGACAAACCTGCTGGCACTAGTGTACTCTAGGGTGTGATGGGTTGTCACCCCGGGGTGCACTCTAGGGCAGGGGTCCCCAACCCCCGGTCCACGGCCCGGTACCGGACCGTGGCCTCTTACAAACCGGGCCGCGAACCGACCCAGTGGACCTCCCGCAGGTCTACCCGAGCCGCGGGACGAGCGCTCCCTCCGCAGTCATGCCTGCGGGAGGTCCGCTGCTCCCGGGGCTCCGGTGGACCTCCCGCAGGCATGACTGCGGACGGTTCGCTGGTCGCGCGGCTCAGCTGGACCGCCCGCAGGCACGCCTGCGGGAGGTCCACCGGCTCCGGTTGAGCTGCCGCAGGCATGCCTGCGGGCGGTCCAGCTGAGCCGCGCGACCAGCGAACTGTCCGCAGTCATGCCTGCGGCAGCTCAACCGGAGCCGGTAGACCTCCCGCAGGCACGCCTGCGGGAGGTCTACCCGAGCCGCAGGACGAGTGCTCCCTCCGCAGGCATGACCGGTCCCTGGTCCTGAAAAGGTTGGGGACCCCTGCTCTAGGGGGCTTCTGGGAACCGCTGTGCCCTCTAACCCTGAGGCTGGGCTGGCCCTTCTCTCACTGCTTTGCTGGAGATTCAGCCAGCCTCTCCAGGGCCTGTTATCACCCAACACGACAGCAGGTGGCGCCATGCATCCAACTAAGCTACCTGAGTGTTTTACCTGAGCCACTCAAGGAGAGATAGAGACAACAGCCAATTTCCCAGCGATAAGTGATAGCAAACAGATCAAAGCAGATTACTTAGCAAATAACCAAAAACTCAAACTAAGCCTAACATACTATCTGGATAGAATTTGAATTAGCAATTTCTCACCCGGACTGATGATAGAAGCAGTCCACCAAGTTTCCATACACAAGCTAGAAATCTCATGTTCAGATCTGGCCCTGCGGGAGCTTTGGGGGCTGGCACTGGGGAAAGTGGGGGACTGTCTGAAGTTGGCTGCTTGGGATGTGGGTGAGGCCCCGGGGAGCTGGGGGTTGGGCTGCACCCCTGTCCCTGCAGCCTGGGGCCCTGCGTTTCCTCTGGAAAAGCTGCTCCCTGTTTCACCATCTCCTCTCAGTCTGAATCCCAGGGACCCTGCACAGGCCTCTGCAGGGCAGGACGGGCCCTGAAATCTGGCAGCTGGGAGGTTTGCAGCAGTTTCTAACCCTCCCTCCCCTGCTTCTTCCAGGAGGCCCCACAAAAGCATCTGGCCCCTCTGGGAAAAGAGAGAGAAGCAGCCAAAGCCGAGGAGGAGCAGCAGAGCGAGGAGCTGCTGGTAGGTGCCCAGAGCCCCCCGCCACTTAGGTTTGCCTGGCATAAGAATGACCTGGTGAATGCAGGGCCCACCCTGCCAGCCTCAGCCAGGGACCCATCCCCGCTGGAGCCCAGGGAGCCTGCAGGGGCAGACACGGGGGTAACGTGATGCCCTTAGGACGCAGGAGGCTGCTGGGCAGGAGAGGGTCAGTCTGTGTTAGCCCAGAGCCCCTGCCCAAGGGCTGTCTGGATGTCACAGTGACCAGGGATCCTTTCTAGCTCCTGGGGGGATGGGGAGGAAGGAGATGAAATGTGGGCTGCAGAGATGGAGGATTTGGCTCAGTGCAAGTTGATGAGGTTTTGGGGAGAAGTGTCCCTCCTGTAGGTGATGTACAGCTCACCCCGGTCCTGATCCCTCCTCCCTTCCCGGGATAAATGAACTTCCCATCCCCCATCACCAGAGCTCTTGTGTTCTGGTAAATAACTCTGCCACCCGCCCCCAGGTGCATTTATGATTTTCTCCTGTTATGGAGCAGATGAACTTCAATGTTGATAAATGCAAAATAGTTCACATTGGAAAAGATAATATCAAATGCACATAAACTGATGAGGTCTAAATTAGCTGTTACCGCTCAAGAAAGAGATTTTGGAGTCACTGTGGATAGTTCTCTGGAAACATCCACTGAATCTGCAGCAGCAGTCAAAAAAGCAAACAGAATGTGGGGAATCATTAGGAAAGGGATAGACAATAAAACAGAAAATATCCTATTGCCTCTATATTATAAATCCATGGTATGTCCACATCTTGAATACTGTGTGCAGATCTGGTCGCCCCATCTCAAAAAAGATATATTGGAATTGGAAAAGGTTCAGGGAAAGTCAGCAAAAATGATGAAGGATATGGAACAGCTTCCGTATGAGGCGAGATTAATAAGACTGAAGCTATGGCTACACTCCGCAGCTTTTATCCACACGACTGTGCCGCTACAGCCGTTCTGCTGCCAGGCGCGCAGTGTAGCTGCTCTTCGTTGGCAGGAGAGAAGTGCCAGTGTAGACAAAGCCTGAGACTGTTCATCTTGGAGAAGAGACGACTAAGGGGGGATATGGTGGAGGTCTATAAAATCATGACTTGTGTGGCAAAAGTAAATAAGGAAGTGTTATTTCCTCCTCATAACACAAGAACTAGGGGTCATCCAGTGAAATGAATAGGCAGCAGGTTTAAAACAAACAAAAGGAAGTATTTCTTCACCCAACACACAGTCAACCTGTGGAACCTCTTGCCAGGAGATGTTGTGAAGGCCAAGACACTAACAGGGTTCTAAAAGAACTAGAGAAGTGCATGGAGGACAGGTCCCTTAGGGGCTATTAACCAGGATGAGCAGGATGGTGTCCCTAGCCTCTGTTTGCCAGAAGCTGGGAATGGGCGACAGGGGATGGATCACTTGATGATTCTCTGTTCTGTTCATTCCCTCTGGGGCACCTGGCATTGGCTACTGTCAGAAGACAGGACACTGGGCTAGATGAGCCTTTGGTCTGATCCAGTCTGGCCGTTCTTATGTTCTATGTTCCCCTGTAACTGAGCCGCCCTCTCCCTGTTGCAGAAACAGACGGCAGCCGAGAGGCAGAAGATCGTCTGGGACTGGCAGGAGCTGCGAGGGTTTCTGGAGGAGCAGGAGCAGCGGCTGCTGTCCCGGCTGGAGGAGCTAGAGAGAGCCATTGTCAAGCGAAGGGATGAGGGCGTCTGCAGCCTGTCCTGGCAGATTTCCCTGCTCAGCGAGAGGAGAGGAGAGAAGGGGCAGCAGCCGCTGAGCCAACCCCTGCAGGTCAGGCTGTCATTGCAATGATCATACGCAGCGTTTCTCTAGGCGCTTCTGAGCCCTAGACCCCAAAGCACTTTACAGAGTGGGGTCAGGGGCATTATCCCTATGGGACAAATGGGGAAAGTGAGGCAGAGGGAGGGGCAGAGCCCTGCCCAAGGTCACCCAGTGAGTCTGGCAGCGGCGCCAGGGATGGGCCCTGGGAGTCCTGGATGCTGCAGCCCCAAGACCTTCTCTCCTGGAAATGTCTCTCTGCATTTGCACTTGGAGGGTGAAATCCCCTCCCCGACCATGCTGAGGTCCCGAGCCAGGCCCAAGGCCCCTCTCACTGGAGCTTAATGGGTTTAGTGGGGCCAGGGGCCTTCCGGGTCTCTCAGCCCTGGGGGGAATTTGATTCTCAATGCAGAGAAATATCTTCTGCCTGTAAAGTGCCCGGGGAGAAGATTTCCACAGTGGGACCTGCCCGCAGGGTTTGCTGGGGCTGGTAGGGTTGCAGCAGCTCTGGGAATGTAAACCTGAAATTCCCCTACTGCCCGAGGCCTCAATGGTGACCCCTGCAGAGCAGGAGGCCTCCCCGCCCAGGGACACTCCCCTGACGGCCTCCTCTTTCTCTCCTTTTTAGGGTGCTGGGAGCACTGGGGGCAGGTAAGTCCTGGGCTCCATTTCGCTCCCCCTCATGGGCCGCTAGGTTTGATAACTGCACTGAATAGGAAGCTGCCCCCTGCCCTGGGAGTGTGTGATTCTGTCTCCCCTAGTGGCTGACTCGGGTAGGAGACGAGCCGGTTACTGTCTGGTCGCTCATGAGGTCACAGCAGGGCTGCTAGATCCAGGGCTGATGGGACAGACCAGGCCTGTCTCCTGGACTGACGTGGCCACGTCACGTACTCAGAGGGCGCAGAATCTCAGCTTTCGCATTTGTTAAAGTGAGTTGCCGGCCCTCAGCACCTCCCCAGTGTAAATGGAGACAGTGTTGCCTTGCTGGGGCTGCCAGCAGCCTGAAGCCGTAGCTCTGAGAGCGTGAACTCTCCTGTCCCCTGTTAATGTCATCGGGGTGTCAGCTGAAATTGCAGCACTTTGATGTGAACATTAAACGTTCCCTGGCTGATCACTCGAGCAGATGGAATGGGGAGAGGGTGGGAGTGAAGTCTTTGTGGGGTGGGAATAGGGGGTTGCTGTAGGGAGGGAAGAACAGAGGAGAGACACAAGGAAGCGAGGGAGAAATGGAGAAAGGAAGGTGGGAAAGGCAGGGAAACACAGGGAAGAACCAGCAGGGGCCCTACAGGGTGTCCTGGAAGGGGCTGTTTTCCTCCTGAGTGACACTGAACGTGACAGGCAAAGAACTAAAATTTTATTTCCCATACGAAGGGCAGATTCCCCCTTTGTTCTTCGTATGTGGGTGTCCCATGGAGAGCAGTGGGTGTTCTGCTGTGAATGGAGAAGGACACAGAGTCCTAACCTGATGCCCTGGCCACTGGCTGTAACGGACAGGGCAGTGTGGCCCTCTCTGCCAAAGGAGCTGGACGCCCCAGGGTTACTGCTTCAGCTGAAGGGTTTGGGGGTTTTGGCATTAAAGGGCCCACGTTCATTCCCTGCTGGAGCCCTGGGCTCTGTCTGTGGCCACTGTCAGCATGTAGGACCTGCCCACTCTTTGGTCTGTGTCTCCTCCCTTTCCACATAATCCCCATGCTGGTGCCCCTTGTTCCTGCCGTAAACCAGCGTAGGGGGTGGCTCTGCCCCCCCCAGAACCAGAGCCTCCCTGAGAAAGCCCCTGAACAATGTCTCCGTTCCTTGCTCTAGTGTCTCCCCACTTCCCGTCTCTCTGGGGAGCACAGGGCTGAGGTGACTCACCCTGACATTGACTATCTCAGGCTACAAAGCTCAGATCCAGGTTTTGTGAAGTTTGGGGGTTGCTGGGCTCAGGGTCTGGGGCTCAGGCCTATTTCTCACCCCTCCTTTCCCCAGCAGGGAGGACGGGACGTTTCGGAAGCCAGAGCCGGCGTTTGCGGAGCTGGAGAAGAGACTCAGCGATTTCTCTCTGCAAAGTGCCATGCTGCAGGAGGTGCTGCTGGGATTCAAAGGTGAGTTGGAGTCTGGGGGTGGCGTCTCCTCTGGTTAGAGCGACCCTGACCCTGGGAAGGAGTTGGGGACTCTAGTGATGTCACTGATCCTGGGCTCCATCTCACAGCCCAGCTCAGCGAGTCGCCCTTCCCCATGGAGTAGCCCTGTGGGGCTGGCTCTGTCTGCAGCGGCTGCATTATCGGCCTCTGATCTCTGTCACCATCACGTCGTTAACAGCAGTTCCATTAATAAGCAATGGGGATTTCTCCATGAATGTGAGGGCCTGAATTCTCACCTCTCCCATCTTCTCCTTCCCCTAGAGACGCTGCAACGGGAGCTGGGGAGCGACACAGGTACGTGTCTGTCTCTGACTGGCCGTGGGGAGATTTCAGCCCAATAACCATGTTAACGACAGGGGATTGCAGCCTCCAGCAGCTGGAAGCTGTGTAACAATGGGAAGCGATGTTACTTTGTTCTTGCACCACTGTATTTTCAGCTGACTTGTCTCTTAAATATTTTAGCTCAGGGATCAGCAACCTTTGGCACGCGGCTCACCAGGGTAAGCACCCTGGCAGGCTGGGACAGTTTGTTTACCTGCGATGTTGGCAGGTTTGCCCGATCGCGGCTCCCACTAGCCACAGTTTGTCACTCCAGGCCAATGAAGGCGGTGGGAAGTGGCAGGCAGCACATCCTTCAGCCTGCTCCGCTTCCTGCATCCCCCATTGGCCTGTGACAGCAGACCACGGCCAGTGGGAGCTGCAATCGGCCGACCCGTGGACATGGCAGGTAAAGAAACTGGCCCGGCCCACCAGGGTATGTGGATTGGAGTTTCCCCAAGGTCCTTTAAGTGTTTCTTGGTTGGGCACTTGATTTGCCAATTCCTTTCTGAAGAAGCTGACCTAATGCTTTACTAAGGCTACTTCAGAATCAAAACACATCGATGTACAAGAACGTAGCCAATATTCATAACTTTAACTGCAAAAATGATACACCCACACAGGTAGTATCAGCAGCAGCAGCAAATTATAACCTTTTCATAGGCACCTTACACGACAACCGTTGTACAACATTTGCTGCAAATATAACAGTGGTTGCACCAATGAACTATACAGTCACAGGTTATATTAATAACATCACAGCCAGGGCTGGTGTTAGGGGGTAGCAAACAGGGCAACTTCCTGGGGCCCCAGACCCCCACAAAGCTACATTGCTTCGGCTTCAGCCCTGGGTGGTGGGGCTCAGGGGCCCAGACTTCAGCCCCATGCTCTGGGACTGCAGCTTTCTGCCCTGGGCCTCAGCGAGTCTAATGCCGGCCTTGCTTGGCAGCCCCCTGAAAGCTGCTCATTGCCCCCCAGGGGGCCCCAGACTCATGGTTGAGAACCACTGCCTTACCCCACGAGTCACAGCAACGTTCAGGTTACTGCCAGGCCCAAAGGACCAGTCACTTCCTTAGGTCAAATGATTCTTAGATCTCCCAACACAGACAACACTTGTAGCCAGTCCTGTCACAACCTGTATTAAGATTTATTTATAAGGAAATGAGAGTTGTTTACAAAGTTAAAGCAGTGTGACAAAGCTCTGTCCTTGTCTCCATGGGCCCTGCATTTCCTGGTGGATTTCGCTAGCCTCAGAGGCTCACTGTGACCCTCCACGTAGCCCTTCTCTCTAGGGACAAGGGTCACAGCCCACTGAGCCATTTTCATCGTAAGCCAGCGAGGGAGGGGAGGCAAAGCTCCCCTCCCTTGCACAGTCTCTGTTGTCTCCCAGTCTCAGTGATTAATCAGGGGAGCAAAGGGGGAGCCCAGGACCCCCCTCTGTTCTAGGCTCCAGCCCAGGGACCCTAATAGTATCAGCTGTGGTACCTGACCTTTTAGAAACAGGACACATACAATTCCCTGTTCTACTTCCCCACAGCAGCCCCACTTCCTCAGGCTCCACTTCACCCTTACCTCAGGGCTTCCTTCCTTGTGCCTGATCTGGTGTGTACTGCTCAGTCGCTCCCACAGCTCCTGTTCTGCACACCCACCTGCCTAACTGGGAGCTCTTTAACTAGTTTCAGCCAGCCCCTGATTGGCTTCAGGGGTCCCAATCAACCTAGCTATCTCCACGGCTTTCTGGAAGGATGTTAATTGGCCCCAGGTGTCTTGATTAACCTGGAGCAACTGTCATTTGGTTACCATGGTAACAGGGATTTGTTTAGCCTGGGGCTAACATACCTGTTTCTCACTACTTTCCTATAGCCAGCTGGCCTTGCCCTGTCACAGCAGCTAATCATCCAGATGCAGACAAATTACAGTCTTAAATTTCAAAGGTAATAGAAGCTTCTCTAATAAGCAAGCTCTGCATATTCTTTAGGACTAACCCCGGCTAAGCAGCTGGGGATCTCGTGCTTATGCCTAGGAACTTTGCCCCCCAGAGTCCAAGCAGCATACAGATCATCAGTTCCTTCTGTGTGGGGTTTTTCATCCCCTTCCTGCCATGTGCTCTGAGCTGGAAACTCAGCTAATGGGAAGTAAAGAGCACAACAACAGCCTTGTGTCTTCTTTAACATCCCATAATAGTCTCTCTGGTGTGGATGGACCTTTCCTGCCAGGCAGGGTGTAATGCATTCGGCTGTCAATCAGCACTTCACCTAGGTAAAGTCTCTCTCCTGTGTGGTGATTTACAGAGCCACAGAGGTTCACAATGCAACTAGTCAGATGTTAACCCAGGCAGCAACTCACAAGCATTCAATAAAGTCTAAACATGTTCTTAGAATCCTAATACCTGTTTTAACAATACTAACAGAGGTGAGTCAGACCGATTCCACTGTGTGTTTGTCCATGTTCAATTAAGACATAGAGGCTTGTGTAAGAGCTAACACCTCGTCTGCCAGTGTCACAGGCAGGCTGGGCAGAGATGGTGTCTCTAGCCTCTGTTTGCCAGAAGCTGGGAATGGGCGACAGGGGATGGATCACTTGATGGTTACCTGTTCTGTTCATTCCCTCTGGGGCACCTGGCATTGGCCACTGAGCTAGATGGATCATTGCTCTGATGCAGTGGGCCCTTCTTATGTTCACAGTCTGTATGAGGAGTATCTACTCATTTGGACTCACTGGGGAGCCACAGAAAGGAACAAGATGTGCTGCGGCAAGAAGGCCCAGTCTCAGCACCCCCAGGGTCACACTTCCCAAAAGCTAAAACTAGGCCCAGCCCATGAAAGGGGCACTGCCAGGAGAGACTGGATAAAGGCTGGAGCATCCAACAACTTAGTTAACCTGAGAGAGCTGCCTTGGGGTCAGTGACAGGGAGAATCCCCAGAGTGACTCCTTTGATTCTGCTCTTCTCTGGCCTTTGGTTCTTAGAATCATAGAACTGGAAGGGTCCTCTAGAGGTCATCTAGGCCAGTCCCCTGCCCTCAAGGCAGGACTCAGTATTATCTAGACAATCTCTGACAGGTGTTTGTCCAGCCTGCTCTTAAATATCCCCAGTGATGGAGATTCCACAACCCCCCTGGGCAATTTATTCCAGTGCTTAACCACTCTGACAGTTAGGGAGTTTTTTTCCTAATCTCCATCCTAAACCGCCTTAAATCCATTGCTTCTTGTCCTATGCTCATGTCCCCTCTGAGTCTTCCCCAGTTTTTTTCAATCTTCCCTCATAGGTGATGTTTTCTAGATCTTTAATCATTTTTGTTGCCCTTCTCTGAACTTTCTCCAATTTGTCCACATCTTTCTTGAAATGTGGCCCCCAGAACTGGACACATTACTCCAGTTGAGACCTAATCAGCGTGGAGTAGAGCGGAAGAATTTCTTCTCGTGTCTTGCTTACAATACTCCTGCTAATACTTCCCAAAATGATACTTGCTTTTTTGCAACACTGTTGACTCCTATTTCGCTTGTGATCCACTACGACCCCCAGATCCCTTTCCGCAGTGCTCCTTCCTAAGCCGTCATTTCCCATTTTGTATGTGTGCCACTGAGTGTTCCTTCCTAAATGAAGTACTTTGGATTTGTCCTTATTGAATTTCATCCTATTTACTTCAGACCATTTCTCCAGTTTGTCCAGATGATTTTGAATTTCAGTTCTATCCTCCAAAGTCCTTGCAACCCCACCCAGCTTGGTATCGCCCGCAAACTTGATAAGTGTAAGAGAGAGACTCTGCTCCTGGGAGGGTTTCATCATGTGTCAGAGGGCTACACCCTGGTGGGAGGGGGCTAGGCCTGTACTGGGATAAGGTCACTCTGTGCTTCACAGTGTGGCAGAACCTAGAATGTCCATTAGCAGGGAACAATGCTGGGGGGAATCGACATGTGGAAAGGACAGAAACCCTGTCTGAATTCTCTCACATTGCCTTTCTCGCCCTAGCAGGCTACAGAGTAACGTCCACGTTTCTCCCCAAATCATCCCCTCCTCCCAGGGGGAAGGAAATGGCTGCAATGGAGCTGGCTCAGGAAAGGGATTCTCAGGGAGCTGATGGTGGGTTCTGCTTGGATGGAGAGAAGCAGTAAATGTACAGGAGGGAGGAAGCCAGTGATGAGCTGCAAAAATATTAACAACAGGTTCCCTTGTCCTCACCTCATGAGGGGGTCATGCCTCCCCAGGGGTCGTGCCCCTTCCAACCCCCCATGCTCCTTGACATCCCCCCCGTCCCCTGACTGCCCCCTGCCGCCCCATCAAACCCCTCCTCTCATTCTTGATGCCCCCCTGGAACCTCTGCCCCATCCAACCACCCCTTTTCTCTGTCCCTGACTGCCCCCCACCACCTCATCCAACCCCTGCTCCTTCCTGACTGCCCCCCGGGACTGTTGCCCCCATTCAGCCCCCTTGTACCCTGCCCTCTGACTGCCCCGACCCCTATCCAGCCCCCCACAACCTCAAAGGGGGAGGAGAAGAAGGGTGGAGCTTTCAGAGGAGAAGGGGAGGTGAGCTGGGGCCGGGGGCCGGGTGGACAGCTGCCCGAGCATTTGTTAAATTTAAAAGCTTTTTTAGAACCAGTTGTCCTGGAACAACCGGTTCCAAAAAGGCTTCTAAATTTAACAACCGGTTCATGCGACCCGGCTGGAGCTCACCACTGGTGGGAGCTGCTAGAGATGGTGGGAGGCAGGAAATATCCTGGGTGGAGAAAGGGAGGGGACAGGATGTGACAAACCTGCTGACACTAGTGTAGTTTAGGGTGTGATGGGTTGTCACCCCCAGGGGGCACTCTGGGAACCGCTGTGCCCTCTAACCCAGGGGTCCCCAACCCCCAGGCCGCGGACCGGTACCGGGCTGCGGCCTGTTAGGAACCGGGCCGCGAACCGACCCCTAGCACATCAAGCGGCGTGTCTCCGGCAGGGCCCCTAAGTCCCGCCCTCTCAGAGCCGCGTGGTGAGGGGGCGGGGCTGCGAGCTCCGGGCTGAGCTCAGCTGCCTCCGCTCGGCGTGGAGCTCCCAGCCCCGCCCCCTCCCCACGTGGCTTGGAGCAGGATGGAGCTCAGGCCCCGCCGGAGACACGCTGCAGCTGTCGGGCGAGGCGCTGAGGCTCCGGGTGAGGAGGGAGCCGGGGGTAAGAGGCTGGGGCCAGGGGGGTTGGCTAAGGGGCAGGGAGTCCTGGGGACAGTCAGAGCACAGAGAGGGGGCGGAGGTTGGGGGAGCGGTCAGGGGGCAGGGAATGAGGGGGGTTGGATTGTGGGTGTTCCGGGGGGGTTCTGTCAGGACTCAGCGGGGGTGGGGAATAGGGGTTGGGGCAGTCAGGGGACAGAGAGTAGGGGTGGGGTCCCAGGGTAGTGGGGGTCTCTGGGGGATGGTGAGGGGACAAGGAGCAGGATGGGTCGGGGATTCTGAGGGGGGCGGGCAGTCGGGGGGGCAGGAAGTGGGTGGGGGTCAGATAGGGGGCAGGTCCGCGGAAATTTTTTTTTCTACGAAACCGGTCCCTAGTGCCAAAAAGGTTGGGGACCACTGCTCTAACCCTCAAGCTGGGCTGGCCCTTCTCACACTGCTTTGCTGGAGATTCAGCCAGCCTCTCCAGGGCCTGTTATCACCCAACACGACAGCAGGTGGCGCCATACACCCAACTAAGCTACCTGAGTGCTTTACCTGAGCCACTCAAGGAGAGAGAGAAGACAACAGCCAATTTCCCAGCAATAAGTGTTAGCAAACAGATCAAAGCAGATTACTTATATAACCAAAAACTCAAACCAAGCCTAACATACTAGATGGATAGAATTTGAATTAGCAATTTCTCACCCTGACTGATGATAGTCCACCAAGTTTCCATACACAACCTAGAAATCCCTTTACCCTGGGACCAGCACTTCCCCCACTTCAGTCTTTGTTGCTCAGGTGCTGCCAGGAGTTCTCTTGTGTGTGGGGAATGAGGCCAAGAGATGATGTCACACCCCACCTTATGTAGCTTTTCCATAGGGCAGGAACCATTTGTTCCAAACTCAGTTCCCAGTCCGGTTTGTGGAAAAATACAGGTACCAAAATGAAGTTCATTGTCATGTGGTCTGGTCACATGCCCTAGAGTGCCCTGCTGAGTCATAGTAGCCATGACTCATAGGCTGGCTGAAACATTCACAGGAAGGCTAAGCTCTTCCACAGTCCATTGTCTTTGTTGATGAGCCATGAACTGTCTGGCTTCTTCATTTTTGTACCTGAAAGGCTCGTTGTGGGTGTTACCCAGAGTAAGCACATTTGAAAGACAGATACAGAGTCAATATCCATAACTTCAGATACAAACATGATCCATGCACACAGGTAGGATAATCGTATTCAGCAAATCATAACTTTTCCAATGACACCGCACGTGACTCATCTTGTACAAAATGCCTCATGTCCTAATCATATTATAATCCTGCCACTATGCTGAATATGGGCTGTAGTGTCAGATAGCTCCTAATGTCAAGGCACAGGTGTTGGGAATGGAACTTCCCCTCTTTGTGGAACAGGAAATAACCCTCCAGCCAGGGATGGGAAAACTTCCCAGACTCCCAGTGCTGGAGCCTGAACCTACTGACACTTCATTAGTTACCCCCACCCCCAGTCTTTGTGGCAACTGCAAACGTTATCGGTGATGATTTTATATTCTCTTCCAGGTCATGGATAAGAATGTTAAATAGCACAGGGCCAAGATCCAATCTTACGGGAACCCCCTAGAAAGAAATCCACTCAACCATGGTTCCCTATTTAAAATCCCAGTTTTTAATCTATTTAATATATGCCGTGTGTATTTTGTACATTCTAGTCAAAATATTGTGTTGAAGCAACTCATATGCCTACGTATATTACATCAGTACTATTAGCTGCAACCAAACTTTGGATCTCATCCAATAAGGATATCCACTTAGTTTGATAGAATCTATTGTGTCTAAACCTTTTTAATGGATGCTAATTACATTACTCTCCTTTCTTTATTAATGAAATCCATTATCGGCTGCTCCATTCTTTTGCCCAGTATCGATTTCAGACTGACACACTTGTAATTAGCTGCGTCATCTCTTTTATACTTTTTAAAATATTGGCACAGCATTAGCTTTATTCCAGTCTTCTGGAATTTCCCAAGTGTTCCAAGTCCTAATTAAAATTAACAGTCCACCACGCTCCTCCAGCGGGTCTTTCAAAACTCTAGTTATCTGGACCCACTGATTTAAACACATCTAACTTGAATAGCTGCTGTTTAATGTCCTTGTGAGTTATTGTTGAAATGGAAAGACTGTCAGCGTCAACATCTTATGATATGAGTTACATCATCTGTTTTTCTCCAAATCCAGGAGAGAAATATTTATTGAACACTTTTACCTCTTCTCCATGATTGTTGATAATTCTGCCATTTCCATCTAGTAATGTACCACTACCATTGTTAGGATTAATTTTGTACTTCCTTCTTATTTTCATTGGTTAATCATTGATTTCTGATAGCTTCCCTTGCCAGCTTTCTACAATTCTGACCTTCAAACTTGACTATTGACTTCCCCTTTCTTCCATATATTTTATTTGGAGAGAGTTGGGATTCCAACCAGGGAGCCAACAGCAGGGTCCAGAGCCTGCCCCATCTCCTATATTAAGCTCTGGTTAGTAGCTATGTGATAAATGTGGTGACCCTGCCTCCGTCTGTCAGCTGGGAGACACAAAGTTTCTCTCTTTCCACCTTCTGATGCCACCTGGCTGCTCTAAGCAAGGTGAGGTGGGACTGTTAACATGTGCCTCCCGGAGCTTCCATTTACCTGGTGCTGCTGTTCTGTGAACAGTGGGGTTGTGAGTGGGGCAGCAGGTCCTGAGTGTTGGACTCTTTCTCTTTCAGGGGCCGGTGACCTTCGAGGAGGTGGCTGTGTATTTCACCACGGAAGAGGGGGCTCTGCTGGACCCCACTCAGAGAGCCCTCTACAGGGATGTCATGCAGGAGAACTATGAGACGGTGACCTCGCTGGGTAAGAGTCCTGTCCCCTGGGTTATTAGAAGCTGTGGGGTCTCTAAAGAACCTGAGTAGTGATAACTTTATACCTTTATTTGTCACACAAGTTTTGACAAGTTTCCTTGCCCTCTCCCACCCACTAGTATCATTTTTGTCATGTGCCTTTTTGGTGCCATCAGTCATTTTAAAATTGCATTGTATGTATCCTTATTGGATACATTAATAACTGCAGCTTTCATGCCTTTTCCTCATTTTAAGAGGAAAATACGCCACCTGTAGAATTCTAAATTGAGTAAATGGGTGTATGACTCATGCATGGCTTGTGTGACAGTCAGATGAGCTCCTATTTTGATAGGAGAGCGTATAATGTTTCCATTCAGGACCCCATGGGTGAAGGGAGAACAGAGCTGTGGGAGGGGAGGAGAAGGGGGGAGTAGATAATTCTGGGGTGCCAGGACATGGGGAGGGTGTGTGCAGGGTTAGAGCTAAGAAGCAGCAGGGAGGGATGAGGTAGTGAGAGACGTAGAGGGAACACAAGAAGCTCCCAAGGTGCCGGAAGGTGGTGCTGGCTGAGAGTAATGGGAAGAAGTGGAGAGGAGTGTGGAGGAAGGGCACTGAGGAAGTGGCTCATTCTCAGGTGCTGAAGCTAAGTGGCCTGTCCTTGTGGAAGAGTGGGAGCCCTTGGGGGTCTAGTGCACTCAAGGGGCACCTCCCAAGGACTGTTTAAAAGCCAGGGCATTGCAGAGATCCTATGGATCCATGACAGTGCCAGAGGTTCAGCCTTATGGGGGAAAAGATATAAAACAAGAAAAGGATCTAAATGTGTATTTACCATCACCCGCTCATCAGTCCTCAGGGGAATCCCTGATCAGTTCCAAAGTGTATTAAAACCTTCCTTAAAGGGTCACCTCCTTGGTTATCAGGTGGCGTATTTTCCCTTCACCCTCCCACTTCCCTGGTTCTTGTCATGCAGACAGCAAGCAGCAAAAGACCAGAAGTCCGAAGCACAGATAATGCGATGTTTATTGGGGTTATTTCCAAGCAAGCATATTCCACTGCCCTAATGAACTTACACCTAGAAAAATTAATTCTTCTTCGAGTGATTGCTCCTATGCATTCCAGTTAGGTGTGCGTGCCGCGCGTGCACGGCTCTTCGGAACATTTTTACCCTAGCAACTCCGGCGGGCCGGCTGTGCGCCCCCTTGAGTGGCGCCACCATGGCGCTGGATATATACCCCAGCCGGCCCGTCCGCTCCTCAGTTCCTTCTTACCGCCCGTGACGGCCAGTTGGAACAGTGGAGTGCTCCTTTACCTCCACAGCCCTAGCGTTTCTCCATTTCCTACGTGTTCATAGTTGGTTAAGTTAGTTTAGTTGTTAGATTAGTTGAATAAGTTTAGTTAGATATAGTATAGTTAGGGAATTAGGGGGGTTTAGCCTCTCTTCTTCCACAACTGGTGCGGGCTCATGCCCAAGGCACCGGGGTTTAAGCCCTGTGCGGCTTGCCAGCGGCACATGCCTGTCGGGGACCCGCACGACTCCTGCCTGCGCTGCCTCGGGGAGACCCATCGTCCAGATAAGTGTCCCATCTGCACGGCGTTTAAGCCGAGAACTAGAGAGGAGCGGGACACTCGCCTAAAGCAGCTCCTTATGGAGGCGACACTTCAACCTCCCGCGCCGACCCCAGCGGCACCGAAATCGTCATCGGCGCGCAGCGCACCGGCGGCCCCGAGCCGCTCCGGTACCGAGACTGCTCGAGCTCCGCAGCCGGCACCGGCGTCCCGGCACCGTTCCCTCTCTCCAACGAGGAAACGGAAGACGGCGCAGACGGCCTCCAAGCCGCATGCTTCGGGACCGCTTGCCCAGCCACCACCGGCCCCTCCGGTACCGGCTGTGGTGGTGCACAAACCATGCACGGTACCGTCGACTCTGGCGCCGCAAAAGCCGTTGAGTCCGGTACCACCCTGCTCCCCGGTGCCAACCGCGGTTGAGCTGCAGCTCCCGTCCACGCCCGAGACATTCTCGATGGCGAGAGAGCTCATCGAGCTCACAGAGGCACCGAGCCTCCGGCCCCCGGCACCGCTGGTGCGGGCCGTTCAGTCAGCGGGCAAGCCGGCGATGATGCGGCCATCTCCCCCTGACGGACGAGATAGACGTCGGTCCCGCTCCCGCTCCCGGTCCCGCAGACGGTCACCGCCACGCCGTTCCAGATCTCGGCACCGTTCACCATCGCGGTACCGCTCCCCGTCTCGGCACCGGTCGCAGTCCCGGTACCGCTCAACATCGCGGTACCGGTCGCACTCCCGGAGACGCTCCCGGTCCCGGTCGCCCGACCGTCGGTACCGAGGGAGGTCCGGATCCCGGTACCGTTCCCGGCACCGCGACTCCCGAAGCCGCTCCCGACGCCGTCGGTCGAGGTCACGGTCGAGCTCCCAGCACCGGTCGAGCTCCCGGCACCGCAACAGTCGCTGGTCCCGCTCTCCATCCCGGCACCGCGATGACCGGCACCGATCCTCGGCACCGTCCAGGGACCTACTGCCGGCATCCACGGCGCAATCTTTCAGCGCCTCTGCCCCGCCTTGGCCTTCGTGTCAGCCCTCAGTCGCCTCTCAGGCGGGCAGCGGGAGAGATCTCCGGGCCATCCCCCAAGGCCAGGACCACGGACCGCAGCAGTGGGGTTTTTGGGTCCCTTGGGCCTACCACGAGCCTCAAGGTCTCCCCTTTCCCCCAAGGCACGTGGGCGCCGAACATAGGGTGCCCGAAGCCATGGTGAGCAGACATCCCCCATCTCCACCGGGTGAGGCCCCGTCGCCACCTGGTCCCGCTCAGCGTCCAGGGTCCGAGGCGGCTTCACACCCCCTGGAAGAACCAGCTCTAGAAGCGGTGGTCCAGGGTCTGTCCTCATCATCCTCGCCGGATGAGGCGGTGGCGGGGGCTTCTACCGCAGACCCCCCTCCTATTGACTTGAGGGCCCACCAAGACCTTCTTCGCCGGGTGGCGAAGGCTATCGACCTCCCCGTGGCGGAGGTCCCGGAGGATGACGACCCGGTGACCAACATCATTGGAGCTGAGGCCCCGCTGCGGGTGGCCCTGCCCTTCATCCGCACCATACAGCGGAATGCCACTACCATCTGGCAGTCGCCGGCGTCCGTCCCTCCCACCGCGCGTGGCGTGGAGCGCAAGTACTCGGTCCCGCCCACCGGATACGAGTACCTCTATACGCACCCGACTCCGGACTCCCTCGTGGTACAGTCCGTAAATGACCAGGAGAGGCACGGGCAGCCCGCCCCGGCGCCAAAATCCAAAGACGTACAGCGCATGGACCTGTTGGGCCGGAAGGTCTATTCGGCGGGTGGCCTCCAGCTCCGGATTGCCAACCAGATGGCTCTTTTCGCCCGTTACACCTTTGACATCTTGATGTCCCTGGCGAATTTTCGGAGCTGATCCCGACCGCCTCACGTCAAGAGTTTTCGGCCCTCTTGGAAGAAGGCAAAAAAGCCTCCCGGTCCTCCATCCAGGCCGCTCTGGACTCTGTGGACTCAGGAGCCAGAACCCTGGCCTCTGGTGTGACCATGCGGCGTATCTCCTGGCTGCAGTCCTCCACCTTGCCGCCTGAGGTGCAGTACACCCTTCAAGACCTCCCGTTCGACACCCAGGGTCTCTTCTTGGAGAAAACGGACTCCAGAATTCAGACCCTCAAAGATGGTCGAATTGCCATTCGCACCTTGGGTATGCACACACCGGCTACCCAGAGGAGGTCATTCCGGCAACAGCCCTACCGGCCCTTTACCCAGGCCAGGTCAAGGCCCTATAATAGTCGGCGTGCTAACCTAAACCGCCGTAGACCATCGGGCAACAGACGCAACCAGGCCCCTTCCAAGGCCCCTCAAGGGCCCAAACAGGCCTTTTGATGGGATGCCCGAGGACGGCCCATCAGTCTCCTTCCCGGATCCTACCCCGTTATTTTACAACCACCTGTCCCACTTCCTCCCGGGGTGGTCCCAAATAACATCGGACAACTGGGTCCTTCGCACTATCCAGTATGGTTACCGCCTTCAGTTTGTTTCGCCCCCTCCTTCCCACCCACCTACCCCGTCCCTCTTCAGGGACCCCTCTCACGAGCAATTCCTCCTACAAGAGGTCGAGACTCTGCTGGGCTTGGGGGCCATAGAGGAGGTGCCGCACGACATGCGGGGCAGGGGATTTTATTCCCGATATTTTCTCATCCCCAAGGCGAAAGGAGGTCTCCGACCCGTACTAGACCTCCGCGAGCTCAACAGGTACCTGCTCAAGCTCAAGTTTCGCATGGTCACCCTGGGGACCATCATTCCCTCCCTGGATCCGGGAGACTGGTTTGCCGCCCTCGATATGAAGGACGTGTACTTCCATGTTGCGATTTACCCTCCCCATCGACGCTACCTGCGCTTCGTGGTCAACACCGCGCACTACCAGTTTGTGGTGCTGCCCTTCGGCCTGTCCACCGCGCCAAGGGTCTTTACCAAGTGTATGGCAGTGGTGGCCACAGCCCTCCGCCGTCGTCGCATACACGTCTACCCGTATCTCGACGACTGGCTGGTTCGCGGGACATCCCGACAGCTGGTAATGGACCAGATGACGGAAATACTATCCCTATTTCGGCTCCTGGGCCTTCTCATCAATGCCGAGATGTCCACTTTAACTCCATCACAACAAGTGGAGTTCGTCGGAGTGGTCCTCGACTCCAGTTTAGCCAGGGCCTGCCTCCCTCGGTCTCGGCACCAGACAATGGTCTCCATCATTCGGGACCTACACACCTTTCCCACGACGACAGTTCGGTCCTGCCTGCGCTTCCTGGGCCACATGGCATCCTGCACATTCGTGACCACGCACGCCAGGCTGCGCCTTCGCCCATTTCAATCTTGGCTGGCATCGGTGTACCGCCCGCATCGCGACCCCATAGACATGGTGGTCACGGTCACGAAGCCTACCCTCGATTCGCTCAGCTGGTGGCTGGACCCAGAGGTCGTGTGTGCAGGAGTCCCGTTCCGCCCTCCTCGCCCATCCGTCACCATGACCACAGACGCCTCAGCATTGGGATGAGGGGCTCACCTGGGCGACCTTCACACACAAGGTCTCTGGTCGCCCCAAGAGCTCTCCCTACATATCAACGTCCGGGAGCTGCGAGCGATCCGCTTGGCGTGTCTCGCCTTCCGCGCCCGTCTGCAAGGCCGCTGCGTGGCGGTGTTCACGGACAACACGATGGCGATGTTCTATGTGAACAAGCAGGGCGGAGCGATGCTCCTGTGGGACTTCTGCGTGACCCACTCAATTTGCCTGGAAGCGTCCTTTCTTCCAGGAGTGCAGAACATGCTGGCCGACCATCTCAGCAGGTCGTTCCTCTCCCACGAGTGGTCTCTCCGTCCGGATGTGGTGCACACAATTTTCCGGAGGTGGGGGTTTCCCCAGATAGACCTGTTTGCCTCCAAGGAGAACAGGAAGTGCCACCTGTTTTGTTCGTACCAGGGTCGCTCCCCAGGCTCCCTGTCGGACGCATTCCTGTGCTCCTGGACGGATCACCTCCTCTACGCCTTCCCTCCGTTCCCGCTCATACACCGGGTGCTACTCAAGCTTCGGAGGGACAGAGCCCACGTAATACTCGTCGCTCCGGCCTGGCCGAGGCAGCACTGGTACACTCTGCTGCTCGAGCTCTCCTTTCGGGATCCCGTTCCCCTTCCGTTATGGCCGGACCTCATCACACAGGACTTCGGCAGGACTGCCACCCGAACCTACAGTCCATCCATCTTACAGCTTGGTACCTGCGTGGTTGACCCACGCAGAGAGGGGCTGTTCGGTGGCAGTACAGCAAGTCCTACTTGAAAGCAGGAAGCCTTCCACTCGCTCCACCTACCTCGCGAAATGGAAGCGTTTTGCGCTCTGGTGCGATCAGCGCGGCCTTAATCCCTTCCTAGTCCCTATCCCTACAATCCTGGACTACCTCTGGTACCTTAAAGAACAAGGACTCGCGGTCTCCTCCTTGAAGGTGCACCTGGCAGCCGTGTCCGCCTTTCGTCCATCTATGGGAGGTCGGTCCATCTTCTCCAACCAGATGGTTTCCCGCTTCCTTAAGGGCCTGGACCGCTTGTACCCACCGGTGCGGCATCCTTCCCCAACCTGGGATTTAAATCTCGTTCTGGCCAAGCTTATGGGACCGCCCTTTGAGCCCCTGGCCATGTGCTCTCTACTCTACCTCTCCTGGAAGACAGCCTTCCTAGTCGCAATTACATCGGCAAGACGAGTTTCTGAACTCCGGGCACTAACGGTTAGTCCACCATACACCGTCTTCCACGGAGACAAGGTGCAGCTTCGACCACATCTGGCCTTCCTCCCTAAGGTGGTGTCGGCCTTTCACCTCAATCAGGAGATCTTCCGGTCTTCTTCCCGAAGCCGCACGCCTCACCTCGTGAGCAACAGCTTCACACCCTGGACGTCCGCAGGGCCCTCGCTTTTTATATCGAGCGGACGAAGCCCTTCCGGTGTTTGCCACAGCTGTTTGTGGCGGTTGCCGACCGCATGAAAGGCGAGCCGGTCTCCTCGCAGCGGATTTCCTCCTGGGTGACGGCATGTATCCGGACATACTACGAGCTTGCTCGCGTGCCACCATGCCGCCTCACCGCTCACTCGACAAGAGCGCAAGCCTCGTCGGCCGCTTTCCTAGCCCATGTTCCCATCCAGGACATCTGTAGAGCGGCCACCTGGTCTTCTGTCCACACCTTCGCTTCCCACTACGCGTTGGTGCAACAATCCAGAGACGATGCAGCCTTCGGCTCAGCAGTCTTACACTCTGCCACGTCTCACTCCGACCCCACCGCCTAGGTAAGGCTTGGGAATCACCTAACTGGAATGCATAGGAGCAATCACTCGAAGAAGAAAAGACGGTTACTCACCGTAGTAACTGTTGTTCTTCGAGATTTGTTGCTCCTATCCATTCCAGACCCGCCCTCCTTCCCCACTGTCGGAATAGCCGGCAAGAAGGAACTGAGGAGCGGACGGGCCGGCTGGGGTATATATTCAGCGCCATGGCGGCGCCACTCCCGGGGGCGCCCAGCTGGCCCGCCGGAGTTGCTAGGGTAAAAATGTTCCGAAGAGCCGTGCACGCGCGGCGCGCACACCTAACTGGAATGGATAGGAGCAACACATCTCGAAGAACAACAGTTATTACGGTGAGTAACCGTCTTTTATACAGCAGACAGAAACAATTAGAGAACCAGACTGATTAACAAGGTAAAAGTGGTGGCCATAAAGATAAAACAATACAGAAATGAGTGTTTCACAACCACAAGCGTTGAGAAGGGATTTCTTGCCAGACAGGCTGCTATCAAACTAAGTTTTCTTGAACCATCTTAAGATCTGTTTCTTTATCTGGTGGTGATGGGCACTATCAGGACAGGATCGTCTTCCTAACAGCCCAATAGCACCTTATTTCAGTGTGACGGGTTTGGGATGTGAGGATGTGACCCTTCGCTTCCCAGCTTATGGCTGCCCCTGCTGCTTAGCCAAAGGCCTTAGCGTAAGAACAAGGCCTCAGACTGTCACAGTGAGACAAGGCCCAGACACAGGCAGACTGAGATTTTGATTCTTAGCTAGTTACAGGGGTATAAAGACAAGTGATAAAAATACACCTAAGTTCTTAAAGTCTAGGCTTTACAGGCAGGCCTGAATATCTCTATTCTAACAGTGGGTTCTAGCCCTTCCCCCGTTCTGTGTCTGTCTTGTGTATTTAGATCAGGGGTCGGCAACCTTTCAGAAGTGCTGTGCCGAGTCTTAATTTATTCACTCTAATTCAAGGTTCCGTGTGCCAGTAACACATTTTAACGTTTTTAGAAGGTCTCTTTCTATAAGTCTATAATATAGAACTAAACTATTGTTGTATGTAAAGTAAATAAGGTTTTTAAAATGTTTAAGAAGCTTAATTTAAAATTAAATTAAAATGCAGAGCCCCCCCTCGGACCAGGGGCCAGGACCCAGGCAGTGTGAGTGCCACTGAAAATCAGCTCGCTGCCGCAGGTTGCCTACCCCTGATTTAGATTGTAAATTCTTCAGGGCATGGGCCATCTACTATTCTCTGTTTGCACTTTGCCTAGCACAATGGGGACCCACTGTTAGTTGGTCCTTAGGCACTAAGGTAGTGAATATGATTTGTTATAATAGTAACTCTCCTGCCACTTTGAGCCAAGGAAGATGGCCTTGGGATGCGTAGCCTTATTTGGAGTGTGTTAGTAATGTTCATTTGATTTATCAACTTAATTTAATTTGTATTGTAATTATTTTAATTAATTAATAATAATACTTAATCATTTATATTAATTAATATGGGTTTAGGCTTGCCAATTTGTTTGATCAGAAGATAAAAGTTCGTGTTTCGAATCGGGTTCCACAGAATTGATAAAGGGACCTTCGGGGGTATGACAGGAAGCTCACAGGGAGACAGATATAGTCATAAAGACTTTTTATTAAAATCAATGAAATAGTAAGTAAATTGTAAAACAGGTAGAATTACAGAGTTACAATTGTATTACTGTTATTCAGGAGATACATATGATGATACAATATTATGTGCTGCAAACTTTGGTTAATATTCACACCCTGTTTTGATAAACTGGCGTTGGCCTCGCCTCTGGTGGTTCTGGTTTCACAGCTCTTGCAAGGGAAACTAATGTAAAGAGCTGCCAAAGCTACTTTGGAATTTACTTTTTAGCTCAACTAAATAATCTAATACACAAATTAAAATAAAGTTTTAGAGAGACCAAGCTTAGCCGAGTCCCTTTTGAACTTAAGGTTTGAAAAGAAAATAAGTGCGGCCTATTACTGGTTAATAGCTGTTGTAGATGGATAGCATGAATACGTAGTTGAAGATGGTGAAGTGTAGAGAAGAAGGAGGAGGTCGAGGTGGGGATACCATAGTGAGGTAGGTTACCTCTTTTTATAGAAATAAATGCCGGAAATCCTTCCTCTTATGCCCAAATTTCACTCTTCCCCCATAGAAATGTTAGGGTACGCTTACTCCATAGGCTAGTATGTATGTGCGTATGGATGACAGGTATCTGCGCACTTGTGGGGTACTTGTTAAGTCTGTGAGTGCAACTTTGAAAAATCCCCTTCGCTATTCTTCATTGTCTATTGGTCTAGGTAAAGGGTCTTAGACCTAAGAGTAGGCACTTTATTTGGGTATAGGAAAAACAGTTCCTTTTCTGGGTAAAAGGGCACAGGATATAGCTATGCTAACTTTGCTTTAGCTTAAAATGCAGGTTTTTGTCCTGTAGGTTTCTTGCATTACAGCCAAACGTATTTTTAATATGAATTAATAAACCTATCACAATACTGTACTTACAAGAAAAGAGATATTTATGCAGGCAAGCAGATGAATCCTGAGGGCTACAGATGTTACTGTCTAAAAATGAGATGGGGTTAAAACTATGGAATATTCTTTGTGACAAGTATCCCACAAATTCCACTGACCTCCCTCGTTTTCTTTGCCTGCAGTAGGGTTTCCAGTTTCCAAACCTGATGTGATCTCGCAGCTGGAACGAGGGGAAGAGCCGTGGGTCCCAGACCTCCAGGGCTCTGAGAAAGAAGTGCTCCCGAGAGCTGCCTTCGCAGGTGAGGAATTGGTTAAACAACTCAACAACTGCTTAGGAATGCAGGAAACATTTGGGATGCCCTACAAAGACCCTGTGAGCTCTTCAAGGTCAGGATTGTTCCCTGTAGATGTGGAATCATTATGGCAGATGTCACTCATGGCTTCCCTCCTATTCTGACTGACAACTGGCAGCAGGTTGCTCCCTGATCTCACTTTCCCCTGAGAGTTATGGTGCAATGAGGACCCAGAACTGATGCCTTCCTCTCTTCTCTGTGGAAGGGTTTGGGGAAAATCAGCTCCTGATAGGTTTGATCTCTCCCACATATATTTTGGTTTGTTCATCCCTTTTTCCAATCCTCTCTCTGACATTTCCTTTTTCTCAGGCACAGGGAATGACCTATGTCTGGATTCTCTCTGTCTCGCATCCGGCAATGAGATGGTGAGTGAAAATTAGGAGGAAAACCCCCAGCAGGAAGACACTGTGCAAGTAGATGCAGATTGGATGTTATCAGGAAGATCCAAAGGGAATGTTTCCAGGAGTTGTGCACTCCCAGAAAACACAAAAGCCTGTGAGACTCAGCAGAGGCCAGAGGAAAACTACAATAGCCACTCAGTCCTTATTCCATGCAACAGAATCAACTTGGAAGAGAGACACTACATGTGCCATGAGTGCGGGAAAAGCTTCAGGTGGCGCTCTCAGCTTATCACACATCAGAGAATCCACACAGGGGAGGCGCCCTACACGTGCTCTGAGTGCGGGAAAAGCTTCAGGTGGCGCTCTCAGCTTATCACACATCAGAGAATCCACACAGGGGAGGCGCCCTACATGTGCTCTGAGTGCGGGAAACGCTTCAGTTACAGCTCAAACTTTATTAGACATCAGAGAATCCACACAAGAGAGAGAACTGTTATAAATCCCTTGACTAGGGCTGGGCAAAATTTAAAAAAAAAATCACATTTCCTAATTCCTACATTGTGATTTTTGCACCATCTTCACCGTGGTCTCTCAGCTCCCCCAGATGAGTTGCCTGCTTCTGCCTTTTGCAGCTCACCCGTCTTTGGGGTCAGTCCTGTGATCTTTTCTATCAACTCCTTTCCTTTGAGTCACAGGAGTGTGTGTCCCTCCTGCCAGGAATGTTCGTCAGCTCCAGGTGGGGGGAAAGGTTTGATCCCAACAAGCTACACTGAGGCAAAAACTATCTGTGCCTGACATCCACTAGGGCTGCACATGGCGTTGGCTGCTCAAGTTAGTGATCTTAATGTAAAAAATTGTAGTGCAGATGCGCCCAGGTGCAGGGGTTGGCATTAGCTTCCCCCTTGACCTGACCTAAACTCCATCACTTTCCCTAGTCTAAACAAACCCTGAGCATCACGGTTATACTGTTCCCCCATTTCACAGCCATTGTTAGTCATCGAGTTCACTCTTGGGGAAGAAGTTGTTTCACTCCCAGTTGCTCTGATGTTGGTTCAGGTTATGCTGCAGAGCAGATATTTTTACTACCATTTTTCTCACTTAAAATATATTGAATTATAACAAAGAGCAGGAACAGGGCATGGATGGGGGAAATGTCATTTCACCCTCTGTAACAACAGAAGAAGATGGGGTAAATCAGAGGGATTCCCTTATTCCCCATCACCATCCCAATCCCCCTGTTGTGCAGTTGGTTAGGTCAGTACTTTTTCTAAAGGGCTGGGAAGAGGATTCCCTCGTAAATAACTAAACAAAGTGCCCATGCATTGGGCTCCCAAAGCAGTTGTGGCCCAGGCCCTGCAGGAAGTGGCTCCTGAAGAGATCTCCTTCCTCATTAGCTGCATGTTGCCTATTATTTGGGAAATACAATCCCTATCTAGGTAGAGATGGGAAAAATGGAAGTGACTTTTCTCATCAGCTCACCCCTGGGAGATGCTGCAAATGTGTAGAAAATGAAATCCGTGTTGAATGTGCTATAGCTGCAGAAAGATACCTATTTTTAATAGAGACCTGACATTTGGTGTCTTACAGGGATTCTAAGTCGCACCTGAATTTAGTCCCTAATTTAAATCTGTGCCTCCAGATTAAAGAAATAAGGGGGCATAGTTGGGGGAGTTGTACCTCACTGTCGCTACTGATCTGTTGTGCGGTTGGTGAAGAATTCTACGCCAGAGAAGTGTCAAATTACTCCAAGTAAGGTCAAAGATTTGACAAGAGCTCAGGTAGAAATTGCAGGTACTAGTGGTTGATTTTCACCCCCGAGATGGAAGCTATGGTGACCTGTGGCCCAGGTAAACTATTTTTAGAACCTGCTCCCTAGTTAAGTGGCATTGGTCACCCTCCTGAAGGACGCCATGATTAAATTGGGCACAACTGTCTTTTACCATTTGGATCCAAAGCTAGATGAAGCACAGAGAGAAACAGTTGATTCCTTCAGAGCCATTCCATGCCTCTGGGTCTCAATCTGGCTGCCTTGTTGGACAAGAAGCACTTCCATGCTGGGCAAACAATGGTAGCCAATGAGGGAATGTATCAGATGCGAAGTTCAGACTGCAGGATACTTGAATGCTGAGTCCAGAGTCTGTGGAGTAGTCTAGGCCTGCACAACTCGTAAAGCAGCGAGGGCCATATTACTCCAAAGAAAACAGCTGAGGGATGAAACCCCCCCGGCCTCACTGAACACCACCCCCCAGCGCTGCGGAGCCCCTCCCCGAAACAATCCCCCCCAAGCGCCACCCGCCCCGTGGAAACAAACCCTCCTTCCCTAGCACCGTCCTGCCAAAACGGTGGTATTGAACCTTGTTAATATGTTATAGCGGGCCCCTAAGGTAGTATAATTAAGGTAAAAGAAAATGTCTTTTTGCTAGAAGTAGAATAAGATCTTCTCCCCACTTGGTAATCAGTTGCCTTGTGGAGTCAATGAGGTGGGACTGAGGAAGGCATGGAAGGCAGCACCTCCAGACAGCTGCAACCCTTGGAGAGGGGCTGGGAGCCCGACCAGATCAGCAGAACAGGTCAGCCACTGACTCATAGCTCGTCTCCTCAGTCCCCTGCTGCTGGCTCACCAGCCCCTCCCACTCACTTCCTCAGCCCCCACCCTCACCTGCTATTGTGTCCTACAGGAGGCCTGTGATACGCAGGGGGTCAGATTAGATACTCTAATGATCTCTTCTGGCCATAAAGTCGACTAATTTCTGAAAAACTGAGTGTAGCATTGGGAGCAGCGTCTGACGTTTCCCTGTCTAGCCGGCTTGCTGCCTAGAACGAACGCTCCTTGAGTGGGGTGATCCACAGGGAGTAGCTCAAACCTCCAAAGTGCCTGGCCAAGGGCAGGACATTGGCACAGCAAGGGAGGGGTGTGGCAGTGACATCACCAAGGCCTTTTGCAGGACCTCAGACTGTTGGTCCAAGGTGGTGGGGAGGTGGTGACCTCACAGAGAGATGCTGACATCAGCCAGGCAGGACAGGGGCGAGGGGCCAGGGAAACCTCAGAGACCCCTGTGGCTTTGCTTCAGCAAGTCTCCTTCTCCAGGTCTCTCTTTGAGGACTCAGAGAGTATTCGGGTTCACAGACGTGAGCGCCAGGAGGAACCTCTTTCAAGTTTTCTCCTTCCCTTTTAGTGATTTTGCTAGAAAACAGCCCTCCCTGTTTAGAAGGTAAGAGCCTCCTGGACGTTTGAAACCTGTTCAGTCTGATCCAGCTGGTGACAGTTGAATTCTAGGCATGGAAAACACCTTAAGGAGGCAGAAGTTTATGGCGCACCTGGGATTTTGTCCCTTATAATCACTGGGGACATTAGGATTTGTTGTTTTTGTTTCACCTTTTCCTCCCTCCCTCCTTTCTCTTCGTCTCTTGCTTCTTTTGTCCTTTCTCCTGTTCCCCTCCCAACATTAGGAGAGGTGTGTGTGTGTGTATTGCGGGGCAGTGCTCTGCAGCTCTCACTGTGGGAGGTCCACCCAAAAATGTGGGGCTGAAATAGTGCTCGGGCAGTGATTCCCCCCCAGTGACCTGGGCCATCCTTTGGGCTCTCTGGTGAGAACCCTCAGCTGCCCATCTTCAGTCTCTACCCTGATTGGCTGAGCAGGGGGTTATTGACAGGGAGGAGACTCAGGTCCTTGTTGGTCTCTTTTAAGACCAAGGAAATAAGTCAGAACCAGTTCTGTGTTTGATAAATTTTACTGCTTCTCTGCATTAATGGTCTCTGAGCAGTTCATGATTCTCTCTAACCTTGCAGTTCTCCTAAAATACTTGCTGAATAATTCCTGTGCACTGTTGTTGGTCTGGAGCTCATCTGAGAGCACTTTACTCAGGTCATTCAATGTCTGAAATTCAAGATCCGATGGTTAGTTTGAAAATCAGGGCTCTTGGGTCCTATTCCCAACTCTGCCCCTGCCTGGGTGTGTGACCTAAGACAAGTCAATTCTCCTTTCTCAGCCTTAGCTTCTCTCTCTTTCAAGTAGGGATAATAATGATCCACTCCTACCTATCTCAACACACTCACTCTTCCCCAATACACACACTCCCCCAACACACACACTGTCTCTCCCCACACACAAACAGTCTCCACACTGCAGTTGAAAAGCAGCTCGCAATCCAGTAGGATGCCCATGGAACAATGGGATGGAGAAACCTGTATCGTGTGATGCTATGCCATCCTGTGAGACATCGCAAACCCTTCTCAAATCACCCTGCACCTGTTGCACAGTGGGATAGCTACCCACAGTGCACTGCTGTCTGTGGCGATCCAAGAGATGCGAGCGTGGATGTGCTCTGGTGACACAAGGGGCATATTGTGGACACGCAACAGCGGTTTAATTAAAACACTTTAAAGCAGCAATGCCAGGGGGTTGGTGGCTCCTTTCTTTCCTCACCCTGGAGTAAACTCAGCTTTTTATTCCATTCTTGATGTTTCATGGAATAACAACAGACGACCGAAGTAAGACGTGGACATGGTGGGTCTCAGGGGAGGGGCACAGAGGTGCAAGTGGTGGGCAGGGCAGGTCTCAAGGGAGAGGCAGAGAGGTGTGGGTGGTGGGCAGGGTGGGTTGCAGGGACGGGTCAGAGAGGTGGCGGCTGGTGGGCAGACCTTGTGGTAGGGAGTGGAGAGGCACGAGCAGCAGGCAGGAAGGCCTTAGGGGAGGGGAGGAGCGAGCGAAAGGTGGCTCAGCAGTCCTCAGCCAAAGAGGAAGAGCGGGGGTGGGAAGTGGCTGAACTGGAGCAAGGGGGGAGCACAGGTGGGGCTTCAGAGAGAGGAGAAGGGGGGGCAGTGCCATGGTCTGGGCACCAATGGGCCCCCCCACTTCTAGGGAGCTTCCAGCGCTCACACCCAGCCTCCCCAAATGCAAGAGCAATGGGCCACCTATTCTCTTCATCTTCACTAACCAAGCCCCTCTCCAAGCTGTGTTGTTGGGAGAAGCCCTCCTGTTGGCACAGCGCTATCTGCACCGGGGTTAGGCTGATATAACTGCATTGCTTAGGGAGGTAAATTTTTTATGCCCCTGAGTAACGCAGTTACACCGATCTAATTTTGTAGTGTAGACCTGTCCAAAGAACCTTGGGAGTAAAACTTCACCGGCTCCTCTGCTTTACTGAATCCAAACACCTGCAAAGCTTGTCAGGCCCAGATGGAGGTTGGCAGAGTCAGGTGTGTGTAGACATGATCCCTTCAGCAGCTGTAGACACCATGGCTTAGCTGGCTAAAACCACTGTTTTGTATACAGGAGATCCTGGGTTCAAGTTCCAGTGGTACCTTACTGAGTTGCTTTTGGGGCACCTTGTATTGGCTACTGTTAGAAGACAAGATTCAGAGCTAGATGGACCTTCGGTCTAGCCTAGTGTGGTTTTTATGGTTTAAATTACACTCACAGGCACTTATGATAGTGTTACTGAAAGTTTGGAAGTTAGGAGCTGATAGGTCAGTGGTCCAGTCCCCTCACAGATGACCCCCTCCCTCTGGGACAGGGGCAGGGGAGGTCTGAGCTCTCTCTCCAAATGCTCATTGTGGCTGCCAGAATCTGTGGGCAGCACATTTAGTTTATGCCGAGGGTTGAGTCCTGTTTTGTGCACCGTGTCTGAGAATGAAAATCCTAAACCACCCTTTGAAATGACGAATGCAGCAGGACGTGTCATTGTCCCCACCCCAAAGCAGACAGACCAATGGAGAAATGCCATGAGTCCAGGGTAATACTCCCCTGCGGTTTTACCATTTCCACTTGCTAAACTCCCTCCCAACCTTCTGGGCTCCTGGAGCAGGGGACTGAGCCTGAGCCGAGACACGGACACTGCAACTTTACAGCCCAAGCCGCATGACCCTGATTAATGTGACACGGGCCAGTAGTGGGTGTTTCATTGCACTGGAGACGTAGCCTAATGTTATGTCTACACGGTGAGTAAAACACCCAGGGCACCTGTCTCAAAGCCCGGTCAGCTGACTCAGGGTTATGGGGCTTGGGCTGCAAGACTATAAAATTACAGTGCAGACAGATGGGCTTGAGCCCAACCTCTGAGACCCCACGAGGGGTGAGGGTTTCCGAACCCAGGCTTCAGTGTGAACACATATCTGCACCACAGTTTTTAGCCTCTCAGCTTTAGCTTCATGAGCCCACATCAGATGGCCCAGGCCAGCCATGCTGCCATCTTTATCCCAGGAGAGATGGACTCTAAGCTCCAGCCCCAGCTCCACTGCAATGTCAGCCCAGGTGTGGCACGCTGTGCTCAAAGCAGCACCCTGGAAGCCCCATATTCACCACTCTCATATAATGATGATACGGTTTGTACAAAGTCTGCCTGGTGAGGTATCATTTCAAAAGTCTTGGTCTGTTGAACATTAATATTGTGTTGGATTGTGTGTGTAGCATTGGTTGGGAAGTTGTGCTCTGTGTGTGTTACTGAGATGAGGTTGGGAAATGCCCACCACCAGCCTTTCAGGTGTGACAATGGAGGAGCCAGACTCGCTGCTGGCCCATTAAAGGGATCCACACTGCCAAGGACTATCCCAGACAGGAACCGTGTACAATGCAGACTTCTCTGAGCTAGCACAGCGACAATGGACACTGCTTGACTCACATCCTAGCAAAGGTACTTCCTAGCAAGTTGGAAGAAACAATGAAAAGGGAGAGAGACATTATGAATTGGCCTCTCTCCCCCACAACTCAACACCTGTAAACACATCTGGAGGACAAACACTGTTAGGTGTAAGAAGTATAAACTTTAATATGTTCAATTAGTTGGTTAATACCGGTAAGATGTTTATGAAGTAAATCACGGGCTTTAAAATAAGATCCAATCTGGAGCATATGAACTATTGACCCCTGGACTCCATCTCTGAGAGGGGACTTGTTTACCATCAGGACACAGGCTCAAACCAGTCCAAACCGGTTTTTCCCGCCAAAACCAGCCCTCAGCGTTCCATCTCCTCAGCACTTTTCCCGCCACAGAAGTGATATAAGGATGTGTTCAGCACCTGCGCGGGGCCGTCCCCCCCAGCGACGGCCCGTCCACGGTCGGGTCTTCCCAGCGCTCCCGAGCCGGAGAGTGACGAACCCCCTGGGTCCCGCCGTGAGACTGAGGAACAGGAGGCCTGTCACCCCCATTCCTGCCATCCTGCATCCCTGGTGTCCAGCCTCCCACAGGGCCTCCCTGCCAGCGACGAAACCCACCCGTCGTCTGGGCTCCCCAGTGCTCCTCCTCAACGGCTCTAAACCAGCCGGAGAGTGGAAGGTCCTGGGCCTCGCGCCGGCCCGTGGGACCCGCTGCACCTGCACAGGGGGGAAAGGAGTTTCCCCCATTTCCACCTGCAGGGATTTGTCCTTGTGCGGGTGGGAAATGGTTCCCCCGAGTGATTCCTGAGCTGGGCAGAGGGTGAATGGGCAGAGGCTGGGGGGGCCCTGAGACAGGGACACCTCTGGGCTGGGCTGGGGGGGCCACTCTGCTGGCAACGGGGCCTGGGAAGGCCCAGGAAGGGGAGGGAAGAGCAAGTGTCCCCCATAGAGAGGGTCCAGCCCCAGGCTGCTACCAGCAGCACATTCCTACCCTGGCCGAGGGGGCTTTCTCCTGCTGGGACCGGCCCCCCGGGTTCTGCCCGCACCAGTCCCCTGGGCCAGAGCCTCCCAGGGAGTGAGAGACCCCGGGGGGGGCACTGGGGCTGGGCAGGAAAGTGACTCTGCCCCAGGGGACCTGGGAGAAGCCTAAGAGCTGCCTCAGCGCCAGTGGAGCTGCAGCAGGAGCTGCCCCCGGCACCGCTGGGATTAGGGGGGCAGAGACTGGGGCCTGTCGGGGGGGATCCCCTGTGGTGTGGAGGGACATGGGGGGGTGTCAGGCAGGGAGGGGAGAAGCTGAAGTTGTAGGGAGGGGAAGGTCAGTGGGACGCAGGCGGGGGCGGGGGGTTTGAACTGTGTCTGAGGTGCCAGGAAATTACCGGGGCAGGGAGTGGCGAGCGAGTCAAGGGGGGAGGTGAGTTAATTGGATCCTTCCCCTGTTTGTGCCACTTGCCTCTCACCCCCGATACAAATTCTCTCTAGTTCTGCCCCTTTTCTCTCTTAGTATCTCACACGGGCTATAAAATCTGGGGTGATTCCCCCCCATCTCCTCACATGATCAGCTCTCCCATCTCCCCCGATTTCCCCCGTTCTCCCCATGAGTCTCAAACGTCAATTTAAAATCTTCTCTAGTGAGGGGCATTTTCCCATCCATTTTATCTGCAGCGATTTGTCCTTGTGTAGGTGGGAAATTGTTGCCCTGAGTCATTCCCCAGCACATGGCTGCCCCTGGAGTGGGGATGGGATGGCTCAGTGGTTTGAGCACTGGCCTGCTAAACCCAGGGCTGGGAGCTGACTCCTTGAGGGGGCCATTTGGGGATTTAGTTGGGGTTGGTCCTGCTTTGAGCAGGGGGTTGGACTAGACACCTCCTGAGGTCCCTTCCAACCCTGAGATTCTATGATTCTATGATAGGACTTGGAGCTAAGAAATGCTGACAGAAGTAAATGGCCGAGGAAAAACCCGATGCCCTAAGATTATGGGAAAAGAGATACCAAGTGGTAACAGGGTGAACAATTAGCCAGAAGATTAATTTTAAATAACAAACAAACATTCTGTAAAGGCACCTCTGTTTCCAAATGTGCCTTAACCACAGGATACTGGTGGTGCGTCAATGCTAATGAGGTATAATCAGAATCACATTATAAAAAGGAGGTGCCCAGAGCGGGAAAATTGAGCTCCCTGTGGGAAATTCCATCAGGAACCATCCCTCTACTGATGATCAATCCATAAGGGACACATCAGACCCTTATACTATTGTTCAGGATGTGAGTGGAACTAGTCGTAACTTTTGCACAGGTCTTTATAGAATTTCTGTGCGCTTGGGTCGTCATAACCTTAACTGTAACTTTAATAAAACTTGTAAAACCAACTAGACCTTGTGCTTGTGAATGTCTGTGTGGTCACTACCCTTGGTCTCTGTGTGTTCCTAGAGACTGTACATTTGAAGCAAGTAGCAGAGGCGACTTTCACTCTCTTAAGCTTGAAACTGTCGCCACCAGAGGCGACCTCGCGGTGGTGTAATGCCACATTACAAACTGCACTTTACATAAAATAAAAGGCTGCACAATACACCACACACCAGGCCACCCTCACTTCTGCGCTGCTGCTGGCGGTGGCATGGCCTTCAGAGCCGGGCGCTCGGCCAGCAGCCGCTGCTGTGAGGCCACCCTGCCAGTGCTGAATTTGTGCCGGGGCTGAGCACTGGCGCCTCTTTCAATACAAATTAGGCACTAGAGGGAGGCACCGGGGTCTGGACATGATGGTGGGGAGCCCGTGGGGGCCAGGGGTGATGGGGGGCACCAAAATACAAGTTCACCCAAGGCGTCATTTTCTCTAAGGCCAGCCCTGGAACCGGGTATGGGGGAGGGGCACATCCCCTAAGGCCGTGGTTCTCAGTTAGGGGTCCCTGGACCTCTGGGGGGCTGTGAGCAGGTTTCAGGGGGGGCCTCCAAGCAGGGCCCGTGTCAGACTCGCTTGGGCCCAGGGCAGAAAGCGAAACCTCCCTGCCTGGGGCTGAAGCCTGGGGCCATGAGCCCTGCCACCAGGGGCTGAAGCCAAAGCTTGAGCAATTAGCTTTGCGGGGGGGCCTGTCACATGGGGCCCCAGGCAACTGCCCTGGTTGCCGCCCCCTAACGCCAGACCTGGCTTTTATACGCAGAGAACCAGGCACATGCAGGGTCGTGGAGTTTTTAATAGCAAGTTGGGGGCCTTAGAAAGAAAAAGGTTAAGAACCCCCCCACACACACACACACAGCCTGCCTGGTGGGTGCCCCTCACATCTCACAGCAGCCGCTGGTTAATCAGGTCGGGCTCCAGCCCTGGGAGTCTGGCCCATTTTCCTAGCCCCACCAAGGGGGGTTGTTTCCTGTCCCACAAATTAGAGCATTTCCGCCCTCTAACCTCATGGGTCTGTTCCTAGAATGGAAGCAGCATATTGAACAAGTCCAAACAGGTTTGCTACACCCTGGCCTCCTCCCATTCTCCACCCTGGGAATTTTTTGGCAAACTCCAACCTCCAAACCAGACTGCCCAAGCCTCCCTCCTCCGGTGCATTTGGTGTCCCTCTCCCTCCAGCAGGAACCCACCAGCAACTCCCCAATAACCCCTACCTGAGCAGGCTCCACTGCAGCCGTTTCCCTTCCCTGTCCCATGGGAGGATGGGATGAGCTGGAGCGAAACATGGACGACATCCTGCAGCCTGGCAGGGCGAGAAGGGCAGTTGCGGAGGTTTCAGAACAGGCTTTAGTTCATGTGACATCACGATTCCCCCAGGATCTTTCCCTGCAGAGACACAGCCTAGGCTCTGCCATGCTGGGAACATGCTCCATCTCTTTATTGCAGGGGCTACCTGGCCCCTCCTGCCAGGCTAAGCCCACAGGGAGATTTTTCAGCCTCCCCAGTAATAAACTCTCTGAACAAAATGCTGGAAAGGAGCAGAACCAAAGGGGCTGGGCCGGCTCCATGGGGACACTGGCTCCTCCCTCCCCCTCCTGTGCGGCCATGTCCTGTCGCTGGCAGAGATCGGCCCCCCCCCATTTCCCCCCCAGAGGCAGCCATGTCTGCGGGCTCCCCCAGCCAGCACCTACTAACCCCCACCCACGCTGGGGGAGTGACACAGGACAGCAAATTCCACCTACCCAAGGACAAATTGCTGCAGATAAACGGGCTGGGTTCACATCCCAAAGCTGAGGAGAATTGAAGAATTACAGAGAAAATAGGGAAAATGAGAGACTAGAGAGTCAGTAATTTCAGGGAAAACGAGGGAATCTCCTTGGATTTTCTAGCCATATGTGGGGAGGGGAGAGAGAAGGGGAAGAACTAGAGAGAAATGTTCTCAGGTTATGAGATGGAAAGAAATGGCACAAACAGGAAAAGGATGCAAGTAGCTCACCCCCGTGGCCATAGGCATGTGCAGCACATTTCATTAGGGTGTGCACCCAGGGAGCCCCCCCCAGCCCCACCCCATCCACTGCCTCCCACTTCCTGCCCCCTGGCTGCCCCCCTCAGAACCCCCAACCACCCCCTGCTCCTTGTCCCCTGACCGCCCCCTCCAGAGACGCCCCCACCCACTAATCATCCCCCCCAACTATCCAACCCCCCTCCCCACCTCCTGGCAGCTCTGTCTAGTGGCTGCTCCCACCCACACACTCAAAGTGGCAGAGGAGACTCCCTCTCCTTCGGGGGGAAGGTTGCCTAGTGGTTAAGGCACAGGACTCAGGCTCAGGCGTTCTGGGTTTGAGTCTCTGCTCTGCCACAGACTCCCTGCTTAGCCTTGGGAAACTCACTTGACCTTGTTGTGCCCTAGATCCCACCTGCCCAATGGGGCCAACACTGACCCTGCCTCCTGGGCTAAATCCATCCATGGCTGGGTGATGCGGGGGGCGGGGGGGAAATGGCGATACCAACATGGGGAGATTGGGGCTGAATTTCTCCACAGCCGGAGAGCGGGAGCCAGCTCCACAGGGGGGATGGGAGCGAGAGGGGCTCAGGCCAGCTCCACACAGAGGGGGGTCAGGGCTTCAGCCCTGCAACTTCTGCCACTAAGGTGGCTGGGGCTCCCGAGCCGGGGACTTCAGCCCCACATCTTCTGCCAGGGTCCAGGGCTTCCCCCCCCCGCCCCAACTCGGCTCCTCCCCCGCCGGTACCTGGAGCTGACTGAAATTAAACCACTTCCAGATGAGGAAACAACAGAAGGGAAAAGCCATTATTGCATTGGCTGGGAATCAAACCCAGATCAACTGTTTGGAAGGCACCTATGCACACCACGATACCACCAATACGTCTGGCAGGAGTAGCTTTCCTGCAAGCTGTGAGTGCTGGCAAAGGGGGTGACACATGACCATGGAGGTAGTGAGCAGGGTGGATGGGCTGGAAGCTGCCTGACAGCTGGGAGCAGAGTTACCATCCCAGAGTGACTGAAAGGGGGCAAAGGTGAAAACAGATCTCACTGGGAGCTGGCCCCACACCTGCCCCGCCCCTAGGAGAGGAGAACTGAAGCTCAACTTCAATCACAGAAAAACCTTCCCTGAGAAGGAAGGGGACAGCTTGTTTTAAAGACCAGGTTTGTGTTTGTTCCTGCTACATACGGAGGGGCTGGGTAGTGCTGATTCCAGCCCCCAGACTCTGGGAGGATAAGGAACAAATTCAGGCCGCCAGTGACCTGCAGGAGGGAGATGATCTTTTGACATTGACAGATGCCTCATCCTAAAGGCCTTTGTCTGCCCCCTTCCAGTGACTGTTTGGCACAGGAATGCAGCCCCCACTCCTGGATCTCTCCTGGGGAAATAATGTTTCTTCTTCGAGTGATTGCTCCTATGCATTCCATTGTAGGTGCGCGCGCCGCGCGTGCCCGGTTCTTCGGAACATTTTTAGCCTAGCAACTCCGGCGGGCCGGCTGGCGCCCCCTGGAGTGGCGCCGCCACGGCGCCTGTTATATACCCCAGCCGGCCCGTCCGCTCCTCAGTTCCTTCTTTCCGCCCGTGACGGCTAGTAGGAACAGTGGAGTGCTCTTGTGCCTCCACAGCCTTAGCATTCTCCGTACCTTTTCTGTAGATAGTTGTGCATAGTTGTTGAATTTCTTAGTTTTCTAGTTATATAGTTAGTTGTATAGTATAGTATAGTGTAGTATAGTACTTAGGGAATTAAAGGGCTTACCCCTCTTCTTCCGCCCCGGTGCGGGCTTATGCCCGGAGCACCGGGATTCAAGCCCTGCGCGGCTTGCCAGCGGCCCATGCCGGTCAGTGACCCGCACGACTCCTGCCTCCGCTGCCTCGGGGAGTCGCACAGACCAGAGAAGTGCCCCATCTGTGTGGCCTTTAAGCCTCGTACGAGGAAGGAGCGGGACTCACGGTTAAAGCACCTGCTGATGGAGTCGGCGCTCCAGCCTCCGGCGCCAGCTCCAGCGGCGCCGAAGCCGCCCTCGACGAGCAGCGCACCGGCAGCACCGGGCCGCTCCGGTACCGAACCGGCACCGAAGACCCGGCGCCGCTCCCTCTCCCCGGGGAGGAAGCACAAGGCGCCGAAGACGGCCACCGCGAAACACCAGCGGAAGCCGTTAGCCCAGCCGCCGCCGCAGCAAACGGTGCAGGCTGAGGCAGTGCACGCTAAGTGCACCGGGCCGTTGACTCCGGCGCCGCAAGGCCCGTTGAGTCCGGCGCCGCCCAGCTCCCCGGTACCCACCAAGGAGGAGCTGCGGATGCCGTCGACGCCGGAGGCGTTCGCAACGGCGAGAGAACTGATTGACCTGACGACGGCGCCGTCGCATCAGCCACCGGCACCACCGGTGCGGACACTGAAGTCCCTCGGCAAGCCGGCGATGATTCGCCCTCCATCCCCGGGCTCCCGAGGCGACCGCGACTCCAGGATCCGGACTCGGTCCCGGTCCCCCTCGCGCAGACGGTCACCGCTGCACGCCTCTCCAGCCGGCCGGCGATCACCATCGCGACGCCGCTCAGTGTCTCGGCACCGATCACTGCCCCGACACCGCTCTCGATCACGCGACCGGTCGTACTCCCGGCGGCGCTCCAGCTCCCGGTCGAGAAGTCACCGGTACCGCAGCAGGTCCGTGTCCAGGCACCGTGACCATCATCGGGACTCCCGTAGCCGGTCCAGGCGTCGCAGATCGCGATCAAGGTCCGGTCCCCGGCGCCACCGGTCGAGCTCCCGGCACCGCCGGTCGAGCTCCCGGCACCGCCACTCGAACTCCCGCCGACGCAGGTCGACCTCGCCGGGCCGCCGATCCCCTTCTCGGCACCGGAGATCCAGTTCCCGACGCCGTCGGTCCCACTCCCGGCACCGCGCGGAGCAAAGGTCCCGCTCGCCGCTTGCCTCCCGTGCCGTCCGGCACCACCTTTCGGCACCGGAGGCTCGTCTAACGCCGCCGTTGGATGCCCGCCCAGGCGCCGCCACGGCCCCACCCTGGCCGTCCAGGGAGCCCTCCGTTGCCTCCCATCGGAGCAGTGCGGTGGACTTCAGAGCAGGATCACTGCCACCGGACCAGGGACCCCAGTATTGGGGGCATTGGGTACCCTGGGCTCAATATGAGCAGGGGCCTCCCCCGCCACCTAGGCAGCCAGGCTCGACAAGGTCAGCGCCAGTGGCTACCGTCAGCAGACCCCCCCCGTCTCCACCTACACCAGCTGAGGCCCACGGCCCACTTGTCGGGCACGACTCGACGCCGCCAGATCACCAGGGAGCGGAGCAGCAACAGCAAGACGCTCTGCCGGGACAATCCTCATCCTCATCTCCCGATGAGGGGGTGGCAGGAGCGGCGCCATCAGGGCCCCCACCTATTGACCTCAGGGCACACCAGGACCTGCTCCGCAGGGTGGCAAAAGCCATTAATTTGCCAATCGAGGAGGTCCAAGAGGTCGAGGACCCGATTACGGATGTGGTGGGGGATGACGCCCCCGTCCGAGTGGCGCTCCCCTTTATCCGCACCATACACAAAAACAACGCCACCATCTGGCAGTCACCATCCTCCGTCGCTCCCACAGCGCGGGGCGTCGAACGGAAGTATTCTGTCCCGCCTAAGGGGTACGAATACTTATACATACACCCCACCCCCGATTCTCTCGTGGTCCAGTCAGTCAACGACCGCGAGCGTCACGGACAACCGGCCGCCACGCCTAAGTCCAAAGAGGCCCGGCGCATGGACTTATTGGGGCGAAAGATTTATTCGGCGGGAGGTCTTCAGCTCCGCATCGCTAACCAAATGGCCCTCTTATCCAGATACGCGTTTAATATTTTGGGGTGCCTCACAAAATTTAAGGAGCTGACCCCGCAGGACTCGCGGCCCGAATTTTCGGCGCTGCTGGAAGAGGGAAAATTAACGTCCAGAACCCTAATAAAAGCGGCCGTGGACGCAGCGGACTCGGGGGCTAGAACGGTGGCATCCGGCATCACGATGCGCCGCATTACGTGGTTGCAGTCTTCCACCCTCCCACCTGAGGTCCAGTACACCCTCCAGGACCTCCCGTTCGATATGCAGGGCTTGTTTTCGGAGAAAATGGATGCCAGAATTCAAACCCTCAAAGACGGGAGGATTGCAATACGGACGCTGGGCATGCACACGCCGGCCACGCAGAGACGTTCCTTCCGTCACCAGCCCTACCGACCTTTCCACCAGTCCAGAACTAGGCCCTTTAACAATCGACGCACGGCCCCCTTCCGCCGTAGACCGTCAGGGGGGCGGCGCAACCAGGCCCAGCGTTCGTCGAAAGCTCCGCAGGCTCAGAAGCCGGCCTTTTGATGGGACGCCCGAGGGCCGCCCACCACTCTCCCCCCAGGATCGATCCCTTTTGTTCTCGAATCGCCTTTCCCGCTTCCTTCCGGCATGGTCTGCTATAACATCGGACAGCTGGGTCCTCAGCACCGTCCAGCACGGCTACCGCCTACGCTTTATTTCGCCCCCTCCCTCCCACCCACCTTCCCCGTCCCTCTTCAGGGACCCCTCTCACGAGCAAGTCCTCCTACAGGAGGTCCAGTCTCTGTTGAGCGTGGGTGCCATCGAGGAGGTGCCTCCAGGCAGGCGGGGCAGGGGATTCTA
This sequence comes from Mauremys mutica, assembly GCF_020497125.1. Lineage (NCBI taxonomy): Eukaryota > Metazoa > Chordata > Testudines > Geoemydidae > Mauremys > Mauremys mutica. The sequence goes on along the minus strand of NC_059092.1, from coordinate 24,876,995 downwards.
CTCCAGATATTTCCTCATCCCCAAGGCGAAAGGAGGTCTTCGTCCCATCTTAGATCTCCGGGAGCTCAACAAGTACCTATGCAAGCTCAAGTTTCGCATGGTAACCTTGGGGTCTATTATCCCTTCCTTGGATCCGGGAGACTGGTTTGCCGCCCTCGACATGAAGGATGCGTACTTTCATGTGGCTATTTACCCCCCCCACAGACGCTACCTGCGCTTCATGGTCAACGAGACCCACTACCAATTCGCGGTGTTACCCTTCGGCCTCTCCACGGCCCCGAGGGTATTCACCAAGTGCATGGCGGTCGTGGCCGCAGCCCTCCGTCGTCGCGCGATCCACGTATACCCATATCTCGACGACTGGCTGATCCGGGGTCGCTCGCAAGAGTTGGTGACAGCTCAGGTGTCCGAAATACTGCAACTGTTTCGGTCCCTCGGCCTTCTGGTCAACGCCGAGAAGTCCCAGTTAGTTCCGGCGCAGCGCCTCGAGTTCATAGGAGCGGTCCTCGACTCCAACCTCGCCAGAGCCTGCCTCCCTCCCCCTCGGCACGAGACGATGGTCTCACTAATCCGAGCCCTGCAGGCCTTCCCTTCCACGACGGTGAGGTCCTGCCTCCGCCTGCTGGGTCACATGGCAGCGTGCACCTTTGTGACCGCAAACGCAAGACTCAGGCTTCGTCCGTTCCAGATGTGGCTGGCATCAGTATACCGCCCCCACCGCGACCCTATAGATCTACTGGTCACGGTCCCGCACCCCACTCTACAGTCGCTCAACTGGTGGCTGCATCCGGAGATAGTCTGCGCAGGGGTTCTCTTCCGCCCCCCTTGCCCGTCGGTCACCCTGACAACAGACGCTTCGGCGCTCGGATGGGGGGCCCACCTGGGAGACCTCCACACCCAGGGTCTCTGGTCGGCCCAGGAGCTCTCCCTCCATATCAACGTCCGGGAGCTGAGAGCGATCCGCCTCGCTTGTCTCGCCTTTCTTCCACACCTCCGGGACCGCTGCGTAGCGGTATACACGGACAACACGGCGGCCATGTTTTATGTCAACAAGCAGGGCGGGGCCCAATCCTCCCCGCTGTGCAAGGAGGCGATGCTCCTATGGGACCTCTGCGTGACCCACTCGATTCGCCTCGAAGCGTTCTTTCTACCAGGAGTGCAGAACACGCTGGCCGACCGTCTAAGCAGGTCCTTCGCCTCTCACGAGTGGTCGCTTCGCCCCGACGTGGCTCACACCATCTTCCAGAGGTGGGGATTTCCCCAGATAGACCTCTTTGCCTCCAGGACCAACAGAAAGTGCCACAGGTTCTGCTCGTACCAGGGTCGAGCTCCAGACTCCATCTCCGATGCGTTCCTCCTGCCCTGGACGGGTCCCCTCCTATACGCGTTCCCCCTGTTCCCGCTTGTCCACCGAGTTCTCCTCAAGCTGCGGAGGGACAAGGCCCACATCATACTCGTCGCTCCAGCCTGGCCGAGGCAGCACTGGTACACCCTGCTCCTCGAGCTCTCCATTCAGAATCCCATTCCCCTACCGTTATGGCCGGACCTCATCTCTCAGGACCTCGGCAGGCTTTGTCACCCGAACCTGCGGTCGCTGCATCTCACAGCTTGGTTCCTGAGTGGCTGACCGACGCAGAGAGGGGTTGTTCGGCAGCGGTGCAACGAGTTCTGCTGGAAAGCAGGAAACCCTCGACACGGGCTACTTACCTCGCTAAGTGGAAACGCTTCGCACTCTGGTGCGACCAACGAGGCCTCAACCCATTCTCGGCCCCCATCCAGACAGTCCTCGATTACCTCTGGTACCTGAAAGGTCAAGGTCTCGCAATCTCCTCCTTGAGGGTGCACCTGGCAGCGCTGTCAGCATTCCTGCCTGTGATAGAAGGCCGCTCTCTCTTCTCCAACCCAATGGTAGCCCGCTTCCTTAAAGGGTTAGACCGTCTCTTCCCGCAGGTGCGTCCGCCCGCTCCGACTTGGGACCTGAACCTAGTTCTCGCCCGCCTGATGGGACCACCCTTCGAGCCCCTGGCCTCGTGCTCTCTGCTCCATCTTACCTATAAGACGGCCTTCCTCGTGGCGATTACATCCGCCAGACGGGTCTCAGAGCTCCGCGCCCTGACGGCGACTCCCCCGTATACCGTCTTTCACGGGGATAAGGTGCAGCTCTGACTGCACCCGGCCTTCCTCCCCAAAGTGGTGTCGGCCTTCCATCTCAACCAGGACATCTTCCTCCCGGTCTTCTTCCCGAAGCCACATGCCTCGCCTCGGGAACAGCAGCTCCATACCCTCGACGTTCGTAGAGCGCTCGCTTTCTACATTGACCGGACAAAGCCCTTCTGGCACTCGACCCAGCTGTTTGTGGCAATCGCTGACCGCATGAAAGGCGAGCCAGTTTCCTCGCAGCGGATTTCTTCCTGGGTGACATCCTGCATTAGAACGTGCTACGAGCTTGCTCGCGTTCCCCCGTGCCGACTCACCGCGCACTCGACGAGGGCACATGCCTCATCGGCCGCTTTCCTGGCACACGTCCCCGTCCAGGACATCTGTAGAGCGGCCACCTGGTCTTCTGTCCACACCTTCGCCTCCCACTACGCGTTGGTGCAGCAGTCTCGAGATGACGCAGCCTTCGGCTCTGCGGTGTTGTACTCCGCCACGTCTCATTCCGACCCCACCGCCTAGGTAAGGCTTGGGAATCACCTACAATGGAATGCATAGGAGCAATCACTCGAAGAAGAAAAGACGGTTACTCACCTGTAGTAACTGGTGTTCTTCGAGATGTGTTGCTCCTATCCATTCCAGACCCGCCCTCCTTCCCCACTGTCGGAATAGCCGGCAAGAAGGAACTGAGGAGCGGACGGGCCGGCTGGGGTATATAACAGGCGCCGTGGCGGCGCCACTCCAGGGGGCGCCAGCCGGCCCGCCGGAGTTGCTAGGCTAAAAATGTTCCGAAGAACCGGGCACGCGCGGCGCGCGCACCTACAATGGAATGGATAGGAGCAACACATCTCGAAGAACACCAGTTACTACAGGTGAGTAACCGTCTTTTCTGTGCAAAACACCAAAGCTTTTAACAGAAAGGAAGAAAAGGAAATGGCCACATGATGCGACTAGCACATAAGGAATGAAACACAAGATGCTTCTCCCATGTGCATTGACTTTTAACCTTGTTTGTGGTGATGTTGTATCCATGTTGGTCCCAGGGGTCCTCTGGGGCGCCGGGCATTGGCCACTTTCGGGAGAGTGGGCTAGATGAACTGGTCTGACTCAGTGTGGCTGTTCTTATGTTCTAACTGCTGGTTATGGAAGAGACGACCTTCCAGGCTACACAGAACTGAAGAAGGGTGCTGGGTTAGCTCCACAGCTTGTCTCTTTCACCAACAGAGGTTGGTCCTCTGCAAGCTCTTACCCTCACCCGCCTTGTCTCTCTTGGACTCTGAAAAGTGTTTTCTCTCCACTCCCCTTGGAGAGACGTTAAGTTTCCCTTTGGGCAACTATCAGGCTGAAGCAATTGTATTGACTGTGACACTAGAATTGAAGATTTAATATTATAAATGAATGAGTCTAAACCTGAGGTTCTGGTTTTCACATTGGTTTTTCTAACTCAGTTCCCAATTCTCTTCTAGAAAGGCCACCAGGCTGCCTGCCCAGCCCAGCAAAAGTGGCCAGGAGAAAGCCCACAATGCTGCTCTTTCAGGTAGTTGAAGGCTGCTATCAAACTCCCCTCACTCAGTCAGTCCCTAGTCTGTAGCAGTGCATGGGATTCTTCCATCCTAAGTGCAGGACTCTGCACTTCTCCTTGTTGAACCTCCTCAGATTTCTTTTGGCCCAATCCTCCAATTTGTCTAGGTTGCTCTGGACCCAAACCCTGTCCTCCAGCGCTTGGATTCTTTACATGCTTTCACAGAGCAAAGAGCACATGTTCCATGATTTCATAGGGCAGAGTTTTGTGCTATCGGGAGCTTTCCCTGTGTGAATTTGACAGGTGGATCAACATAGAGACACATTGTGACCCTTCTCAGGGTGCTGAGGGCTGTGAGTCTCCTTGTTGCCACCTGCCACAAGGAAGAGGGAGTTTTGCATTTGGCAGCTGGATGTTAGTGACCAAACTCACCAGCCTGCTGGAAATCAAGGACCCTCCTCTGAGCTACAGCAGCCACCTTAACCCTTGAGTTCCTTCAATGTGTCCCCCTCTGGGGTCCAGCCCGGATCACCAGATACTCGGTGAAATCCCAGATCCTCTCTTCCCCAAGTATCCCAGGTTACTAGTTGTTACTGTGGACCATTGCTACTGTATCTCACGCAGCACCTGAGTTCAGTTATCGAACAAGCAAAAAATTTATTTCACAACGGATAGAGATTTAAACAAACAAACGTGAGTGATGTAAACCAACTGTTACCAACTAAACAAAGGCAGAAAGTAATAGAATAGAAAGGCCAGCACAAAAAAACAGAGAGAGGAACAATAAGATACTAAAAGGACAATGGTTGGAACTCTCCATTTCTCTCAGTCTTTGGATTGATGGGTACTAGAGCTGTAGCAACAGTTGAGGAACCAGGGTAAATTAAATCAAATTAACTTTTCAAGATTAGCCATCATTTCCTGTATGACTAACAAAACACAAAACCAAGACAACTTTCAGTTTTCCAAAATAATTTAGATTATCACACAGTCTCTTACTCTTTAACCAACAACTTCACCTATAATTTCATTTTCATTGGTAACAATAACATATTCAAAGATCACAAATTCTTGTCATATATGTTAGTTTTCTTTTAATCCCCATTGCCAACAACTGAACCCTGGTTTTTATTGTGGTTTGTCCCAACGTAGGTCCCAACCACTTCTGTGAGTTCATATATCTCAGGATCTTCTGCCATATGTGTTGGTAGAAGGGGTCTTCTACGTCGGAATGTTTGCATCATGGAGAAAAATACCTCTCTTTTCACACTTTTTAATCTTTCAAAGTAGGAGGAGGCAGAGAAGTAATGTAGATGCATAAAACACAAGAGAAACCTCTCTGGTCTACACTAAAGACATTTATCGGGATAACTATATTGCTTAGGGGTGTGAAAAATCCACACAGCTGAGCAACGTAGTTACACAGCCCTAACCCCCTGTGTAGATAGTGCTACATGAGCGGGAGAGCTTCTCCTGCCAACATAGCCACCGCCACTTGCGGGGGCTGGACTAATCAAGTCCAATGGGAGAAATCTCTCCCATTGGCTTACAGTATCTGTTATTGCAGTGCTACAGCAGCGCAGCTACATTGGTGGAGCTGTGCCAACATCAGCTTAATTGTGTAGCCACAGGGTCAGACACAAAACCATAGTCTCAGGATTTAACATGCGTGTATCTGGAAGTCTGAAATTGGAGGCTGACACATTTGTTGCCTCATTGGTTACCATCATTTCTAAAGCATGAAAGTCCTTGTTACCCAACCAGGAAGCCAGTTTGGGATCCACAGGGAAGGACTGTGCTATGAAGCACTATCTCTTTGCATCCAAACAGTGAAGGATGACTGTTCTCAATCTAACCCTGGCATACTTTGGAAGTGTAATCAGTGACACTGAACTAGGAAGTGGAGTTGTACAAACAATTTTCCTTGGGTCACCATAGCTTCCTTTACTGGGGTGGAAACCAAGAACTGGGTGTGGACTCTTTCAACCTCAGCTCTTTCCAAATCCTTGGTCTTTGATAGAGTAAAGATACTGTTCTCTGAAGTAGAATACTTTACAAAACCACTTAAAATCTCAGCAGTGTGAATGAGGAATGGCTTCCTGAAACATGCCCAGCTTTTCTTTAATTCGGTGGCACAGGTCCAGGGAAGGGACTGGATACAGGCCTGGATCAGAATCTTCGTTAGTTACCAGAGCTGGAGATTCTATTAAAAAATGGCTATTTTTCTGAAGCTATTACATTTTCAACATTGGTTTCATTTTATACACATCTTTAGCACCTACAAAGGATAAATTTGACAAAAACTCCACTTCTATTTCCTCAACATCTGTGTCATGAAGGGCTACATCTCCCATATCATAGGATTAGCTAGGAGAGATCTTCTGTAGGGCCTGGTTTACAAATGCTTTGGGAACCAAACACATGGGCATTTTGCCTAGTTCAAAATCACTTACCATGGAATTCTCTTCCCAGATCATCGGAGACAATATTGCCTTAAACAACTGAAATACACTGTGATCAGATGCACTTCCTTCAGTTAGTTGGGGTTCTGCTGTTGTTCACCATTTCTGAGTGAAAATTTTAAATCACTGCTGTCTCTTTGTTAGCCTGTCCAGTAAATTAGAGAGTTCTCTCCTGTTGATAGAACTGCACTTCAGCTTTCTCCATGTCATCATGGAGGGATGGGGAAAAAGCAAAGCTGAAATCATACATGAGGACTTTAGCAAAGGGTCATTGTCTTAAATTCTCCAATACATCTGAGCTACATCCTACCAAACTGAACTAATATCCAATTGGGTGACCAAACAGCCTTCAGGAAAGAGAGAAACCCACATCACAGAGAGAGAATACATTACAAAGAAAGTGTCAAGTGAAATTCAAGAGCAGGTTACATCTGATTATTCAGAATCGGGACAAGAGAGTCTCCCATCACATTCTCCTCTGATCCATTCAAACCTGCTTCCCTCATCCCTGTCTCCATAGTCAGTTATGTTATTTACAATTTTTTTTCTATCCTAGCATCCCCATAATGAGGGAAAAACAGCCCTCTTGCCAGAAGTGGCTTTACAATAGATGGAACCTGGAATTTAAACTCTAAATGATCACACTGTATTTGGGATCCATTTGAATCCCACCCCCCAGGACTTTGACACTTTCATCTCCAGTCATAGCGACTCTGATATAGGATTAAAGAAGTCAAAACATCATCTGCAAGCACAGACAATGCAGAATGCTTCATCACATGACACTTTGAGAAGTGGATGGATAGAATGTGATGAAGATAAACTCTGCCTGGCTCAGGCAAAAGGTAACAGTTCTGCAGTGATGGGGAAGGAGGGAATCCGAGTCACCCCATCTCCTTCCAGTGTCACAGAAGCTGAAATTATACTTTTTTCCTGCCCCTGCTCCTCTTCATTTACATATAATTTGAAAAATTCCCAATATATCTGCTCTTCAGCACAACCCAGAGAGACGTGAGAACAACTGGCAAGGATACAATCTGTATCACTGGTGACTCTAACAATAACTTTGCAATAGGAGGAATGGTATAAATGTGACGCTCCCTGGTTCCTCATAGGAAGGGCACACTCAAATTACTTGTGGGACAATAGAAAGAACAAATAGGTCCATCTCAAAAGAGGACAAACTGCAAAAGGCAAAAATGGGCCACTCATCTGGACAAGCTGAGGGATAACGGTGCTGCACACAGTTCAAAGAGCTTTAAAAGTTACTATGTGGGAATCAGGACAAGTATTGTAGCCCTGAGGATTAATCTGTTGGTCTGTATAAAATGTCTTTTTGATAAAAGTGTGTAGGCTGCATAGATTAATAGAATTTGCAATAGCTGTAAACGCAAGATACCTAGAAGCTTCTAAACCAGACATCCTGGCCTATTTCCTCTGTGATGCTGAAAGCAACCTTTAAGACCCTTACTCAGAAAAGTGATAATAGGAAACAAACCTACGCAAATTGTCTAGGGACTTTCTGAATATCTGCTAACCTTTCACCTAGTTAGGTGCAAAAGTAGGGTATTTCTGCCCACAAAATACAACAAGTCTACCACAAGATACGTAGATAGTTGTCATTAGCACGCACACAAAAGGTCAGCCAATGAAAACAGGTACCCTCACCTTTCCATGGGGGAAAGACAAATTTGGGCATAGGAAGGATTTCTCCCTATAAAAGGTGTGATAATCCACCATTAGGGCAGGCGATACACCCATCCTTCTATTCTCATCGCCTCACCCTGCCTACACCTACGAAAGCTGTCAACTAATGATAAGTCGTAGTGTTCTGTCCTTTCACAGCTGTAAGTATGAAATAATTCTTAATTTCTACTTCACCTCTAAAGCATTTATGCTAAGAAGGGTTTAATTCATAACCAGTTTCTTTGTAACTTCCTCTAGCAGAGGTGTGAAATTTACTCTAGCGCTGTAGAGTACATTTAAAACTGTATAATATCATATTATATCTCTTAAAGAACTGTGATATTTTGTAACTTTGTAATCTCATACTGCTTTTAACATTTTACATTTACTTCTTGTTTTGTTGATTTTAAATAAAAGGTCTTGTTTGACTAAACTCTGTCTCTGTCCTAATTCCTGTAATACACCCCAATCTCCTTGTATTAAATTCTGTGTAGCCTGATTCAAGACGAACTTTTATCTTCTGATCACACATATTGGCGAGCCATATCCATATTATTAATATCTATTAATTATTACTAACATTCTTAATTAATTAGAAAATTAATTATTACATACAACTAAATTAAGTGGATAAATTCCACTGTCCCTACTAACCCTCCCCAAATCAGGCAACAGTATTAAAGAAAAGAAAGTATTGATAGCCCTAGAGATTTTTACAATGTTGAGCTCCCTTGCAGATTCTCTGATGGCTAACATGGGCTGAGTGCCAAGAGAAGGTTTTCCCACACTCACTGCATTCATAGGGCCTCTCCCCTGTGTGTATTTCCCTGCTCAGGACTCCTGGGGTAGGTCTACACTTACCGCGCGGGTCGACGCGGAGAGTTCGACTTCTCGGAGTTCGAACTATCGCGTCTAATCTAAACGCGATAGTTCGAACTCCCCGCGCGCTCCGGTCGACTCCGGAACTCCACCACTGCAAACGGCGGAGTCTTTAAATATATCAGAGGGATAAATACCAGGGAAGGAGAGGAATTATTTCAGCTCAGTGCTAATGTGGACACGAGGACAAACGGATATAAATTGTCAGTTAGGAAATTTAGGCTTGAAATTAGACGAAGGTTTCTAACCATCAGAGGAGTGCAATTCTGGAACAGCCTACCGAGGGAAACAGTGGGGGCGAAGGACCTCCATGACTTTAAGATTAAGCTGGATAAGTTTATGGAGGGGATGGTATGATAGGATAACGGGTTTAGTCAATAGGTCAATAACGTGCCACACTGGTAATTAGTACAAAGGGTCAATGTTTGGATATGGTTAGCCTTTTCCAGAGGGTCTAGCTGGAGAGTCTTGCCTGCATGCTCGGGGTTCAGCTGATCGCCATATTTGGGGTCGGGAAGGAATTTTCCTCCAGGGTAGATTGGCAGTGGCCCTGGAGGTTTTTCGCCTTCCTCCGAAGCATGGGGCAGGGGTCGCTTGCTGGTGGATTATCTGCTACTTGAAGTCTCTAAATCATGATTTGGAGCATTCAACAGCAGAGTCAAGGGAGAGAATTAGTTCAGAAGTGGGTGGATCGGCTTAGGTGGCCTGCATCTTGCAGGAGGTCAGACTAGATGATCATAATGGTCCCTTCTAATCTTGAATTCTATGATTCTATGATTCTTGGAGTCGCGGATTCGATTCCGCGACGTCTGGACGGGTCAGTAGTTCGAAATAGGGTACTTCGAATTCAGCTATGCTATTCACGTAGCTGAATTTGCGTACCCTAGTTCGACCCCCCTTCTTAGTGTAGACCAGGCCCTGGACACATTCCTTTTCCATCTTTGGGATAATGCTCTGTTTTTACCCACTGGCTCAACATTTTCAGGCTGAGAATTCTGCTCCTCTTTCTCACATGCCATTGCATCACCTGCTGTGACAGAGACAGAAACCTCAAACAGGGATGGAAAGGGGAAGACCAAACACAAACAAGTGCTGAAGACAGGTCAAATAAAAATCAGGAGCTGAACTCCCCCAAACTCTTCCCCCAAATAGGAGAGAGGAGGGGGATGAATTCAGCCTTCACATCCCATCCAAATACGCAGGGGGAAGGGAGGAAGCTACTGCCTGGTGTCTGCTAGGATCTATAGGAAGCCATGAACAATATTTACCCTGAGGATATGACCCCTGCTAGGGATAATAATGAACTGAGAGACCTCCCCAAGGGCTTTGTTGGGCATCCCAGATGTTTCCTTCAGGCACTTACAGATTCTGAAGTGGTTTAATGTTTCCTCACCTGTGCAGGGAGCTCTCAGGATCTCTCTTTCCTCTGAACCCTGGAGGTCTGGGACCCATGGCTCTTCCCCTTGTTCCAGCTGGGAGATCACATTATGTTGGAAAACTAGAAACCCTGCTCAGATGAAAGAAAACAAAGGACTTCAGTTGATTTCATAAGACTTGGTCATAAAAAAACATTCTATTCATTTAACTTCAGTGCTTAGTGTGACCTGGTGCTCCAGGGGCAGTTCTCACTGAAAATGCCAAGATCAGGGCAGGCTGAAAAAGGGAGAGCAGATGCTCCCAGAACTGGTGGTTAACACTGAAGTTAAACTCACCGACCAGTCACCAACTGTGCTTCTGATCCCCCACACGGGTTATGTTTTCCAATGGGCTGCACTATGTGCTATTCTGTCATCTAGCACTGCTGAGATCCTGCATTCAGTGATATCCCTGCCCTTCCTGTTCCCTTTCTCCACTGAACCCCACCAGCCAATGCTTCCTGTTCCCAGCTTCCCCAGAACTCTCTCACTGTCTCTGAACCTCTCTGTCAGCAAGAAGCAGAGCCAGGGACAGTTGCCCTCTGTCTGGAGTCTTCGATTTCTGGGACATGGATTTACTTTCTCTGTGTTGTAAGAGGCTCTGTCATAATGAGGGTCTGTTACATTACCCAGAGTACAATCTGGACTGTTAAATAGCTGTGTCCCCTCAGTTCTCCAACCTGGGGTGCCTTTTCCACTGTTTTCCCGTGAGAACAGCCCCTTTTGGCCAATTAACACACAGTCTCCAGCATTTAACTCACTCCCAGCTACACAGTATTGAGTGCTGCTAGACAGCCACTCATGAATTACACTTCAGGAGAAAACCAGCAAATTCTCAAGTGCCCAACTTTCCCCCAGAAATGTTCATTTTGCACTGTCCAGCATGCTACTGAACAACGCAAGCTCATATGAAGTCTAAATTAGCTGTTTCCACTCAAGAGATGGATCTTGGAGTCACTGTGGATAGTTCTCTGAAAACATCCACTCAATGTGCAGCAGCAGTGAAAAAAAGCGAGCAATGTTGGAAATAATTAAGAAAGGGATAGATATGACAGAATATATCATATATCATAACTGTAAAAACAGCAAATAAATCCATGATACACCCACATCTTGAATACTGCATGCAGATGTTGTCACCCCATCTCAAAAAAAAGATATATTGGAATTGGAAAAGGTTCAGAAAAGGGCAACAAAAATGATTAGGGGTATGGAACAGTTATGCCAGACCTAACCCCCAGTTTCACTTGAGCAAACAGGAGCTATTTGACACTGTACGATACGGCTCCTGTGCTCTGTTCCCAAAGTGTTCTGCAGCAGGGGAGGGTCTCTGGTAGCGTGTCTGTCACTGGCATATTGGGGTGATGCTGAAACAGGAGAGAGTAGAGGTGACATTGTGGGGCTGGTGTGAACTTTATCTCTTCATTTCCCCTTCCAAGAACCGAGGGGACAGGAACCCTTACCCAGCGAGGTCACAGTCTCATAGTTCTCCTGCATGACATCCCAGTAGAGGGCTCTCTGAGCGGGGTCCAGCAGAGCCCACTCTTCCCTGGTGAAATGCACAGCCACCTCCTCGAAGGTCACCGGCCCCTGAAAGAGCAAGAGTCCAACACTCAGGACCTGCTGCCCCACTCACAGCCCCACTATTTGTGGCGAGAGGAGCGAATCAAATGGAAGCTCTGGGTGGATCCCACTCAACAGAGTCCCACCCCCACCCCGCTCAGCGTATCCAGCAAATACCCAGGGTGAGGGGACGAAGAGAGAGCCCCTTGTCTCTCCCAGCAGATCCATCACACACCTACTGGCCACCGACTGATACAGGAGATGGAGCCCCTAGCAGGGTCCAGGGACAGCTCCCTGGTAGGAAGCCCAATAATAACCTCATTGTGAGGAGCGGGATATGAAGGGAGAGGCAGCTCCAATAAGCCTGACTCATGGGTGCCCCCTTCATATCTCACAGCAGCCGCTGGTTAGTGAGCTCAGGCTCCAGCCCTGGGAGTCTGGTGAGTTTTACCAGCTCCATGTAGGTGGGCTATTTTCTCTCTTCACAAATTAGGGCATTTCCACCTCCAAACCTCCTGGGTCTGTTCCTAGAATCTAGGCCACTTATTAAATAACTCCCAGCAGCTTTGCCACACCCTGGCCTCCTGCTTTCCCCATGCTGTGAATTTCCTGCCCTGCACCAACCTCCAGACCAGACTGTGCAAACCTTCCCATCTCCGGTGTATTTGCTCTCCCTCTCCTCCAGCAGGAACCCACCAGCAACCCCCCGATAATCTCTACCTGAACTGACTCCACTGCAGCCATTTCTCTTCCCTGTCCCACGCCAGGCTGGGATGAGCTGGAGCAAAACATGGACGTCATTCTGCAGCCTGTCTGGGGGAGAAGGGCAGTTGTGGGCGTCTCACAACCGGTTTTAGTTAATTTCACATCAGAATTCCCCCAGGCCCTTTCCCTGCAGACAGACACCCTAGATCCTGCCATGCTGGGAAATGCTCAATCTGTTTATTACAATGTTGACCTGGCTCCTCCTGCCAGGCTAAGCCCAGACACATTTTTTACCTCCCTTCTCCCTCTCCTCACCCCGTAACAAAGTCTCTGAACACAAGGCTAGAAAAGAACAGAACCAAAGGAGTCACTGTGGGGGATTCCCTCGGACACTGACCCCACGGCAGCCACACCCCAGCAGGGGGAATATGGAGTCAGGAACTGGCTTTTCCTCTCTCTGATCCTTGTTTTGTTCACTGGAAAGTGGCTCTGCCCAGGGATGCAGCAATACATGTGTCTGGGTGGACTAGAGAGCTGGAAATCTCTCCCCCCTCATTTCTCCCACTGCCCCTTTCAGTTTCTCCTTCCCCGTCCTCTCTCCCTGCCCCTCTGGCTGGGACAGTCCCATTCCTGGGGGCTTTGCTCTCCCATGGCTGGATTTTCTCCTGGCAATTGCTAATGGGAGGAGAAATGAGGAGGGGCTTTTTGTGCAGAGTCACTTTCTTGCCAGTCCCCAGCACTTTCCCTGAGGTCTGTCAGTTACCTGGAGACTCTGGCTCAGAATTTAGTATTAACAGGGCCCAGGGCTGCCCTAGGGGGCTAGGACCAGCTGGAGAAAGTCATCCCCTGGGCCGGGCAGAGAAGCAGCTTTAATTAAGGTCACTTCCCAGCACAGAACCCCACTGGGGGAGCAGCAGCTGCTAAGCCTGGTCTCCCAGATCACAATGGAGGCTGCAGCGTCTGACCCAGGAAGCTGAACCCCAGTATCCTGAGCAGAGAGGGACAGAGCGTTTGAGCAGCTTCCCTCCTTTAGCTCTCTGGGGAGAGCAGCTAATGAGAGCCCCTCCTGACAGGGAGAATTGCTGATCTCATTTGCCCCACTGGCCATCCGGAGTCACTCCTTGTCTTTCCATACAGTGACTCTGGATTAACAATGGTCTCAATGAAACCAGAGTTCAGAAAGAATGAGTCCAGAACGCTGTGGAAGAGACCATTGTGCGGCAGTGCTGACCCCCCTTCCCACCTCCCTCACCCCCAGATCCAGGACAAGGACTGGACAATGGACTGGACAATCTAGGACAATGGAACTGGAAGTTCCTGCAGTTTTCAAGAGGGGAGAAAAGCAAAAATCTGTGATTTCACCTCACAGTGTTTGATAAGTGGCTAGAAAGTTATCACAGTGACTGGGCCTGGCCGGGGAGTGTCGGGCAGTGCTTGGAGCCAGGATTCTGGCATAAGCTAATCAGGGAGAAGAAGCGAGGTCAGGAGCAGCCCCCAGAGCCCCAGCCAGCCCCCACCCCAGATATTCCCTGGGACCCAGCCCCCAGAGTCCCTGGCCAGGGACCTCAGATACCCCTCAGAGCCCCACTGGCCAGAGAACCCCCACCAGACCTTCACTGCCAGGTTGGGAATCCCAAAGGGTTCCCCCCACCAAGAGATCCCAACAGCCAGAGACCCCCCCAAAAGGGACCCCCCCCACTGGGAACTCAGTCCCTCACTGCCTGCCTAGGACCCCCCCCCCCACCCTCCAGCAGGATCTGCCCTGCCCTTTGCCTGGTACCCCCTCCTCCCCCCTGCGGGATCCCCTGATGCTTTACAGGGGCACCCCCTGGCCTAGCGCCGGGGATTGCACAGAAAATGTGTCACAAACTGCATATTATTAACATGAGAGAAAAACACCAAGATCTGAGGGGATTTTATATTGCTGTTAACGAACTAGTGGAAAAGGGGGACTGTTGGACTGGATTTTATACGACTGTCAATACATAAACACAAAGTAATGGTTCCCCCACCCCCACCATTCCCATGGGCAGCAGGGAGCCCTTTGAGGAGCTGATTAAAAGGGCAAGGGAGCGGGAGCTGGAAGGTCCCTGGATAAAGGAAGGGGGCAGCAGTGGGGGACGGGCGGGTGACTGGCAACTGATGGTTGGGGGCAACTGTGTTGGTAGTTAGGGGGCAACAACTGGGATTGGGAAACGGGGGTCTGGGCAGTCCCCACGGGGGACACATGCGCCTCCCTTCCAGTGATGAGCTGCTAAAATCTTAACAACCGGTTCCCTATAAAAAGTTCTGATTTAAGGGATGTGCCACAGTATGGATTTTTTGTACCAATAGGATTACCATATGTCCGTATTTTCCCGGGAGGAATTTTTAAAATTTACCACCCAGACAGCGATTTAAGAACCTAAAAGCCTGACATCTCTGGGAAAATACAGATGTATGTTAACCCGACCTAAAGTTCTTTTTTACAAAGATGGGCCTGAACTAGAAATGAGCTCCGTTTTACATGTGTGGGTCCCCGCCACTCCCTGGGGTGTGCTAGGGTGACCAGATGTCCCAATTTTATTGGGACAGTCTCAATTTTGGGGTCTTTTTCTTATATAGGCTCCTATTACCCCTCACCCTGTCCCGATTTTTCACACTTGCTGTCTGGTCACCCTCGGGTGGGCACAGGTGTGGGTCCCAGCTGCTCCATGCCCCCCTCATTGAAGCAGGTGTGCAGGGTTAGTGCCCTGAGAACTGCAGGGCACCAGTGGACATGAGGCTAGCTGCAGACAGGGGCGTGGAGCAGGGCTAGCTGGAGGTAGGGAGTGTGACACGGGCTGGCTGCAACAGGGGCTGGCTGTGGGCAGGTGGTGCAGACAGGCTGTGGCGGGGAAAGGGGCTGTGGCAGGGGTTGGGGGGTTGGCAGGGGCAGGGACTGTGGCAGGAGGCAAGGGGGGTGGCAGGGGCTATGGCAGGACGGATGGCAGGGGCTGGCTCAGGCCAGGGGGTGCAGACAGGGGCTGGCGGGGGCGGCAGAGGCTGCGGGTGGGGGAGGGTGGCAGGGGGCAGCTGTGGGCAGGGAGGAGCGGGGGGGTGCAGACACTCACACAGGGGGAGCAGCTGGGAGCAGGAGGTGGCTGTAGGCAGGGGCTGCGGGCAGGGGGTGCAATGGGGGGTGGCAGGGCAGGGGGTGCAGACGGGCAGGCAGGGGGTGCAATGGGGGGTGGCAGGGTAGGGGGTGCAGACAGGGGGCTGGGGGCAGGGCAGGGAGTGCAATGGGGGGTGGCAGGGCAGGGGGTGCAGACAGGGGCTGGCTGCAGGCAGGGGGTGCAATGGGGGGTTGCAGGCAGGTAAGCCGGGCCAGGGGAGGGAGGGGGACGGAGCTCACGGCCCAGTCCGGCTCCACCTGAGCGGCTCCTCCTGGCCCCGTCCGAGCGCCCCAGCCGGGTCCCGGCCAAGCACCCCTGGCTCGGGCTGGTCCCGGCCTAGCAGCTCCAACATGGCCCAGCTCGGGCCCCGCAGCACCGGTCCCGGCCGAGCGGCTCCAGCCCGGATCAGGGACTCGGATCCTGTGGCGCCAGTCGCGGTCCTGACCCCAGGCAGTGTGGTAAGGGGGTAGGGAACAGGGAGGGGGTGTTTGGTGGGTTGTGGGGGGCTGGACAGGGGTCGGGGAGGTCAGAGTACAAGGGGGTTGAATGGAGGCAAGGGTCCCGGGGGGCAGTCAGGAAGGAGCAGGGGTTGGATGAGGTGGTGGGGGGCAGTCAGGGACAGAGAGAAGGGGTGGCTGGATGGGGCAGAGGTTCCGAGGGGGCATCAAGAATGAGAGGAGGGGTTTGATGGGGTGGCAGGGGGCAGTCAGGGGACAGGGAAGGGGGGGAATGGGTCAGGGGTCCCGGGGGGGGTGTCAAAAACATGGGGGGCACGACCCTCTCGTGAGGTGAGGAGGAGGGAACCGGTTGTTAATATTTTGGCAGCTCATCACTGGACAGGAAGCCATCTCAATTTACATACAGAATGGAGAGCAGAGAACCACACTGAATTCTGAGACCAGAAAAAGCAGGGAAGCACTGCATCATGGGAATCTCTGCTCCAGATGCTAATGAACCTACGCCTGCCCACACCCAGCTCAGCAATTATCAGACCAATTGTAGCAATGGATCCTTAATTGATGCCCAAATAGTGAAGCCGCCTAGTGGCATTGTGAGCTCCCTTGAAGAAAACACCACCCACAGCCAAGAGTGATCAGCTCCTATTGTCTAGTACAAAGAAAACCCTTGAGTCATCAGCCTTACCTATATACATTGGGAGTGAGAACAACAAGATAACAACAGATATAGCTAGAGGGGGACAGGCAGGTGTAAGGAAGAGGGGGGGGGGACGGATACTAGATCTACAGGTCATGCTGGTAGTACTGTGTCCCTACCGAGTTGGGTGAAAAGAGTGAGAGGAGCCCAACAGCAAAAATTAGGATGTTTGTTCACCAATGCGAGAAGCTTAGGTAATAAAATGGAGGAACTGGAGCTCTTGGTCCGAGAATTGAAACCGGATATCGTAGGAATAACCGAAACATGGTGGAACGGTAGCCATGACTGGAGTACAGGTATGGAAGGGTATGTGCTGTTTAGGAAAGACCGATGCAAAGGTAAAGGTGGGGGAGTAGCATTGTATATCAATAATGAGGTGAAATGTAATGAAATAACTAGCAATGCAATGGATAATACGGAGTCTGTCTGGGCAATGGTCACATTGGGGAAGAAAACTACTAGAGCCTCACCCGGGATAGTGATTGGGGTGTGCTATAGACCGCCGGGATCTAGCCTGGAGACGGATAGAGAGCTCTTTAATGTTTTTAAGGAGGTAAACACTAATAGGAACTGCTTGATCATGGGGGATTTTAACTTCCTGGATATAGATTGGGAAACAAATGCTAGTAATAATAATAGGGCTCAGCTTTTCCTAGACGTGATAGCTGATGAATTCCTTCATCAAGTGGTTGCTGAACCGACGAGGGGGGATGCCATTTTAGATCTGGTTTTGGTGAGTAACGAGGACCTTGTTGAGGAAATAGTTGTAGGGGACAACCTTGGCTCGAGTGATCATGAGCTAATTTGTTTCAAAATAAATGAGAGGATAATCAATATTGCATCTGAGACTAGGGTTTACGATTTCAAAAGGGCTAACTTTACTAAACTAAGGCGACTAGTTAGGGAAGTGGACTGGACTAACATATTTAGGGATCTAAAGGCAGATGACGCCTGGGGTTACTTCAGGTTGAAGTTGCAGGAGATGTCAGAGGCATGTATCCCGAGAAAGGGAAAACGGCTCGTAGGTAGCAGTTTTAGACCGAGCTGGATGAGCACGCGTCTCAGAGGGGTCATTAAGAAAAAACAGAAAGCGTACCAGGAGTGGAAAATGGGAGGGATCAGCAAAGAAACCTACCTTATTGAGGTCAGAGGGTGTAGGGAAGCAGTGAGAAAGGCAAAGCGACGGGTGGAGATGGACCTAGCGAAGGGGATTAAAACCAATAGCAAAAGGTTTTTTAGCCATATAAATAGGAAGAAAACCAAGAAAGAAGAAGTGGGACCGCTTAAAACTTTGAACAGAGTGGAGATTAGGGATAATCTTGGAATGGCACAATATCTGAACGAATATTTTGCCTCGGTCTTCAATGAGGCTAATGAAGGGCTAAGGAATAGTGATAGAGGGACCGATGGGAATGAGGATATGGGGGTAGACATTACGGTATCGGAGGTGGAAACCAAACTTGAACAGCTTAACGGAAGTAAGTCGGGGGGACCGGATAATCTTCACCCTAGAATATTAAGGGAATTAGCGAGTGATATTGCTAGCCCGTTAGCGATGATTTTTAATAAATCTCTAAATTCGGGGATTGTACCGTTGGACTGGAGATTAGCTAATGTAGTTCCTATATTCAAGAAGGGGAAAAAAGTGACCCGGGTAACTACAGGCCTGTTAGTTTAACATCTGTAGTATGCAAAGTCATGGAAAAAATTTTAAAAGAGAGAGTGGTTACGGAGCAGGAGGCCGATGGCAACTGGGATAGTTTACAGCATGGATTTACGAAAGGTAGATTGTGCCAAACCAACCTGATCTCCTTCTTTGAGAAAGTAACAGATTTTTTAGACAAGGGAAATGCGGTGGATCTAATATATCTGGATTTCAGTAAGGCGTTTGATACGGTACCGCATGAGGAATTACTGGTTAAATTGGAAAAGATGGGGATTGAAATGAAAATCCAGAGGTGGATAAGGAGCTGCTTAAAGGGGAGACTACAGAGGGTAGTATTGAAGGGGGAACTGTCGGGTTGGAGGGGGGTTACCAGTGGAGTTCCTCAAGGTTCGGTTTTGGGTCCGATTTTATTCAATCTATTTATTGCTGACCTGGGAACCAAGAGTAGGAGTGGGCTGATAAAGTTTGCGGACGACACCAAGTTGGGAGGTATTGCCAATTCGGAAAAGGATCGGGATATCCTTCAGGGAGATTTGGATGACCTTGTAAACTGGAGTATTAGTAACAGGATGAAATTCAATAGTGAGAAGTGTAAGGTTATGCATTTAGGGATGACTAACAAGAATTTTAGTTATAAGCTAGGGACGCACCAGTTGCAAGTAACGGAGGAGGAGAAGGACCTAGGAGTCCTGGTTGATCGTAGGATGACTATGAGCAGGCAATGTGATGTGGCCGTTAAAAAAGCAAATGCGGTCTTGGGATGCATCAGGCGAGGTATTTCTAGTAGGGATAAGGAGGTGCTAGTCCCGTTATATAAGGCGTTGGTGAGACCTCATCTGGAGTATTGTGTGCAGTTTTGGTCTCCCATGTTTAAGAAGGATGAATTCAAACTGGAACGGGTACAAAGAAGGGCCACTAGAATGGTCCGAGGAATGGAAGGCCTGTCGTATGAAAGGAGACTTGAGGAGCTCGGTTTGTTTTCCCTAACCAAAAGAAGGATAAGAGGAGATATGATTGCACTCTTTAAATATATCAGAGGGATAAATACCAGGGAAGGAGAGGAATTATTTCAGCTCAGTGCTAATGTGGACACGAGGACAAACGGATATAAATTGTCAGTCAGGAAATTTAGGCTTGAAATTAGACGAAGGTTTCTAACTATCAGGGGAGTGCAATACTGGAACAGCCTACCGAGGGAAACAGTGGGGGCAAAGGACCTCCATGACTTTAAGATTAAGCTAGATAAGTTTATGGAGGAGATGGTATGATAGGATACCGGGCTTAGTCAATAGGTTAATTAAGTGCCGCGCTGGTAAATAGTACATGGGTCAATGATATGATATTCTTAACCTTTTTCCAGAGGGTATGGCTGGAGAGTCTTGCCCGCATGCTCGGGGTTCAGCTGACCGCCATATTTGGGGTCGGGAAGGAATTTTCCTCCAGGGTAGATTGGCTGTGGCCCTGGAGGTTTTTCGCCTTCCTCCGAAGCATGGGGCAGGGGTTGCTTGCTTAAGGAGTGGGGGGATCGGCTTATGTGGCCTGCATCTTGCAGGAGGTCAGACTAGATGATCATATTGGTCCCTTCTGATCTTGAATTCTATGATTCTATGATTCTAAACAAATCTAGTCTTCTCCCTTCAACCATTGTATTTTCTCTACAAAAATCCCCACTCACCCTCCAGTCAGGGTGCTGATGCATAGATCCAAACTAGGCATCAGTTCCACTGGACTCCATCTTCTCCTGGCTGATCGTGCTGGGGACTCTGCCTGTCTCCAGCCCTCAGGACCCTCAGCTACCAGCATCACCTGGGAACCCCGACCAGTTCAAGCCTCATGGAGTGGCTGAGACCCCCCCTCCCCACACACACACTTTCTCTCTCTTGCTCTGTTTTCCTTTCTACCGTAGCTATTAACCTTTAATAGTGGATGTTAGGTTGGTTTAGGGTCCTTGTGCAGTGATCACCAGTATTCAATACATAACCTGCATGGTTCAGCTGGCTGCTTCTCTCTCTCTTGCTGAACCTCACTCTTTTGTGTTTTAGCTTCCCCCAGTCACTCTGCAGCAACGTGTCTCTTACCTAAGCTACAGATCCCTGCAGCGCCCAGAATCCTGTGGGGTTTGCTCATCAAGGAGGTTCCTGCCAGTACAATTGTGATGTGAAGGTGGGGACAGGGCCGTGCTGAATCTGGGACACATAAGGGTAACAGCTTGGAAGTGCTGCTTCATCCAGCCCAGTGAGTCCAGGGGCAGATACGGGGTCAGCGTGGCAGTGCTGATTGACCCGGTCCGCTCAGACTTGCTCTGTTACTGTAGGGGCCGGTGGGTGGGGGCTCATCCGGTTTTGGGGCTGGAAAAACCCAGCCCTAGGGAACCGAGGTCCTGCAGGAGAGCTCCATTGGGAGGGGACGTGCAGAAGGGAGGAGCAGAGCTCCGTATGAAAACACATGTGAGACAAGCAGCACATTGATAGAATTACAGAATCCCCTCCCCAGAAAAGTAACCCGAATAAATGAGCGTACCCCCAAGTAATGGGCAAATCTGGTAACACCGCCCCCTGACAGGACCCCCAGAACTCCTGACCCATCCAGCTCCCTCTGCTCCCTGCCTGCCCCGAGCCCGCTCCACCCCCCAACAGGCACCCCCCCGAACCCTCAACCCATGCAACCCCCCCGCTCCTTGTCCTAACCGCCCCCTCCAGAGACCCCCCCACCCTCTAATCACCCCCCCAACTATCCAACCCCCCCTCCCCACCTCCTGGCAGCTCTGTCTAGTGGCTGCTCCCACTCACACACTCAAAGTGGCAGAGGAGGTTCCCTCTCCCTTGGGGGGAAGGTTGCCTAGTGGTTAAGGCACAGGACTCAGGCTCAGGTGTTCTGGGTTTGAGTCTCTGCTCTGCCACAGACTCCCTGCTCAGCCTTGGGAAACTCACTTCACCTCGTTGTGCCCTAGATCCCACCTGCCTAATGGGGCCAACACTGACCTGCCTCCTGGGCTAAATCCATCCATGGCTGGGTGATGGGGGGGAATGGAGATACCAACATGGGGAGAGTTGGGCTGAATTTCTGCACAGCCGGAGAGCGGGAGCCAGCTCCACAGGGGGGATGGGAGCGAGAGGGGCTCAGGCCAGCTCCACACAGAGGGGGGGTCAGGGCTTCAGCCCTGCAACTTCTGCCCTAAGGTGGCTGGGGCTCCCGAGCCGGGGACTTCAGCCCCACATCTTCTGCCAGGGTCCGGGGTTCTCCTCCCCGCCCCAGGGTGGCTCCTCTCCCCTCCCCCTCCCACTGCAGCTCCTGCTGGGGTCTGGGCTTCCCCTCCCCCACCTCCCAACCCAGCTTGGTGCTTCTCCTCCCCCCTCCAGCTCCCCCCACCGCGGGTATCTGGAGTTTCTCCACCCCCCAACCTCCCCCTGCCCCAGCCCCAGCCCAGCTGGGCTCCCCGGGGCACCCGCCGCTGCTGTGGCCGGAGCCGAGCCTGGCGGGCAGGGAGCAGCGATTCACACGGGGGCCCTGGCAGAGCCCCCAGCCCGAGCGGGGCGGGGCAGCCCCAGGGGAGCGGGGGGGGGGCTCTGCTGCTGCTGGCCCCGCCCCCCCCACCGACCCCTGGGGCTGTTGGGGGGGGCTCACTCAGCCCCCCAGGAGCGGGGGGGGGAGCAGCTGAGCGGAGCCTGCCCAGCAAACAGCTGATCGCAGCTGCGCCCAGGCCGCCCCCTGGGGAAAAGCTCAGCGGAGGAGGCGCCACAAGCTGCCGTCAGCGGGTCACTCCCGGGGGGGCCGAGCACCCGCCTGCAGCCGCCGCAGCCTCCCCCCCCCCCGGAGCCCCCACGGGGGGGGAGCAGCCTCCCCAGCCGGGGCTCAGGGCATTGGGGTGCCGGGCTCCCCCCATGCGCACGCCTGGGCCCGGGACACTCACACACACACTCTGCCCCGGGGCTCCCCTGGTGCCCAGAGACCGATCAACCCCCCGCCTGCCCCCCGCCCTTCCCCGCCTGCAGCTCCGGCCTCACCCCTCCCGCCCCGCCATCCGCACCCAGGGGAGCCCCGGGCCCAGGCTCTGTCCCCACCTGGAGCCCAGTGGGGCCGGGGGCAGCTCCAGCTGCAGCTGAGAACAGCGGCTCCGCTCCGGCCCGGGCGGCTCCAGCGCTGCCGGCAGCACGTGGCCACCAGGGAGCAGCTGCTGAGCCCGGGCTCCTGTGTCACAATGTGCCAGAGCCCCGCCCCCAGGAGCTGCCCCGCCCCTGGGCTGTGCCAGAGCCCCGCCCCCAGGAGCTGCCCCGCCCCTGGGCTGTGCCAGAGCCCCGCCCCCAGGAGCTGCCCCGCCCCCGGGCTGTGCCAGAGCCCTGCCCCCAGGAGCTGCCCTGCCCCCTGTCTGTGCCAGAGCCCTGCCCCCAGGAGCTGCCCCATGTTGGGTCTCTGGGATTTGTTCTCCTGCCTCCTACTTCCCAGCACCCACCGCTCCCAGCTGCTCCCTTCCTGTGTCTGCAAACACCCCCCCGGGAGGGCTGCAGCGCTCGCTGGGGCTGTCTCCAGTGGCTGAAGTTGCCTCCATCTCTAATCACCTGGGGCGGGGGTAGAGGGAACGAAGGGAGGAGATGGGCCCAGGGTGTGAAAGCAGAATTAGGGGGCAGGGAAAGAAGGACTGTTTGGAAAGGTGGAAAGGAAAGGCTCCTGGGTGATCCAGATGGAGTCAGAAGCAGTTGGGCAGCAGAGGCTCAGATAAATTGAGGGGAACCCCCTGGGTGTCCCAGTGTTGGCCAGGGATTGTACAGCACCTAGCGCAATATGGGGTCCCGATCTCAGTCATGGTCTGTGCAGCACCTGGGAGCCCTAATGTCTGTTTCCTGATCACAGGCACTAGGGATGGAGTGAGGGAAACCTCAGCACCTGAAGGGTTAATGCAGCCCTGTGTGCAACCCCTGCTAGGGTGACCAGACAGCAAATGTGAAAAATTGGGACAGGGAGTGGGGGTAATAGGAGCCTATATAAAAAGGCCCAAAAATCGGGACATCCGGTCACGCTAGTCCCTGCTGCGCTCATGAGGGGTTGGCTTAGAGGGTTGTAGTAATAACAGCAGCAAAGAGTCCTGTGGCACCTTATAGACTAACAGACGTATTGGAGCAGGAGCTTTCGTGGGTGAATCCCCACTTCATCAGACGCACCAATAGTCCCATATGGGCTAGCGGTCAGGATTCCTGGTTTTCACCGAGGGGGCCTGGGTTCAACTTCTGGTGTGGGAACAGTGCAGAGCTTTTGCCCAGAGTGGAGACAGGAAATGAAAGGAACAGGAAGGGATCCTGCCAGCAGGGAGTTAGACAGTGTGGGGAGGGGATCCCAGAAGTGGGGGTGGGGGGCAGAGGTCTGAGCGGAGACCAGGGAAGGATCCCAGCAGTGTGGGAAGTTGAGAGCACAGGCCTGGCATGGGGACCTGGAAGAGTGAATGTGTCCCTCTAAACCCATCAACTGCAGACTAGGCAGGACTGGAAGAATTACGTATTTGTTGGTAAATGTCTATTTCTGTGTAAACGCACAACCCAATGGCAAAATATTTCCATCGATAATCATCAAAACTGACAGATGGGCAGAGTAAGAAACATGCTGCTTGAGAACTTACCCTGTTGTAGGGGCAGCAGTGATCTGTGTGCTCCATATCACCTGTATGCCCAAAAGGTCTGTTACACTCCCCCCACCCCCCGCCCCATCTCCTCTCCCTCTCTGAATGCCTGTGAAGTGGCTTTCCCCCTCCCCCCCTCCTGCAATGCTTGTGGGATGAAGGGGCTGGTTGAACAGCTGGTTGAAGATCAGAAGAGCTCCTAGATAGACAAGCATAGGCGGCAGGTTATATACACCTGCGGTGCCCGGGCTCCAGGAATATTCAGGGCCAGGTGCCCTGCTCCAGCAATATTTGGAGCTGGGTCTCTCCCCTGGCCCTGCCTGGATCAGACCCCAGCCCCCGCGGACCTTCCCCCCCCCCCACACCGCATCCCTGCCTGGAGCAGGTCCCAGCCCCCGCCTGCCACCCCCCCCCCGCATTTCCCCGCCCCCCCCGCCATGCCACGTCCCTGCCTGACAGAAACAGGGCCGGCTCCAGACCGAAGCGCGCGCTTGGGGCGGCGTCCCGTGGGAGGGCGGCAGGCAGCTCCGGTGGACTTCCCACAGACGTGCCTGCGGAGGGTCCGCTGGTCCCGCGGCTCCAGTGGAGCATCCGCAGGCACATCTGCGGGAGGTCCACCGGAGCCGCGGGACCGGCGACCGCCAGAGCGCCCCCCGCAGCGTGCCGCCGTGCTTGGGGCAGCGCAAATCCTAGAGCCGCCCCTGGACAGAAAGCACCTCTCCCCTGCCTGCTGGAGCTGTCAGAGATCAGCTCCGGGCAGAACGGCTGTCTGCTGCCGCAGGGTCCTAGCGCCTGCCCACCACAAATGGCAAGGCAGGCTGCCCTTACCCTGAGCCTCTCCAATGCCCCAAACCCTCAGCCCCAGCCAGAGCCCTCATCCCCCCACACCCTAATCCTCAGCCCCATCCCTGAGCACCCTCATCCCCCCGCACCCTAATCCTCAGCCCCAGCCAGAGCCCTCATCCCCCTGCACCCTGATCCTCATCCCCAGTCAGAGCCCTCAGCCCCCCGCACCCTGATCCTCTGCTCCAGTCCTGAGCCCCCCACATCATGAACCCCTCATCCTCTGCCCCACATCCCTCACCCCATACCCCCTCTGCCCTGAGCCCGCTCCTGCATCATGAACATCTCAGCGCCAGCCAGAGCCCTCATCCCCCCGCACCCTAATGCTCTGCCCCCAGCCCTGAGCCCCCTCCTGCATCATGAACCCCTCATCCTCACCCCACAGCCCTCACCCCTGCACTCCCTCCTATCCCCAAACTCCCTCCCCAGAAGGTGCACCCCCTCCCCCTTCCCACACACCCCTTCCCAACCCCAAACTCCATCCCAAAGCCTGCACCCTTCACCCCCTCCTGCACACCCACCCCCTGCCCCAGCCCAGAGCCTGCACCCAGCACCCAAACTCCATCCCAAAGCCTGCACCCTGCACCTCTCCTGCACACTAATCCCCAGCCCAGGATCTGCACCCCAGACCTCCCCCGCCGAGCCCCCTCCCAGAGCCTTAGGCAGGTGGGGGCGGGGCTTGGGGGGGTGGGTTCTGGGCACCACCAAAATTTCTACAAACTTGCCACCCATGTCTGGGACTCTCATTAGGCAGCACTCACACACCCACAGCATGGACCCTGCATGGACACTGCCCAAGGTGGAGTGTGACCCACCAGATGCAGCCAAGTCACCTCCAGTCGCAGGCCATGAGGAGCAGGTCCTTAAAGGGGGAAGGGGCCCTGTGCTCAGGAGTCACTCACAAGCTTGTACCTCCAGTGAATGCCCTTCGTCCCGACCGCCTGGCCAGTGGTTCGCTGCGTTACAGTCCATCATGCCTCGGGAAGACTTACCTTCATCGCACCGTCCATCGCGGCGCTGGGGGACACTTACCTTAAAGGATCCTGACATCTCCAGTGCCAGGCCTGTCCTGGGAGCGTGAGTATGACACATTCCCCCTGCTTCTTTTGAGCTTAGCTATCAATATAATAAATTTGCTGCTTTCTGCCAAACTCTGGGGGGTCATTAGTCCTCCCTAAGCTTACTAGCTGGCCCAATTTTGGGTAACAGAAGCAACATTGCTGGGTCTGTCATTGTACCAAGGGGGGAGATGGTTGTCTATAAAGGAGGGTGAAGGCTAAATGCAGCCAATGAGGATGGGACTCAAACCCACACGTGCAGAGCACAATGGATTAGCAGTCCATCACCTTAACCACTCGGCCACCTCATCTGAGCAATCAAGAAGTGGACAGGAGGAGAAATCTAAAGCCGGCAGAGATAAGGACACTAAGGAGTTTTTAAATACTAAGCGTAAGCAGGGGCTGAATGAGCTCCCCCCTCACATCTAGTGAGGAGCTGGGGGAAGACTTCAGTAACAGGCCATGTTTGCACAGACACCCCTACTCTGCCTAGCTATGCAGCATGATGGGGCCGCTTCCCCAAAATGACCAGTTTGGGATGGTGGTGGGTTGCAAATCACTTTAGCATTGAGTGCAATGAAATGTTATTCTCCTTCCTGTACGAGTGAAGGGCAGCGGAACGTACCTAGGCCGTCCTGACGGAGGGGTGGGTGGGTGAGGAATCGCTTTCATTGGACGGCAGAGAAGTGACTGAGGACGTCACCCTAACCCAGTGGTCCCCAAACATTTCACACTGCGCCCTCGTACCCATGGCTGTGGCCCCTCGGAAGCCGCGGTCGAGAACCGGGGCTGGGAGTGGGGCCGGTGCTTGCTGGGGAGAGGGGAGCGGACAGGGGTCAGGGGGTCGAGGCCGGGCTGGGAGCCACAGGCCCAGGCTGAGGGTGGGGTTGGGGAAGAGCTGGGACAGAGTGGGGCTGAGTGGGGCTCCCTCCCTGCCCTCCATGGGGGCTGGCTCAGGCCCTGAGGTGCCCCCATCAATCTTCCTCTGTGTCCTCCTAGGAGTCACGCCCCACATTTTGGGGACCACTGACCCCTACTCGCTCAGCAGGGGCTAGTGATGCCAAAGCCCAGGGAAAGGGAGAACAAGTGCGGGGGCCCCAGCACCGGAACCATGACCCCCCCCCACTTCTGTGTGTGACTCCGCCCCCTTCCACACCTTCCACCCACGGCCCCATCCACTGTCACCTCTGTTCCACCCCTTCCCCCACCAGCCCCACCCGGTCACTCCTTTACCCCTGCCCCGCTGCGGCCCCGAGACCAGAGAAGCTCTGTGCCCCTGCTGCAGCCCCCGGGCCGTAGCAGGGAGTGGGAGCTCCTCCAGCCCTGGGGCTGACATGGGGGAGACTTTTCCAGGGGGGCCTAATTTGGCCAGCGCCCCTAGTCATGGGCCCCACTGTCCCCTTGGCAACACAAGGTTTGGGGAGGCTGAGCCCCCCCGAGCCTCCATTACGAGCCGCCCAGGCTACCTCTGCTCAGTGGGTGGCCAGTCTCCCTGTGTCTCTGCTGTTCGAGCTGGGGAGCCCGGCCGGCCTTAGGGGTGGGGCCCCCGGCAGCTGCCCAGGGCTCTAGGGGGTCAAAGGGCACCATGTGGCCATGCAAAGGTGCTCACTGCTCTCCCCTGCCCCAATGCTCCTCCGTGGCCCCACAGAGGCTGGGGGGAGCGAGGAGCAGCACTATGTGCTCCATGCGTCCTGGTCACTTTCCCCACCGGGGCTGGGCTGTGAGGGGAGCATCAGAAGCTGCTGCTCTCTGCCCTCCCCTGACGCAGCCCGGCTGAGGAAAGTGACCTGGATGCAGGGAGCTCGGATGACGTCCCTTCTCGCCCCCCTGCCCCTGCTAGGGAAGGCTGCTGTGTGGTGTCTCCATGGCTGCACTTTCAGTGATGCAGGTTTCTCGATCCCATTGTTCCAGGCGGCAAAAAACTTACCACCAGCCCTGCCACCACCCACCATGAGGTAGGTAGGAGCGGATCATTATTATCCCTACTTGAAAGAGGGAGAAGCTGAGGCTGAGAAAGGAGAATTGACTTGTCTGAGGTCACACAGCCAGTCAGTGGCAGAGTTGGGAATAGGACCCAAGAGCCCTGATTTTCAAACTAACCATCGGATCTTGAATTTCAAACACTGAATGACTTGAGTAAAGTGCTCTCAAATGAGCTCCAGACCAACAACAGTGCATAGTAATTATTCAGCAAGTATTTGAGGAGAACTGCAAGGTTAGAGAGAATCATGAACTGCTCAGAGACAATTAAAGCAGAGAAGCAGCAAAATTCATCAAACAGAGAACTGGTTCCGACTTATTTCCTTGGTCTTAAAAGAGAACAACAAGACCTGAGTCTCCTCCCTGTCAATAACCCCCTGCTCAGCCAATCAGGGTAGAGACTGAGGGCGGGAGGCTGAGGGTTCTCACCAGAGAGCCCAAAGGATGGCCCAGGTCACTGGTGGGGATCACTGCCCGAGCACTATTTCAGCCTGTAGAGGAGCAGACTCACCCCTGCAGCACCTCCTGCTGGTGACTTCCAGGAATTAGCTCTCCCAGCTCTGGAGCACACTCTGCAGGCTGGTGACCCACTTGTGCTTTTCACCCCTATGTCTATCCCAGGACCCGGTGCCCCTTTATCTGAGGTTCTGCCCCCTGGCAGTCACCCCTTTCTCTCAGGGTCTCCCCTTGCCAGGGGAACCCCCAACCACTATCCCCACCTCGTCTCAGTACCAGGCTACTGCCAGTCATCGTCTAGCCCTGCACCTGGGGCAGGCTGCAGTATCAGCCACGCATCACTGGCAAGAAGGGTTTGGACCTGCAGCCTTGGCCTATCCCTGGGCTGCCCTCTGCAACCCCCAGGACCTGTTAGCCCACTGCTAGGCCGCAGCCTGGGGCTTTCCAGGCTGGAGCTCCCCAGCTCCTCAGCCTTCCCCAGCCCTGCTCCACTCAGGCACCCTGTGTCAAGCCCCCTGCAGCCAGGCCCTTCTCCCTCTACAAACAGAGAGATACTGCTTGGGCCCCTGGCTCACAGCCTCTCATAGGGGCCAGCTGTGCCTGATTGAGGCACGGCCACAGCTGAGCCTGCTTCCCCCAATCAGCCCAGGCTTCTTGCCCCAGCCACAGCCCCCTCCCAAGGCTGTTTTAAGCACTGAAGGGCAGGAGCAGGTAACCACCCCCCTACACAGCCCCACACCGGCTCCTCACCAATATCCTGCTTGGTTTTTAGCTGCACTTTTCCCCCCACCTCCTTCTCCATCCACTCCCTATCCGTGGCCCCACTCCCTATCCGCGGGACCTCCTGGTCAACCTCCTCCTCGCCCTGGCGAAAATGGCCATCTACGTGACCAGGGAGAGGCGGTTGGCCAGTGAAGACTCCTGCGACTGTGGGGCTTGTTTCCGATCCTTAGTAAGTTCACGTCTCCGGGCGGAGTTCCTCTGGGTGGCGTCCGCTGGCTCCCTTGACGCCTTTGAGGAGCAGTGGGTGCTGTCCGGGGTTCTCTGCTCGGTGTCCCCGTCAGGCTCCCTTCTTATGACCCTTTGACCGCACTCCTGTCCCTGTTCTTTTATTAGTTGTCCCCTGCAATTAGTGGGTCTCTGAGATCCTGTAGATCCTCCCCTTAGGCTGGGGGGGGGATCCTTTAGCATGGGGCAGGCTTTCACCCGTCCACTTCCTGGAAACCCAATAGGTACACAGCCTCACATTTTTGGGTGGACCTTCCACAGTGGGAGCTGCAGAGCGCGCGCGCACACACACACACACCCACACACCCACACACCCCCTCTACCTCCCTCCCTCCCTCCCTCCTGCTGTTGGGAGGGGATCAGGAGAAAGGACAAAAGAAGCAAGAGACGAAGAGAGAGGAGGGAGGGAGAGATGGAGGAAAAGGTGAAACAAAAAGGACAAACCCTAATGTCCCCAGTGATTCTAAGGGACAAAATCCCAGGTGCGCAATAAAATTCTGCCTCCTTAAGCTCGTGTTTTCCATGCCTCTCACCAGATGGATCAGACAGAACAGGTTTCAAACCTCCAGGAGGCTCTTACCTTCTAAACAGGGACGGCTGTTTTCTAGTAAAATCACTACAAGGGAAGAAGAAAACTCGAAAGAGGTTCCTCCTGGCGCTCACGTCCGTGAACCCGAATACTCTCTCAGTCCTCAAAGAGAGACCTGGAGAAGGAGACTTGCTGAAGCAAAGCCACAGGGGTCTCTGAGGTTTCCCTGGCCCCTCGCCCCGTCCTGCCTGGCTGATGTCAGCATCTCTCTGTGAGGTCACCACCTCCCCACCACCGTTGACCAATAGTCTGAGGTCCTGCAAAAAGCCTTTGTGATGTCACTGTCACACCCCTCTCTTGCTGTGCTAATGTCCTGCCCCTGGCCAGGCACTTTGCAGGTTTGAGCTACTCCCTGTGGATCACCCCACTCAAGGAGCGTTCATTCTAGGCAGCAAGCCGGCTACACAGGGAAACATCAGACGCTGCTCCCAATGCTGCACTCAGATTTTTAGAAATTAGTCGACTTTATGGCCAGAAGAGACCATTAGAGCATCTAATCTGACCCGCTGCGTATCACTGGCCTCCTGTATGACACAATAGCTACTTTTGGGGCAAACACATTGCAGAAAGGCATCTAGTCTTCATGAAATGACATCAAGAGATGGCGAATCCACCACTTTCCTTGGTAGCTTTGTTCCTGTGATGAATCATCCTCGCTGTTGAATATTTGTGCCTTAGTTGTAATACGAATTTGTCTCTTTTCACCTTCCAGCCATTGGGTCTTGTTAGGCCTTTCTCTGCTCGATTCAAGAGCCCTTTAATACCCAATCTTTTCTCTCCATTAAGGCCCTTCAACACTTCAATGAAGTCACCTTTCAATCTTCTTTTGATCAGCTAAACAGGTTGAGCTCTTTCAATAGCTCACTAGAAGGCATTTTTCTCCAGCCCTCAGAACATTTGGTGGCTCCTTGCTGCCCCAGCTCCAATTTCACAACATCTTTTTCAAATGAAGACACCAAAACTGGTGGCAGTATTCCAGTATCAGTCTCACTGATGCCGTGTCACCTCCTGTGACGTTATTGACATAATCTGTAACTGTACAGATCACAATTGCGACCACTGTTCTATATTTGCAGCCAATATTGTAGAAAGGTTGTCGTGTAAGAGGTCTATGGAGAGGTTCTGATTGGCTGATTATAATGATGCTGTCTCTAGATGTGTATCATTTTTGTAGTTGACGTTATGAATATTGGCTCTATGCTGCCCTTATTTCAAACTTGTGCTCTGCTTCTGGGGAACACCCCAGACAAGCTGGTGTCAGTTCTGCCTAGCCTGCTTAATGGCCCATTAAGGACCATCAGCTCTACAATCGACCCACTGAGAGAAGGCAGATACACCCTGTGGCTCAGCAAGGTGTGCAGGGACCTGCCTATGGACAGAACTCTAAGGTTTTTCTGTGCCACGTGCTGGATAGAGTGTCCTTGGGACAAAGAAAGCAAAGACCACATGGCAAGAAGCTAGAAAAGGCTGATGCCTCGTCTCCATCTTATTTTCAGTCCTGCTTCATACCTCTGGAGGGACTTTGCTACAAACTGAAGCTCTGTACAAAGGACTGAATGACCCATCCCAGCTGTGGATGAACTCCAGAGACTTGATTTGAACCTGCAGTTTATTCCATCACTGCTACAAGCCTGAACCAAGAACTTTGCCATCACTGTGTGTAATTAATTCCTTTAAAATTTTTAACTCTCATCTATATTTCTTTCTTTTTGTGAATAAACCTTTATATTTTAGATGTTGTAAGGGAATATACAGTGTTATCCAAGGCCTTGTAGGCCCAGGCCTCATGTCAGGCTGCCAGGGCCGGCCAGACAAGCCAAGCAGGGGGGCACGGAGGAGACAGTGGAAAGTCCTAACAGTCCCCGACTGAAAAACAATTTTGTAATATCCCCGACTGTCAACACGTAACCGCACAG
Organism: Mauremys mutica; assembly: GCF_020497125.1. NCBI lineage: Eukaryota > Metazoa > Chordata > Testudines > Geoemydidae > Mauremys > Mauremys mutica. The sequence continues at coordinate 24,845,196 of NC_059092.1, read as the reverse complement.
AACAGATAAGTAATAACAGGAAAAGCCTAATATGGAAGAAATTTACTCCTGCTCCAATCAGCATTAACTTTGCAATATTTTTTAGCAAAATAATAAGGAAATTATTTATGTAATTTGCATAGGACATGTAATCAACAAGGACATTATGTAATCAACAAGGACAAGTGCAGAGTCCTGCACTTAGGACGGAAGAATCCCATGCACTGCTACAGACTAGGGACCGAATGGCTGGGTAGCAGTTCTGCAGAAAAGGACCTAGGGGTTACGGTGGACGAAAAGCTGAATATGAGTCAACAGTGTGCCCTTGTTGCCAAGAAGGCTAATGGCATTTTGGGTTGTATAAGTAGGGGCATTTCCAGCAGATCAAGGGATGTGATCATCCCCCTCTACTCAGCACTGGTGAGGCCTCATTTGGAGTACTGTGTCCAGTTTTGGGCCCCACACTACAAGAAGGATGTGGATAAATTGGAGAGAGTCCAGCGGAGGGCAACAAAAATGATTAGGGGGCTGGAGCACATGACTTATGAGGAGAGGCTGAGGGAACTGGGATTGTTTAGTCTGCAGAAGAGAAGAATGAGGGGGGATTTGATAGCTGCTTTCAACTACCTGAAAGGGGGTTCCAAAGGGGATGGATCTAGACTGTTCTCAGTGGTAGAGGATGACAGAACAAGGAGTAATGGTCTCAAGTTGCAGAGGGGGAGGTTTAGGTTGGATATTAGGAAAAACTTTTTCACTAGTAGGGTGGTGAAGAACTGGAATGGGTTACCTAGGGAGGTAGTGGAATCTCCTTCCTTAGAGGCTTTTAAGGTCAGGCTTGACAAAGCCCTGGCTGGGATGATTTAGTTGGGTTTGGTCCTGCTTTGAGCAGGGGGTTGGACTAGATGACCTCCTGAGGTCCCTTCCAACCCTGAGATTCTATGATTCTATGATATTACGATTGTGGTTTTAAGCTTTATAAGGCTGTCTGTAACCAGCTTCGGGGAGGCCGTTTCCATAACGGTTCTCCCCTGCGTGCTTCTAATCAATAAAAGGTCTCAGGCTGATCTGACTGAAAACACAACACATGGATCAATTTTTCCATAACGCTAAAGGATTTGCAAGAGCGTGATTTCTGGGTAAGATCTGACTTGTCTATTGACCTGCATCTGGGGCTTGGTCCTTTGAGAATCTTTTTTCTTTTACTGGGGTATTGGTTTTCATAACCATTCATCCCCATAAGGAGCGGGGCTGGGGATGATAAAAGGGAACTGGAATAGCTGAGGGAATTGCTTGTATGATGTCCGATTGGCCAGTGGGGTGAAACCAAAGTTCTCTCTGCCTGGCTGCTGTGATGTGCTTTAATAGTGAAGGGCCTCGGGCTGTGACTGCCCTGCTCCAAGCAATTTGTCCTGAATTGATACTCTCAATAGTGTCCTGCCAGTGGTCGCATCGTTACAGGGGTCATCCGGGATTACAGCTGGGAACTCTCCGAAGCTCAGGATGCGCTTCCTCAGCTAGGGGAAGTACGTAACCCACACACCTCCAGGGTGTGGTGGGGTGTCCCAGCTAGTGGCACCGAGATCACTTAGAGGGAGCAATAAAACATGTCTTCTATACAGCCCTCGCTAACAGCCGGGTGGCTTTTAGTTCATGCTGTAGAGGCCCACACACTAAGCTTCAGAGGTCCCCGGTTCAATCCCGCCCACCACCTCATCACCAACCTGGATCTGTCAGCATAACAGAGGCAGCTGCCACCCTAAGGAGAGAGCTCCCATGCCACGCCCGGCTGAGAAGAGGTACCAAGCAGTGAGTTGACACCCTTCAGAGCTTCCTGTGATAAACTGTGAACTTAGGACAATAGCGGGATGGTAAGAAGTGTTGCCCTCAGAGTGGCCTGGGTCAGAGCCCATGGGAGGCCCTGGGCTCCCCCCCTCATGCCATCTGCTGCATCCTTCCCCCCAAAAGGGCCGAAACCCTGACCAAGAGGCAACATCCCCACGAGCAAAGGCCATCATGAGGCATCTGTCTTCGAAAGTTTGCAGAGGATGTGGGAGCAGAAAGGGGAGAGAGGATGAGGGTGGCTCTTGGGAAGAGGAAGGGAGGGAGCCTTATGGGAATCTCTTGTTTACCGCCATCTTGTTTACTGACATGTTGTAATTGATTGGATCTAGGTTTTAAAATGGGTACCACATTTGCAGATGGAGAAATGTCAGGAAGTTGAGTGGAAGGCCATTGCAAGCTCAGCTAATTAGGCAATGTGGCTTATGCCCCATCTAACAAGCTCCTCAAACAATAGCTCCCAGTTTTCATTCACATTGTTCTGTTTAGTGTTTTTCTCCAAAACACTTTTACTAAACCTTTGGGTCAGCTTTGGAAAGTTAGCCGTTTCAGTGCACCAAATATAAATATTGCTGGTGGGGACTGCCCTCTATTGGTCATAAGAACGGCCATACTGGATCAGACCAATGGTCCAGCCAGCCCAGAATCCTATCCTCCCACAGTGGCCAATGCCAGGTGCCAACGAGGGAATCGACAGAACAGGGAATCATCAAGCGATCCACCCCTGTCGCTCATTCCCAGCTTCCGGCAAACAGAGGCTGGGGACACTTCAAGAGCATGGTTTTGTATCCCTGCCCATCCTGGCTAATAGCCAATGATGGCCCCGTCCGCCATCAACTTATCTAGTTCTTTGGTGGACTCTGTTATAGTCTTGGCCCTCACAGCATCCTCTGGCAAAGTTTCCCCAGGTTGACTGGGTGTTGGGTGAAGAAATACTTCCTTTGGTTTGTTTTAAACCTGTCTATTCCTTTCATCAGGTGACCCCAGTTCTTGTGTTATGAGGAGTAAATAGCACTTCCTTACAGATCCAGACTAACACGGCTACCCCTCTCATACTTCCTTATTTACTTTCTCCAAACCCGTCATCATTTTATAGACCTCTATCCTAGCCCCCACTTAGTTATCTTTTTTCCAAGCTGAAAACTCCCCTCAGTCTTAGTAATCTCACCTCACATGGAAGCTGTTCCACACCCCTAATCATTTTGGTTGCCCTTTTCCGTGCCTTTCCCAATTCCGATATATCTTTATGAGATGGGGGACCAGCTCCAGTATTCAAGATGTGGGCATACCACAGATTTATACACAGGCAATATGATATTTCTGTCTCGCTAGCCATCCCTTTCCGAAGGACTTCCCAACATTTTGTTGGCTTTTTTGACTGCCGATGCACATTGAGTAGATGTTTTCAGAGAAGTATCCACAGTGACTCCAAGATCTCTTTATTAAGTTGTAAGAGCTAATTTAGACTCCATCAGTTTAGATGTAGAATTGGGATCATGTTTTCCCATGTGCATTACTTTGCATTTATCCACATTGAATTTCATCTGCCTTTTCGCTGCCCAGTCACTCCGTTCGGTGAGATCCCTTTGTCACACTTTGCACTCTCTTTTGGACGTAACTAATTTGAGTTGGTTTGTATCATCTGCAAATGTTGCCACCTCACTGTTTACCTCTTTTTCTAGATCACTTAGGACTATGTTGAACAGTGCTGGTCCCAGTACAGACCCCAGGGGGACACCACTATTTACCTCTCTCCATTCTGAAAATTCAGACCCTTTCGTTCTTGTCTTTGAACCAGTTACCTAACCCAGAGAGGACCTTCCATCTTATCCCATTTTGCTTCAGAGCCTTTGGGGAGAGACCTTCTCAAAGGTTTTCTGAAAATCTAAGTATATTATATCCACGGGATCACCTTTATCCACATGCTTGTTGACTCCCTCGTAGAATTATAGTAGATTCGTGAGGCATGATTTTCCTTTACAAAAACCATGTTCATTCTTCCCCAATGTAAGCGGGGGCAGACTCACCCGGCGGCACCTCCTGCTGGTCGTCTTGGGAATTAGCTCTCCAGCCGTCAGAGCGCCCTCTGCAGGCTGGTGATCCACCTTACCACAGCTGGCCCCGTTCCTCCCAGGACCCCGGTGCCCCTTTTACCCTGGCAGTACCCCCTGGCAGTACCCCCACAGTTCTGGGTCTCCCCCTCCCAGGGGAACCCCCACCCACTATCCCCACTTCACCTCAGTCTTGGCTACTGCCCAGTCTCCATCCAGCCCCCGTTCACTGGGGCAGACTGCAGTGTGAGCCACTCATCACAGGCAAAGGGGTTTGGACCTGCCGCCTCTGCTCCCCCCTGGGCTGCCCCATTGCAGCCCTGCACCTATTCAGCCTATAGTCAGGCCTGCAGCCTGGGGCTTTCCAGGCCACAGCTCCCAGCTCCTCTGGCCCTTCCCCAGCCCTGCTCCCACTCTACGTGTCTTCCTTGGGTCCCTGCAGCCAGGCCCTTCTCTCGCTACAAGCAGAGGGAGACTGACTGGGCTCCTGGCTCACAGCCTCTTCTAGGGGCCAGCTGGGCCTGACTGGGGCATGGCCACAGCTGAGCCTGCTTCCCCCAGTCAGCCCAGGCTCCTTGCCCCAGCCCCAGCCCTCTCCTGGGCTGCTTCAAGCCCCGCAGGGCAGGAGCAGGGAACCACCCGCTACACCCAGCAAATTCCGTTCACCGATGTGCCTAATCAGTGGGCTCTACAATTCCACCCAATGTGCCTGGTACTGACGTTAGCCTCAGTGGCCTGTAATTGCCAGCTGCGTCTCTGGAGCCTTTTTCATACACTGCTCCAGCCAGGGACTCAAGGCCGCCCCAGACTTTCCCTTTCTCCCTTCAGGGAAATCAAGTTCAAGTTCTACAAGGAGCTAAAGAAGCCTCAACCCCGCATCTGAATTAATGTCACATTTCTCACTGCCCGACACAAACAAATGTCATTTCAATCCCAGGTGAGTCCACTTCAGTCATTCCTCCAGCCCCATTCCTTCCCCCTCCTGCCTTAGCTTAGGGCATTGCGCCACCCTGTGGGCATTTCATGTCCCTCCTCAGTTTCACATACAGACACAATTTCCTTTGCTGTTCAACGAACAGCAAAACCTTTCTGTGTCTCTAGTCTGAGCCAGGGCATTCAACTCCATTGAAACCTTCTCTCCTGCAATGGCAACGGTCAGACAGAGGGGACGTGGCCACCTTCAGCCCTGAGAGTGAGATATTCACTCTCCTCTTTCTTCAAGCTGCTGCTGTTAGTCCATAAAACATGTACCATGGAATAAAAAGCTGAGTTTACTCCAGGGTGAGGAAAGAAAGGAGCCACAAACTCCCTGAAAAATCTCTGTGCCCCAGAGAGAACCTGCCCCTGCTATTGGAATCATTGATGTGCTTCAGCTACAATGGGGAAAGCATCTGCTCTCATGGGGGTATAGCTCAGTGGTAGCGTGTTTGACTGCAGATCAAGTGGTCCCTGCTTCAAATCCAAGTGCCCTCTAATAAGCCTCTCCTTATTCTTTTATTTTTTTTTAAAAAGGGAAAACATTTTGATTACCATTCTCCATTATGTTCAGGAGCTCCACTATACGGGGATGCTTGAAATGAATGTAAACACTCAACATTTCACTGTCCAAATGCATAAAAACCTAGCAAACCTGTCCATCAGCTGAAATCAGTTCCAATCCTCTAAGTGTCTAGTTTATGTTTTCATCAATTAAACAAAGGGATCATATGAATGTACATTTGCAGATCCCTCCTCTCCAGGGCTGTGCTGTGCAGAAGAACAAGAACCACATCCAGTTGGGGTTCAGGAGTCTGACGAGCAAAGGCAACTTGGTGCGGGCTAAAGTCACCAGCACTTTGGCTCCTTCCCATTCAACCAGCAGCTGGGCCCCCAGGACAAGGCATGAGAAAAAGACAGTGGCGGTGAGCAGGAAAATAGCCACCAAGAAGCTGGTTAAAGCTGTCAAGATCCCCAGGGAGGTCACCATGCCCATGTCTAGAATGTAATGACTGCAGCGGGGACCAAAAAGGCAGAGAAAAGCCCTCAAAAGTTCTAAGCTGCCAAGCCCCAGAAGGTGATCACAATCCTACCTAAAATCAAGACAGGATAAGGCTAATGTCATCTCCAAAGCCAGGGCTAAGAAGGTAACACTGAGAAAGAAGTGGAGAGATTTCCATTGGGATGACTCCTGCTCCCCTAATGGCTCTGTTATGAATCACCATGGACCACCCGGAGAGATCAAAGTCCTGCAGGACAAACAGACCCATGGACAGTATAATGAAGTGGTGGCAGTGGGGGGAAGTGCTGTGATTTGTGTAACACCTGCCAGGTGAGTGATGCACTGACAGGGCAGCTGCCCATGAGCTCATTCTCTTCGATCTGCTTCTGCTGTTATTTCAGAGCCAGCACTAGCGGGAGTGTGTCCCTGTCACTTCACCAGCTCTAGAACAGGCTCTGTCTGCAGCCCAGCTCTGATTAATCCCACTTGTTAATGTATTCCTACTGTGATACTTTCCCAGTTCTCTGCCTCATTTGAACATTCCGGTCAGAGACTGAATATGGGGAGGGATGGACTAATTTGTGTGACATTTGGTAAGTTGCCATCGTATGTGACTGAAACCTCTGCTGGAGGTGGGCAGGAGCCTGTTACACACATAAAATAGCTAAGCTTGACCAAACTACCTGCTACACATTCAAACCTTCCTGTACACACACAATAGAAATTGGGGCTCTGAGAAATGGCAACTTTCCTTTGACACAGATCATTGTTTTCTGTACTTCCAGAGGCATTGAAATAGAAGCACATTACCTTTAAACAGCTGCTATTTAACGATCAGCAGCAGAGCCTCTGTAAATTTGCCACCCATAGAGCTGATTGTTTCTAACTGCAGGGTTAGCCAGACCATTCAGTAACATTATCGCTCTGTTCACAAAGCCTTTGGTTAGTGACGAATCATGAGACTTATCCCTCCCTGCTGTAATTGCACTGACTCCAGTGTCTCTTTCCCCAGTTCTGGTTCCAACAAAATAAACAAATTAAAACAACCTTCAGAACTAACATGCTGTGGGAAAGTGGAAATGTTGATAGCTCAAATAATTCAGTTTCTTGTGTGTCTTGTGTGTGTCTATCTGCTGTGTGTGTGTGACCGGTGGGGCTTTTTGTTTGCTCCTGGCAGATTCAACCCTGTCAGATTTGTCTGTGGGGAGGGGCCAGAGAAAACAGACACCCTGGCCTTCGAGGTTGGGGTTAGGCAAAGGAATAACAACCCTGTCCCATAAAAAACAAAAAATGTTACAGAAACAGTGGTAGAAACAGTGATAGAGAAACTGGTAAATAATCACAGTGCCCTGGCTTGAAGTAATCGGAAACACAGAATTCAAAAAGCAAAGCTCAGGGGCTAACTGGGGTTTATTCTCCGAGCTGAGCCATGTGCTATAGCACAGGGAGCACATGTGCTATAGCACAGGGAGCACTGTTCCCATCCCACAACGGGGGAAAGGAAAAGGATTCTTAGGTTCTAGCACGGATGGAAGGAGGATGGTGATGGGGAATAAGGGAATTCCTCTGACTTACCCTAACTACATCTGTCGTTGCAATGGGTGAAATGACATTTTCCCCTATCCCTGCCCTGTTCCTGCTCTTTGTTATAGTTCAATATAGTTTAAGTGCGGAAATTGATAATCAAAATATCTGCTCCCCAGCACAACCTGAAGCAACATCAGAGCAACTGGGAATGAAACAATTTGTTCCCCAAGGGAGAACTCGATGACTAACAATTGCTGTGAAATGGGGGAACAGTATAACCGTGATGCTCAGGGTTTGTTCAGAAAAGGAAAAGTGATGGAGTTTAGGTCAGGTCAAGGGGAAAGCTAATGGCAACCACTGCACCTGGGCTGCATCTGCACTACAATTTTTTACATTAAGATCACTCACTTGAGCAGCCAACGCCATGTACAGCCCTAGTGGATGTCAGGCACAGGTAGTTATTGCCTCAGTGTAGCTTGTTGGGATCAAACCTCTCTCCCCCCACCTGGAGGTGATGAACATTCCTGGCAGGAGGGACATACACTCCTACGACTCTAAAGGAATGGAGTTGATAGAAAAGATCACAGGACTGAACCCAAAAAAGGATGAGCTGCAAAAGGCAGAAGCAGGCAACTGATCTGGTGGAGCTGAGAGACCACGGTGAAGATGGTACAAAAATCACTATGTGGGAAATGAGCAAATGTGATTTTTAAAAAAAAATTTTTTTGGCCAACCCTAGTCAAGGGATTTATTACAGTTCTCTCTCATGTGGATTTTCTGATGTGTAATGAGGCTTGAGTGCTGATTGAAGCTTTTCCCGCACTCAGAGCATGTGTAGGGCTTCTCCCTGTGTGGATTCTCTGATGTAAGGTGAGGTCTGAACGATTAAAGAAACATTTCCCACACTCAGAGCATCCATAAGATTTCTCACCCATGTGGATTTTCCTATGTTTGATAAGGTTTGAGCTCTGATTGAAGCTTTTCCCACACTCATAGCATGTCTAGGGCTTCTCTCCTGTGTGGATTTTCCTATGTCTGATAAGGTGTGAGCTCCGATTGAAGCTTTTCCCACACTCAGAGCATGTGTAGGGCCTTTCTCCTGTGTGGATTATTCGATGTCTGATAAGGGCAGAGTGGTGCTTGAAGCTTTTCCCGCACTCAATGCACGTGAAAGGTGTCTCTCTTGTGTGGATTCTCTGATGTGTGATAAGGATTGAGAGCTGATTGAAGCTTTTCCCACACACAGAGCATGTGTAGGGCCTTTCTCCTGTGTGGATTATTCGATGTGTGATAAGGGCAGAGCGCTGATTGAAGCTTTTCCCACACTCAGAGCATGTGTAGGGCCTTTCTCCTGTGTGGATTATTCGATGTCTGATAAGGGCAGAGCGGTGCTTGAAGCTTTTCCCACACTCAGAGCATGTGTAGGGCTTCTCTCCTGTGTGGATTCTCTGATGTGTGATAAGGTTTGAGCTCGAAATGAAGCTTTTCCCGCACTCAGAGCATGTGTAGGGCTTCTCTCCTGTGTGGATTCTCTGATGTATGATAAGGGCAGAGCTCCGATTGAAGCTTTTCCCACACTCATGGCATGTGTAGCGTGTCTCTTCCAAGTTGATTCTGTTGCTTGTTATAAAGTCTGAGTGGCTACTAAAGTTTCCCTCTGGCCTCCCCTGAGTCTCACAGGCTTTTGTTTTTCCTGGGAGTGCATAACTCCCGGAAACATTCCCTTTGGATCTTCCTGATAAAGTTCCATGTGGTTCTCCTTGCTCAGCATCTTCCTGATGGGGTTTCTCCTCCTCATTCTGACTCACCATCCCATCACCTGATGGGAGACGGAGAGAATCCAGACATAGATCACTACCTGCACCGGAAAGAAAGAAAATCTCAGAGAGAGGAATGGAAAAAGGGATGAACAATCCAAAATATGTGTGGGAGAGATCAAACCTATCAGGAGCTGATTTTCCCCAAAACCTTCCCCAGAGGAGAGAGGAAGGGATCAGTTTTGGTCTGCATCTCATGAGAACACTCAGGAGAAAGTGAGTTGGGGAGGGACCTGCTGCCAGTTGTCAGTCAGAATAGGAGGGAAGCCATGAGTGACATCTGCCATAATGATTCCACGTCTGCAGGGAACAATCCTGAACTTGGAGAGCTCACAGGGTCTTTGTAGGGCATCCCAAATGTTTCCTGCATTCACAGACAGTTGTTGAGTTGGTTTAACCAATTCCTCACCTGTGAAGGCAGCTCTTGGAAGCACTTCTTTCTCAGAGCCCTGGAGGTCTGGGACCCACGGCTCTTCCCCTTGTTCCAGCTGGGAGATCACATCAGGTTTGGAAATTGGAAACCCTACTGCAGGCAAAGAAAATAAGGGAGGTCAGTGGAATTTGTGGGAAACTTGTCACAAAGAATAGCCCATGGTTTTAACCCGAGCTCATTTTTAGGAAGTAACATCCCAAGGCCAGCTTCCTTGGCTCAAAGTGGCAGGAGAGTTATTATGATTATAAATCATATGAATTACCTTAGTGCTAAGGAGCAACTAACAGTGGGTCCCCATTGTGCTAGGACAAGTACAAACCCAGAATAGTAGGTGGCCCATGCCCTGAAGAATTTACAATCTGAATAGACAAGACACAGAATGGGGGAAGGGATAGACCCCACTGTTAGAATAGAGATATTCAGGCCTGCCTGTAAAGTCTATAGTTTAAGAACTTAGGTGTATTTTTATCACTTAGCTACTTACAGGAGTATGAAAACAAAGAATCAAAATCTCAGTCCGCCTGTGTCTGGGCCTTCTCTCACTGTGACAGTCTGCGGCCTTGTTCTTAGGCTAAGGCCTTTGGCTAAGCAGCAGGGGCAGCCATAAGCTGGGAAGCGAAGGGTCACATCCTCACATCCCAAACCCGTCACACTGAAATAAGGTGCTATTGGGCTGTTAGGAAGATGATCCTGTCCTGATAGTGCCCATCACCACCAGATAAAGAAACAGATCTTAAAATGCTTAAAGAAAACCAAGTTTGACAGCAGCCTGTCTGGCAAGAAATCACTTCTCAATGCTTGTGGTTGTGAAACACTCATTTCTGTATTGTTTTATCTTTATGGCCACCACTTTTACCTTGTTAATCAGTCTGGTTCTCTAATTGTTTCTGTCTGCTGTATAATTAATTTTGCTAGGTGTAAGTTAATGAGGGTAGTGGGAGACAATTGGTTAGAGAATTACGTTTCAATGTGTTAGGATTGGTTAATTAAATTTCAATACAATGATTGGTTAAGCAAAGGTATAGCTCACAATATTACTATATAAACTGAGTCAAACAGGAGGGGGAACAGGAACAGGGGACACAGGGTAAATGCTCTGTGGCATCAGAGCTGGTAAGGGGGACACGGGGAAAATGCTCTGCGGTGTCAGAGCAGATAAGGGGGACACTCCGCCGAAGTCCCCAGGCCCCCTGAATCCTCTGGGCGGCCCTGGGTGACAGTCATTCCCTTGTCTCTGTCGGGTATTCCATTGATGTAGGCTACTCCCAGCCAGTCCTTAATGACCCATTCATATCACCCCATGACAGCTACGTGAGAAAACACCTCATGTCTCCTGATCTTTAGAATCATAGCAATACCAATCACAGCAGGAAACTGAGGTGTGTATTGGCATCATACAAGTATCACCAAAAGTCCCACCTCTGTCTCAGACAGACACACTGCTCACAGCCCCTGGAGAGAAAGCAAAGCACAGGAACTGTAAACACAGTGGCGGACAAGCTGCAATCCTCACACCCTGGTCAAACAGGAGAGGCATGTGGGTCCCTGCCCATAGAGAGGGGCTGGCTACAGGCCTGACACCTGAGGGGCCATTCCGTGAGCAGACCATGGAGGCAGGTCAAAGGCTTCACTACCCCAGAACTGTGACATCGCAAAAGCACATTTTGGGGAATTAGGAAATCTAGTGACTCAGGGGTAATGGGAGGGAGAATTAAACTCCCCCAGTGTGAGGAGAAGGCTGGGGAATTACACACTAACATTCAGGAGCAACAGCCCCTAATTCTTCCGGAAAAGGAGGGACCGGCTCAGAGATCCAAGGAGCCGGGAGGGAAGACAGCTTGTGGCTGCTGCTGCAGATAGGGAGAGGGGGGACAAGACTCTCTCCAAACTCTCACTCTTCTTGACCCCGACCTGATTTTACGATCTATGACCCAGTCTCACGTCTTGTGGGCAATTTCATACTCGCTAGAGGTAACACGTCATGATCAGAGTATTGCTTATTAGCTTGGAACATGCGTGGAGGGGCAAGGAGGTGAACATAAAGAAATGGGTTATTAAGGGCAGGTCGACGCTACAGCCGGGATCGACGCTCTGAGATCGATCCAGCCGTGGTCTATTTAGTGATACGATTTAGTAAACGTAGCCTAAGCTTGCTACAGTTCAGGGCCTTATATTAAGTTGAGGCTTTGTGAGAGTGGTTATGCTGAAGTCTGGGATTTACCTGAGGTTTGGGTATGGATTTGGGGTTAAAGGTCTGGGATCCCCCACAGCTCTAGATCCCCAAACCTCTCCTCCCTCCCACTGACCCACCCAGCCCACTTCCTGGGTGCCCTTCCTCCACACTGCCCTCTCCTTCTTCCCATTACTGGCAGCTAGCACCACCTCCCGGCACCTTGGGAGCTTCTTCTGTTCCCTCCTCGTCTCTCATTACCTCCTCCCTCCCTGCTGCCTGCTAGTGTATGGGAGAGAAGGAAAAAAAGGGGGACAAAGAAACTTGTCAAACTTGGATGATGAATAAAGTTATTACTGTTCAGGTTCTTTAGAGACCCCACAGCTTCTAATAACCCAGGGGACAGGACTCCTTACCCAGCGAGGTCACCATCTCATAGTTCTCCTGCATGACATCCCTGTAGAGGGCTCTCTGAGTGGGGTCCAGCAGAGTCCATTCCTCCTTGGTGAAATACACAGCCACCTCCTCGAAGGTCACTGGCCCCTGAAAGAGCAAGAGTCCAACACTCAGGACCTGCTGCCCCACTCACAACCCCACTATTCACGGAACAGCAGCACCAGGGAAATGGAAGCTCCGGGAGGCACATGTTAACAGAGTCCCACCCCATCTTGCTTAGAGCAGCCGGGAGGCATCAGAGGGTGGAAAGAGAACCTTTGTGTCTCCCAGCTGACAGATGGAGGCAGGGTCTTCACATTTATCACATAGCTAATAGCCAGAGCTTAATATAGGAGATGGGGCTGTCTCTGGACCCTACTGGTGGCTCTCTGGTAGGAATCCCAACACTCTCCAAATAAAACATATGGAAGAAAGGGGGAAGTCAATAGTAAAGAATCTAAGTTAGAAAGTCAGAATTGTAGAAAGCTGGCAAGGGAAGCTATCAGAAATCAATGATCAACCAATGAAAATAAGAAGGAAGTTTTTAAAAGTACAAAATTAATCCTAACAATGGTAGTGTACATTACTAGATGGAAATGGCAGAATCATCAAAATAATGCAGAAGAGGTAAAAATGTTCAATAAATATTTCTCTCCTGGATTTGTAGAAAAACAGATGATGTAACTCATATCATAAGATGTTGACGCTGACAGTCTTTCCATTCCAAAAGTAACTCACGAGGATGTTAAACAGCAGGTATTAAAGTCAGATGTCTTTAAATCAGTGGGTCCAGATAACTAGAGTTTTGAAAGACCTGCTGGAGGAGCGTGGTGGACTGTTAATGTTGATTTTAATTAGAACTTGGAACACTTGGGAAATTCCAGATGACTGGAATAAAGCTAATGCTGTGCCAATATTTAAAAAGTATAAAAGAGATGACGCAGCTAATTACAAGTGTGTCAATCTGAAATCGATACTGGGCAAGAGAATGGAGCAGCCAATACTGGATTTCATTAACAAAGAAAGGAGGGTAATATAATTAGTACCCATTAAAAAGGTTTAGACACAATAGATCCTGTCAAACTAACTGGATATCCTTACTGGATGAGATCAAAAGTTTGGTTGCAGCTAATAGTACTGATGTAATATATGTAGGCACATGAGTTGCTTCAGCACAATATTTTGACTAGAAAGGTACAAAATACACACGGCATACATTAAATAGATTAAAAACTGGGATTGTAAATGGGGAACCACGGTCGAGTGGATTTCCTTCTAGAGGGTTCCCACAAGGATTGGATCTTGGCCCTGTGCTATTTAACATTCTTATCGATGACCTGGAAGAGAATATAAAATCATCACCGATAACGTTTGCAGTTACCACAAAGATCGGGGGTGGGGGTAACTAATGAAGTGTCAGTAGGTTCAGGCTCCAGCACTGGGAGTCTGGGAAGTTTTCCCATCCCTGGCTGGGGGGTTATTTCCTGTTCCACAAAGAGGGGAAGTTTCATTCCCTACACTTGTGCCTTGACATTAGGACCTATCTGACACTACAGCCCATATTCAGCATAGTGGCAGGATTATAATATGATTAGGACATGAGGCATTTTGTACAAGATGAGTCATGTGCGGTGTCACTGGAAAAGTTATGATTTACTGAATATGATTATCCTACCTGTGTGCATGGATCATGTTTGTATCTGAAGTTATGGATATTGACTCTGTATCTGTCTTTCAAATGTGCTTACTCTGGGTAACAGCCACAACGAGCCTTTCAGGCACAACAGTGAAGAAGCTGGACAGTGCTGATGGTTCAGCAACAAAGACATGTGACCAGACCACATGACAGTGAATTTCATTTTGGTACCTGTATTTTTCCACAAACTGGACTGGGAACTGAGTTTAGAACAAAGGGTTCCTGCCATATGGAAAAGCTACATAAGGTGGGGTGTGACATCATCTCTTGGCCTCATTCCCCACACAAGAGAACTCCTGGAAACACCTGAGGAACAAAGACTGAACTGGGGGAAGTTCTGGTCCCAGGGTAAAGGGATTTCTACCTTGTGTATGGAAACTTGGTGGACTGCTTGTAGCATCAGTCAGGGTGAGAAATTGCTAATTCAAATTCTATCCATCTAGTATGTTAGGCTTGGTTAGAGTTTTTGGTTATTTGCTAAGTCATCTGCTTTGATCTGTTTGCTAACACTTATCGCTGGGGAACTGGCTGTTGTCGTCTATCTGTCCTTGAGTGGCTCAGGTAAAGCACTCAGGTAGCTTAGTTGGGTGTATGGCGCCACCTGCTGTCGTGTTGGGTGATAACAGGCCCTGGAGAGGCTGGCTGAATCTCCAGCAAAGCCGTGTGAGAAGGGCCAGCCCAGCTTGAGGGTTAGAGGGCACAGCGGTTCCCAGAACCCTCCCAGACTGCACCCCGGGGTGACAACCCATCACACCCTAAATTACATAAGTCTCAGCAGGTTTGTCACATCCTGTCCCCTCCCTTTCTCCACCTGAGATATTTCCTGCCTCCTACCACCTCTAGCAGCTCCCACCAGTGGTGAGCTCCAGCCAGTTTGCATGAACCAGTTGTTAAATTTAGAAGACTTTTTAGAACCGGTTGTATCGGGATAACCGATTCTAAAAAAGCTTTTAAATTTAACAAAGGCTCGGGCAGCTGCCCATCTGGCCCCCAGCCCCAGCTCACCTCCCCCTCTCCTGTGAACGCTCCGCCCTCCTTCTCCTCCCCCTCCCCTGCTTCCCGCAAATCAAATGTTTGCGGGAAGCCTGAAACAAGCAGCAGGCAGGTAAGCCGGGCCGGGGGTGGGGGACAGCATGCGCGGCCCGGTCCGGCTCCACCTGAGCAGCTCCACCTGGCCCCGGCCAAGCACCCCTGGCTCGGACTGGTCCCGGCTGAGCGGCTCAGATCCGGCCCAGCACGGGCCCCGCAGCACCGGTCCCGGCCTAGCGGCTCCAGCCCAGATCGGGGAGTCAGGTCCTGCGGCCCAGTTGCAGTCCCGGCAGAGCGGACCCAGTCCTGGCCCCAGGCAGTGTGGTAAGAGGGTAGGGAACAGGAAGGGGGTGTTCGGTGGGTTGTGGGGGGCTGAATAGGAGTCGGAGTGGTCAGAGGGCAGGGTACAAGGGGGTTGAATGGGGGTCAGGAAGGAGCAGGGGTTGGATGAGGTGGTGGGGGGCAGTCAGGGACAGAGAGAAGGGGTGGTTGGATGGGGCAGAGGTTCCAGGGGGGCATCAAGAATGAGAGGAGGGGTTTGATGGGGCGGCAGGGGGCAGTCAGGGGATGGGGGGGATGGGTCAGGGGTCCCCGGGGGGGGGTCAACAAGCATGGGGGGTTGGATGGGGCACGACCCCTAGGGGGGCATGACCCCCTCGTGAGGTGAGGTTGGAGGGAACCTGTTGTTAATATTTTGGCAACTCATCACTGGCTCCCACCCTCCTATTTACTGCTTCTCTCCCTCCAAGCAGAACCCACCACCAGCTCCCTGAGAATCCCTTACCTGAGCCAGCTCCATTGCAGCCATTTCCTTCCCCCTGGGAGGATGGGATGATCTGAAGCAAAACATGGACGTTAATCTGTAGCCTGCCAGGGCGAGAAGGGCAATGTGAGAGAATTCAGACAGGGTTTCTGTCCTTTCCACATGTCGATTCCCCCCAGCTTTGTTCCCTGCTAATGGACACTCTAGGTTCTGCCACACTGTGAAGCACAGAGTGACCTTATCCCAGTACAGGCCTAGCCCCCTCCTACCAGGGCGTGACCCTCTGACACATGGTGAAACCCTCCCAGCAGCAGAGTCTCTCTCTTACACTTATCAAGGTTGCAGGCGATACCAAGCTGGGAGGGATTGGAAGGACTTTGGAGGATAGAACTGAAATTCAAAATCATCTGGAGAAACTGGAGAAATGGTCTGAAGTAAATAGGATGAAATTCAATAAGGACAAATGCATAGTACACCGCTCAGGAAGGATCATTGAGTTGCACACATACAAAACGGGAAATAACTGCCTAGGAAGGAGTGCTGTGGATAGGGATCTGGGGGTCCTAGTGGATCACAAGCTAAATAGGAGTCAACAGTGTTGCAAAAAAGCAAGTATCATTCTGGGATGTATTAGCAGGAGTATTGTAAGCAAGACACGAGAAGAAATTCTTCCGCTCTACTCCGCACTGATTAGGTCTCAACTGGAGTAGTGTGTCCAGTTCTGGGGGCCACATTTCAAGAAAGATGTGGACAAATTAGAGAAAGTCCAGAGAAGAGCAACAAAAATGATTAAAGATCTAGAAAACATGACCTATGAGGGAAGATTGAAAAAAACTGGGGAAGACTCAGAGGGGACACGATCACAGTTTTCAAGTACATAAAAGGTTGTTACAAACATGCCGGAGAAAAATTGTTCTTCTTAACCTCTGAGGATAGGACAAGAAGCAATGGACTTAAATTACAGCAAGGGCGGTTTAGGATGGAGACTAGGAAAAAAACTTCCTAACTGTCAGAGTGGTTAAGCACTGGAATAAATTGTCTAGGGAGGTTGTGGAATCTCCATCACTGGGGATATTTAAGAGCAGGCTGGACAAACATTTCTCAGGGATTGTCTAGATAATACTGAGTCCTGCCTTGAGTGCAGGGGACTGGCCTAGATGACCTCTTGAGGTTCCTTTCAGTTCTGTAATTCTAAGAACCAAAGGCCAGAGAAGAGCAGAATCAAAGGAGTCACTCTGGGGATTCTCCCTGTCACTGTCCCCAAGGCAGCTCTCTCAGGTTTACAAAGCTGTTTGATGCTCCAGCCTTTATACAATCTCTCCTGGGAGTGCCCCCTTCATGGGCTGGGCCTAGTTTTAGCTTTTGGGAAGTGTGACCCCGAGGGCTCTGAGACTGGGCCTTCTTGCCTCAGCACATCTTGTTTCTTTCTGTAGCTCCCCAGTGAGTCCAAATGAGTAGATACTCCTCATACAGACTGTGAACATAAGAACATAAGAGCTGCCCACTGCATCAGAGCAATGGTCCATCTAGCTCAGTGGCCAATGCCAGGTGCTTCAGAGGGAATGACCAGAACAGAGAATCATCAAATGATCCACCCCGTCACCCATTCCCAGCTTCTGGCAAACAGAGGCTAGAGACACCATCCCTGCCCAGCCTGCCTGTGACACTGGCAGATGAGGTGTTAGCTCTTGCAAAAGTCCCCATGTCTTCACTGAACAGGGACAAATGCATCGCTGGAATCAGTCTGACTCACCTGTGTTAGTATTAGGTATTAGGATTATAAGAATGCGCTTACACTTTATTGAATGCTTGTGAGTTGCTGCCTGGGTTAATATCTGACTAGTTGCATTGAAAGCCTCTGTGGCTCTGTAAATCACCAGACAGGAGAGAGACTTTACTTAGGTGAAGTGCTGACTGGCAACCGAATGCATTACACCCTGCCTGGCAGGAAAGGTTCATCAACACCAGATAGAATATTATGGGATGTTAAAGACGACAAGACTGTTGTTGTGCTCTTGACTTCCCATTAGCTGACTTTGCAGCTCAGAGCACATGGCAGGAAGGGGATAAAAAACCCCATACAGAAGGAACTGATGATCTGTATGCTGCTTGGACTCGGGGGGCGGGGGCCGCGGGGGGAGTTTCTAGGCATAAGCACGAGATCCCCAGCTGATTAGCCTGGGTTAGTCCTAAAGAATATGCAGAGCTTGCTTATTATAGAAGCTTCTATTACCTTTTGAAATTTAAGACTGTAACTCGTCTGCATCTATAGGATTACCTGCTTTAACTTCATAAACAACTCTCCTTTCCTTTTAAATAAGTCTTAATACAGGTTATTACAGGACTGGCTACAAGTATTGTCTTTGTTGCGAGATCTAAGATTCAATTGACCTCAGTAAGTGACTGGTCCTTTGGCATGAGGTCAGGCTTGACAAAGCCCTGGCTGGGATGATTTAGTTGGGGATTGGTCCTGCTTTGAGCAGGGGGTTGGACTAGATACCTCCTGAGGTTCCTTCCAGCCCTGAGATTCTATGATTCTATGACTGGCAGTAACCTGAACATGGCTGTGATTCGTGGGGTAAGGCAGTGGTTCTCAACTAGGGGTCCTGGGCCCCCTGGGGGCCACTAGCAGGTTTCAGGGCGGGCGCCAAGCAAGGGCAGCATTAGACTCACTGAGGCCCAGGGCAGAAAGCTCCAGTCCCAGCGCATGGGGCTGAAGTCCAGGGCCCTGAGCCCCACCACCCAGGGCTGAAGCCAAAGCCTGAACAATGTAGATTTGTGGGGCCCCTGTGGCACGGTACCCCAAGAGAGGAAGAAAGTGCCCTGAGGACGCAGCCAGAGGGCTGAGCCCTGACACACGACTGGCTCAGAGGGTCTCTGCAGTCAGGAAGGGGGAGCAGCGAGGGAAGCCTGGCAACTGATGGCTGGAGGGGTGAAGAGGTTTGGGGCATGGTGGGGGAAGAAGCGTCTGGGACTGGATAACCTGGGGCTGGGCAGTCTCCATAGGGGACACTTGCTCCTCCTGTGCCCTTTCCACACCCTCTTGCGAGTCGAGAATGACCACCCTGTCCCCACCCCCAGCGGCAGCCGTGTCTCAGGACTCTCCCCAGTTGCACCCACTAACTCTCCTCCCATTTGGGGTATAGCTTGGGGCAACAAATTCCCACCAAGATGAACCCAGCTGGCTGCTGCCTGTTCTGGTGCCACAGGGGCCTCTGGTGGGTGAAAGGCAGAACTGTAGCACTTCTCAGGCAGAACGTATCTTCTTCAAGCCAAAAAAAGAAATTCTGCGCTGGACGTGAATTCTGTGCGTACGCAGCAGTGCAGAATTCCCACCTGAGTAACTCACACCTGGCATAAACATAACCTGCTCACTCCCATCTCTTCTCCCTATGTGTCGAGTCCCAGAGCTGCTGCTGTCATTAATGCACACAGGCTTTCACTCCCGTTAGCGCTGGCAAGACCCAATCCAGTGACAGGACTGAACCCTTATTTTCCTACCACATGGGACAGTCTCAGCTGAGGGGGAGGTGAGATGGGGAGGGGGTACAAAGGGGAAAGTTGTTGTACCCATGTTGGTCCCAGGATAGCAAAGAGGTATTTTTAATTGGTTCTAAAACAATTACCTCCCCCACCTTGTCTCTCCAAGAGATCTGAAAGTGGCAGGAGGAGACAAACAGGAAGACAGAGCTCAGGACTCTAAACCAAACATTTCAACCCCCTGGAAGAAACTACATTTCCCTTCTGCCCCTGGGTATGTTTGTATCCTCTATGAGGGACCACCCCATTCCCCTCACAGCAGCAACGGGAGACTGCAGCCAGCCCCAGATAGTCTTTCCCAATCCTGGGATGTTTGTTGTGACAAAGATTGTGTGTGGTGGGTGCACGGGCTGGGTACAGCTGGACTGATCTGCAGATTGGAAAGTCAGGGCAACTCTAACACAGCTTGGGGGCTGTGGGCAGGGGGAGCTGTTCTGGAGCTGTGGGCAGGGGGAGCAGTTCTGGAGCTGGGCCTCTGTCCTCTCTAGCTCCCATGGCAGATGGCTCTGGCAGCATCAACTGGGTCCACCACTGCAGGGGAAGGTTGGGGTCGTGTCTGAGATCAGGGTGACAATTGGAGGGGGGTCTATGCCCAAGAATGGGGGATGGAATTCACCTCACCACCCCTCTGCAGAGCTCAGCAACTAGGGCTTTATCCAGTGAAGTGAAATTCACTATGGGTGACTCTGAGTCAGCCACTGAGAGCTCCTTGAGCCTTCGGTTCCACACTGGCCACAGGAGTTTACTCGTTCTCCCTCCCCAGACTGCCGGGGGCAGCCAGGGATAATTAGTGGGTTATGGGAATTAGAAGATGAAAATTCACTAAGAACAATGATATTTGTGTGTTTATTATTAAATCCCCAGACACCCACCAATCCCCATCCTCCTTCCGATGAGCTATAAATATCTAAGGGACTCAGCTACTGATCCTGCAGTCAGTTCCTGCCCTTCCCCACTTTTTAAAGCAGCACTTTTAAGAACAGGGCAGAGAAACATGTAAATACTTTGAACCAAATTCCAGAAGCTGCTGAGCATGGAGAAGTTAAAATGAAACCAAGATTCTGTCTCTCCAAGGACCTAGTGCAAAATAACAGACGCTCCTCAGAAATCTGAAATGGCCACTTCATAACTGATAAAATGTTATTAATCTGTTCACTTCTGGGAATTACCACTAAGAGAAACAACCCAGTGACGGTGATATCCTGAGGAAAAGATCTCATTTGTCTTTAGATCATACCGATTCGTAATCTGGAACGATATACACTAAAATGCCTAATTCGTAGCCCTACGGCAATTGCCTGGTGTCACTACAGGGCAGAATTAAGGTTGGTGCCTTAGTTGTGAATTTCCATCCCCTAGCATATTGCAATTGCTGTTAAGTGGGTTTGACAAAATTCATTGTGTCTATTTCTTTCTTTTAATTTCAATAGATAGCGATATTTATTTTTAAACCCTTTTTACAACGTTCACAATTTCAATGTTCAGAGCTGTGGGAAGTTATGGGGGTCGTCAGACAATTATTTAATAACAGTAACTGTTGAGAGTCCAAAAGCCAAATCATATAACTGTTCAAAGAGAAATTGTCAATGTCACACCCAAAATATACAGTGTAAATATTCTTAAATCAAACTCCACTTTCTCCAGAAGCATTTCTGTATATTACCTATATAAATATTTTTTCATCTGTGTATGTACAGTGAAATTAACATTTACTGCAATTTATTCATAAAAATCCAATCCTGTCAAGCATAATTTTAAGTAATGAAGTACTTGAAGTCTTTCACTTCCTAGACTGGAATGTTTCACTTCAGGATAATTACACCCTCCCTGTGATGTATTTCACTCTCAGTACCGTAACCCTCTTGTGATGTAGCTCCTGTCTAGGAGCTCTGCTGAAGCCAGTGGCATTATGATCAGGTGACACTGACATGAGCAGACACACATGGGGGAGGGGGGAGGATGAGGTAAAAGACGGTTACTCACCGTAGTAACTGTTGTTCTTCGAGATGTGTTGCTCCTATCCATTCCAGTTAGGTGTGCGCGCCGCGCGTGCACGGCTCTTCGGAACATTTTTACCCTAGCAACACCGGCGGGCCGGCTGGGCGCCCCCTGGAGTGGCGCCGCTATAGCGCTGGATATATACCCCAGCCAGCCCGTCCGCTCCTCAGTTCCTTCTTGCCGGCTACTCCGACAGTGGGGAAGGAGGGCGGGTCTGGAATGGATAGGAGCAACACATCTCGAAGAACAACAGTTACAACGGTGAGTAACCATCTTTTCTTCTTCGAGTGATTGCTCCTATGCATTCCAGTTAGGTGATTCCCAAGCCTTACCAAGGCGGTGGGGTCGGAGTGAGATGTGGCAGAGTGTAAGACTGCGGAGCCGAAGGCTGCATCGTCTCTGGATTGCTGCACCAACGCGTAGTGGGAAGCAAAGGTGTGGACAGAAGACCAGGTGGCCGCTCTACAGATGTCCTGGATGGGGATATGGGCCAGGAAGGCGGCAGACGAGGCTTGTGCTCTCGTAGAGTGAGCGGCGAGGCGGTTAGCTGGTACACAAGCAAGCTCGTAGCATGTTCGGATACATGCAGTGACCCAGGAGGAAATCCTCTGAGAGGAGACCGGCTTGCCTTTCACACGATCCGCCACCGCTACGAACAGTTGGGGCGAGCGTCGGAAGGATTTTGTTCGCTCTATGTAGAAAGCAAGGGCCCTGCGGACGTCCAGGGTGTGAAGCTGTTGTTCCCAACTTGAGGCACGCGGCTTCGGGAAAAAAACAGGAAGAAAAATGTCCTGGTTCAAATGGAAGGCCGACACCACCTTAGGGAGGAAGGCCGGGTGTGGCCGAATCTGAACTTTGTCTGCATGAAAGATGGTATACGGTGGACCAGCCGTCAGAGCATGAAGCTCGGAAACTCGCCTCGCTGAGGTTATGGCGACGAGAAAAGCTGTTTTCCACGACAGATGGAGCAGACTTGGCCAAGGGCTCAAAGGGGGCTCTCATTAGCCTGGTCAGAACTAGATTCAGATCCCAGGACGGGGTAGCGTACTGGCGGGAACAAGCGATCTAGGCCTTTGAGGAAACGGGAAACCGTCGGATCGGAGAAGATGGACCGGTGACCGACGGGCGGCCGAAAGGCGGATATGGCCGCTAGGTGCACTTTCAACGATGAGACCACGAGACCTCGCTCCTTAAGTGACCAGAGGTAGTCCAGGATCGTTGGTATAGGGACGACGAACGGATTCAGGTCTCTCTGATCGCACCAGAGTGCGAAACGCTTCCATTTCGCGAGGTAAGTCGAGCGAGTGGAGGGCTTCTTGCTCTCTAGCAGGACTCGCTGGACCGCCACCGAACAGGCACGCTCCGCGTGGGTCAACCACTCAGGCACCAGGCTGTAAGATGGAGGGACTGCAGGTCCGGGTGGCGGAGCCTGCCGAAGCCCTGCGTTATCAGATCCGGCCACAACGGGAGGGGAATGGGATCCCGGACGGAGAGCTCGAGCAGCAGAGTGTACCAGTGCTGCCTCGGCCAGGCCGGAGCGATGAGTATGAGGCGGGCCCTGTCCCTCCGAAGCTTGAGAAGCACCCGATGTACGAGCGGGAACGGAGGGAAGGCATATAGGAGGTGACCCGTCCAGGAGCAGAGGAATGCGTCTGACAGGGAGCCCAGGGCGCGACCCTGATAAGAACAGAACTGGTGGCACTTCCTGTTCTCTCTGGAGGCAAACAGGTCTATCTGGGGAAACCCCCACCTCCGGAAAATTGTGTGCACCACATCTGGGCGAAGGGACCACTCGTGGGAAAGGAACGACCTGCTGAGATGGTCGGCCAGCGTGTTCTGCACCCCTGGAAGATAGGACGCTACCAGGTGAATCGAGTGGGTTATGCAGAAGTCCCACAGGAGCATCGCTTCCGTGCAAAGGGGGGAGGATCGGACCCCACCCTGCTTGTTGACATAAAACATTGCCGTTGCGTTGTCCGTCAACACCGCTACACAACGCCCTTGGAGACGGGAGCGGAAGGCTTGACACGGGAGGCGAATCGCCTGCAGCTCCCTGACATTGATATGTAAGGAGAGCTCTCGGGGCGACCAGAGACCTTGGGTGTGCAGGTCGGCTAGGTGCGCCCCCCCACCCTAGCTCTGAAGCATCCGTGGTCAGGGTGACGGATGGTTGAGGAGGGCGGAATGGGACTCCGGCACACACAACTTCTGGGTCCAGCCACCAGGTGAGTGAAGCGAGGATCGGCTTCGTGGCCGTGACTACCATATCCATGGAGTCGCGGTGGGGCCGGTACACTGACGCAAGCCAAGTTTGAAACGGGCAAAGGTGCAACCTCGCGTACGGAGTGACGAACGTGCACGAAGCCATGTGGCCCAGGAGGCGGAGGCAGGAACGCACCGTTGTTGTTGGAAAGGATTGTAGGCCCCGAACTAGGGAGACCAGAGACTGATGCCGAGGCTGGGGCAGGCAGGCCCTGTCCAAATTGGAATCCAGGACCGCTCCGATGAACTCCACCCTTTGCGATGGAGTCAATGTTGACTTTTCGGCATTTATCATAAGTCCTAGGCGCTGAAACAGGGCTAGGATCGTGGTCATGTGACCCGCTACCAGTTGGCGGGATGGTCCACGGACCAGCCAATCGTCGAGATACGGGTAGACGTGTATCCGACGACGGCGGAGGGCCGCGGCAACCACTGCCATACACTTGGTGAAGACCCTCGGCGCTGTGGAGAGGCCGAAGGGTAGCACTGCAAACTGGTAGTGCGTGCTGTTGACCATGAAACGCAGGTAGCGTCGATGGGGAGGGTAAATCGCGATATGGAAATACGCGTCCTTCAAGTCGAGGGCGGCAAACCAGTCTCCCGGATCCAGGGAGGGAATGATAGTCCCCAGGGTTACCATGCAAAACTTGAGCTTGAGCAGGTACCTGTTGAGCTCTCGGAGGTCGAGTATGGGTCGTAGACCTCCCTTCGCCTTGGGGATTAGGAAATATCGGGAATAAAATCCCCTGCCTCGCATATCGCTCGGCACCTCCTCTATGGCACCCAAGCTCAGCAGAGAATCGACCTCTTGTAAGAGGACTTGCTCATGAGAGGGGTCCCTGAAGAGGGACGGGGTGGGTGGGTGGGAGGGCGGGGGCGAAACAAACTGAAGATGGTAACCGGACTCTACCGTGCGTAGCACCCAGTTGTCCGTTGTAATCTGGGACCATGCTGGGAGGAAGCGGGAAAGACGGTTGAAAAATAACGGGGAAGGATCCAGTGAAGAGACTGATGGGCCGTCCTCGGGCGTCCCATCAAAATGCCTGCTTCGGCCCTTGAGGGGCTTTAGAGGGCGCCTGGGACTGGGTACGCCGGTTGCCCGTTGGTCTACGGCGGTTCAGTCTGCCTCTGCGTCCATTATCAGGCCGCGACCTAGACTGATTAAATGGCCGATAGGGCTGCTGCCTGAAGGACCTCCTCTGGGTAGCAGGTGTGTGCATGCCCAGAGTGCGGATGGCAATACGGCCATCCTTGAGGGTCTGGATTCTGGAGTCTGTCTTCTCCGAGAATAGGCCCTTGGTATCGAAGGACAGGTCCTGCAAGGTATACTGGACTTCTGGCGGCAAGGTGGACAATTGCAGCCAGGAGATCCTCCTCATGGTCACTCCTGATGCCAAAGTCCTGGCTCCGGAATCTGCAGAGTCCAGTGAGGCCTGGATGGAGGACCTGGAGGCTTTCTTGCCCTCTTCTAGCAGGGCTGAGAACTCTTGCCTGGAGGATGTGGGAATCAACTCCGTAAACTTAGAGAGGGCCACGAAGTTGTCGTATGCATAGCGGGCAAGGAGAGCCAACTGATTGGCTATCCGTAGTTGAAGGCCGCCAGCCGAATAGACCTTACGGCCCAATAGGTCCATCCTGCACGCGTCCTTGGACTTTGGCGCTGGCGGCCCATTCCTCTCCCGGTCATTCACCGACTGCACAACGAGGGAGTCTGGGGCCGGGTGCGTATACAGGTACTCGTACCCGGTCGGGGGCACGGAGTACTTTCGCTCCACGCCTCGAGCAGTGGGAGGGATGGACGCAGGTGATTGCCAGATTGTAGTGGCATTTTTCTGAATAGTGCGAATGAAGGGCAGGGCCACTCGCATCGGGGCCTCAGCTCCAATCACATTAGTAACCGGATCCTCGTCCTCAGTGACCTCTGCGACCGGGAGGTTGATGGCTTGTGCCACCCGACGGAGGAGGTCCTGATGGGCACGCAAGTCAATCGGTGGGGGATCCGATGATGAGGACCCCGCCACCGCCTCGTCCGGCGAGGAAGACATGGAATGGTCCTGACCCATGGCTTGTAGCTGTGGTTCGTCCATGGGGTGCGAAGCCTCCGCCTCTACGGGATGTTCCGCCGGTACAGGTGGCGGCGGAACCTCAACCGGAGGTGATGGAGGGGGCCTGCTGACAGTGGCTTCCGGCACCCTGTGGTCGGAGGGCCTGGGTCGCTGGAGGGAGGGGGCGCCTTGAGCCTCGTGAAAGGCCCAGGGGGTCCAGAAGCCCCATTGCTGTGGACCGTGGTCCTGTCCTTGGGGGTCTGCCCGGTGATCTCCACTGCTGCCCTCGTGCGAGGCGACCGACGGTTGGCGGGAAGGCCACAGGGGGGCAGAGGCGTTCAGGGACTGCGCCGTCGATGCCGCTAGTCTGTCCGTGGACGGTGCCGGGGACCGGTGCCGATCGTCGCGGTACTGGGAGCGAGAGCGGGACCGTCGACCGCGTGAGTACCGGGAGGTCGACCGCGATCTCGACCGTCGTCGACGGGAGCGGCTCCGAGAACGGTGACAGGAGCGGTGCCGGGATCCGGACCTTCTTCGGTGCCGACGGTCCGGAGACTGGGACCGGGATCGCCTCCGGGAGTGCGACCGGTACCGCGATGAGGAGCGGTACTGGGACTGCGACCGGCGCCGAGAAGGAGAGCGGTACCGGGATGGTGACCGGTGCCGGGACCTGGATCGGCGTGAAGGTGACCGTCTCCGGGATCGGGAGCGGGACCTGGATTGCCTTCTATCCCGTCTGTCAGGGGAAGGAGGCCGTATCATGGCCGGCTTGCCCACTGACTGCACAGCCCGCACCGGCGGTGCCGGGGACCGGAGCCTCTGTGAGCTCTATGAGCTCCCTCGCCGTCGAGAACGTCTCGGGCGTGGACGGGAGAGGCAGCTCGACCACGGTTTGCACCGGGGAGCACGGAGGTACTGGACTCAACGGCCCTGTCGGCGCCGGAGTCGACGGTACCGCGCACGGTCCATGCGCTGTTGAGTTTGGTACCGAGGGGGCCCGACACTGGCTGCTGGACAAGCGGTCTCGATGCAGCAGTCTTCCCAGACTTTGGCTGCGGCTTCCGTTTCCCCGATGGTGAGAGGGAACGGTGCCGGGGCTTCGGTGCCGGTGGCTTCTTAAGAGTCTGGTACCGGACCGGTCACGGACCGCTGGAGTGCTCCGTGCCGAGGACGACGGCGGAGCTGATGGTGTTGGCACCGCAGGGGTAAGCGCCGATTCCATTAGGAGCTGCCTCAATCTAATGTCCCGCTCCTTTTTCGTTCGAGGCTTGAACGATCTGCAAATCGGGCACTTATCTGGTCGATGGGCCTCACCAAGACAACGCAGGCAGGAGTCGTGAGGGTCCCCAATCGGCATGTGCCGCTGGCAAGCCGCACAGGGCTTAAACCCCGGTGTCTTGGGCATACGCCCGCACCGGACGGGAAAAGAGGGGCTAAGCCCCCCTAATTCCCCTTAATCTACCTAACTATTTTAACTACTATATACACTAACTACAAAACTAGAACCGAGGTGAGCTAGGGATGTGGAGGACAAAGGAGCACTCCACTGTTCCAACGGCCGTCACGGGCGGGAAGAAGGAACTGAGGAGCGGACGGGCCGGCTGGGGTATATATCCAGCGCTATAGCGGCGCCACTCCAGGGGGCGCCCAGCCGGCCCACCGGTGTTGCTAGGGTAAAAATCTTCCGAAGAGCCGTGCACGCGCGGCGCGCACACCTAACTGGAATGCATAGGAGCAATCACTCGAAGAAGAACATGGAGGCTACCAGAGCTGAACGTGGCCGTAAGAGCAAATGCTCTCTCAGCCTCTCCTCTCTCCCACCTCCCAGAGTCAGTAATTCTGAATCGTTCCCTGAAATCTAAATAGCCCCAGTATGAGAGACAGTGATTAACGCAGGTACCTTAGGGGCTGCCGCGCCAACCCCTGCCTGCACGAGGAGGGTGAAGAATTGCAGTAGAAATGGGTTAGGTTGGGAGAGGGCACAGCTGATGGGGGACTGGGAGCTGAGTTGACCAAGAGGCCAGAACTCATGAGGGGGGGGGGGGGGTTGGGAGAAGAAGTCAACAGGAGTGGGTAGAGGCATTTCAGTGTATTTTCTTCATTAACCATTCTGCCATGTAGACTCAGACTTTAAAGGTCAGAAGGGACCATTATGATCATCTAGTCTGACCTCCTGCACAAAGCAGGCCATAGAATCCTACCCATCCACTTCTATAACAAACCCCTAACCTACGTCTGAGTTACTGAAGTCTTCAAATTGTGGTTTGAAGCCCTCAAGCTGCAGAGAATCCTCCAGCAAGTGACCCATTTGGGCTTTGGCTACACTTGCAAATTTGCAGCGCTGCAGCAGGGTGTGAAAAAACACCCTCTCCAGCGCTGCAAATTGCGGCGCTGCAAAGCGCCAGTGTGATCTGAGCCCCAGCGCTGTACATTAATCCCCACAGGGAGGTGGAGTACGGACAGCGCTGGGAGAGCTCTCTCCCAGCGCTGGCGCTCCGACTACACTTAGCGCTTCAAAGCACTGCCGCGGCAGCGCTTTGAAGTGCTAAGTGTAGCCAAAGCCTTGGAAACTTTTCATTCACATCTAAACACCTTGGAGCTAAGTTGGGTTGATGCATTTCCACTTACAGTGGTACAGTTGTAATTAGGTGCTTAATCAGATGCTCATGCAGCACAAAGCAGTCAATAATGGGTGTGCTTTCATTCATTAACTTGACTGTGTGCTGTGCATCGCCTTGAAAAAAAGATGCTGTGAGGGAGTGTCAAAATTGTAGGCATTAAGAAATGGTAAGTAGGTGTCAGTTCATTTCTCATGTGTTTCTCTCCTAATTTTAATGTCAGTTTTGAATCAGTATTAATACCATGTTGTTTTAACAGAAGTAAGGTCCATTTGTATAATTGTTTGCAAGATTTCATTGGATATTGTGAACCAGCCGTCTTCACCTTTTATTTTCAGATTCCTAAATACACCCCAGCGCACCTCTCCTGACAGACTGCAGGCCCTGGCCGGTGATTTGTCAATTGGAAGTGACAGAGGAGGAGAAAGACCTGGGTGTATTGGTTGATCACAGGATAATTATGAGCTGCCAATGTGATGCAGCCGTGAAATAGGTTAATGCAGTCCTAGGATACATCAGGTGAGGGATTTCCAGCAGACACATGAAAGGGTTAGTACTGTTATACAAGGCACTGATGAGACCTCATCTGAAATACATCTCTACCTTCTCCCCTTAAAGTCTGTGAGTCTATCAACTGTGCCTTGCGTTGCACAGACACTGATGCCGATCAGGGCCCCATCCTGCTGCACATGGCAGAGAACCTGACTGAGATCAGCACCCCCATTGTGCTAGGCACTGCACAGACAGAGAGGGACAGTCCTTGCTCCAAAGAGATCACAATCCAAGTAGACAACAGGGAGGAGGAAACCAGAGAGGGGCTGTGACTTCCCCCAGGTCACCAAGCAGGTCAGGGACAGAGCCAGGAACAGACCCCCTTAACGCCAGAGCCCTGTCACCCGCAGCTTGGAAAGGTCTCCAGACCCCACTGTATTCGGCTGCAGGAAGAGGTGGTTTGTCCATGGATGCACAGGCTGTCTTGGCAGGCAGCTCAGCTGCGGTCCCTGCACACAGCTGGGGGGTGTCCCCTGGGTCAGGAGAAGTCAGTGTCCAGCCCTGTGGGGCTGTGCTCCTGGCTCATACCTCCAGCACTCACTGCTGCCCCTCCCTTACCAGCTTCACTGTTCAGCCAGCCCCAGGCCTCTGGGAGGTCACTGCCCCCCATCCCCCATCTCCTGCAAGCCTTCAAACAGGGACATGGTGCACCAGTGCCAGAGTGCACTAGTGTAAATTCTGTCTGTTCTAAGGGTTTGCACCAGTGCCTAAAACACCAGGGTGGCAGAGACCTTAAGTGCCCAAAACAGCAGTACGGTGGCTCTAGAACTGGGATCTATTTCTAGCTCTATCACGGACAGTCTGGGTGACCTTGGACACGTCAATGTTTCTCCTCCCAACTTTAGTCTCTTTACCCAGCTGCCACTCACTGGGGTCTCCTCTCTCTCCAGAGCTGCTCACCACTACAGTCTGTGTGGGTGTCCCCAGAGCTAAGGCAGTTCAGTTCTGGAATAGTCTTACAAGGGGGCTGGGGAGTCTCTTTCCCTGGAAGTTTTTAAGAACAAGTAGGACAAAGCTCTGTCAGAGACAATCTACATATACTTGGTCCTGCCTTGGCAGAGAGAGCTGGACATGACAACATCTTGAGGTCCTGTCCAGCTCTACATTTCTATGATGTTATGCAATATAGATACATAAAAAAACAACAAGATGAAACCAAATAAAAACGTGGTGTCAGGCCATTCAAAAAACAACAACAAAAAACTACACTGCCCAGCATAAGATGACACAATACTAAGGAGAAGAAAGCAACGCAAAGCAAACTAACACACCTTAGGACAAAAGTACACAATGCAAAAGAGCTCAACTCAATCCAACACAACAAAGACACCAAACAAGCTGAGGTAAAACAATGCACCATAAAACTATGCAACACAACATGGGGCAATCCCAGTTCCAAATGGCACCATGCAAAACAGCTCAGCGTAGAACAGGACACAGCACAAAAGAGAATTATTTCAATGTAGGCCTGGAAGGGATCTTGAGAGGGCGTCTACTCCAGCCCCCTGTGCTGAGGCAGAACCAAGTGTTAGGATATAGATATTCAGGCCTGTCTGCAAAGGCCTGTACTTTCAGAATGTAGGTGTATTCTCATCACTTAGCTAGTTATAGAGGTATAAAAGAAGGAATCAAAGATCACTGTCTGTGGAATGGCCTTCTCTTACTGTGACAGGCTAAGGCCTTCAGCCAGTACAGTGGTGCGACGTGATCTGGGTCGGGGTCAGTGCAGTGCCAGACCCAACGGGGACACAGATCTGAGTCGAGGTCTCTGAAGTGCCCAGCACAATGGAGGCAGCGCTTTGGGTCGCAGTCGTTCGCTGCCTGGCACAAGGGGGGCCGTGATCTCGGTCCAGGTCTCAGTTTTACCTGGCACAACAGTGGGGTCTGATCTCACCTCAGGTCTCTTCAGTGCCTGGCAGAACAGGGCCCAGATCTCAGTTGGGGTCTCTGCAGCAGCTGGGCCACGCTCAGTACGATAAGAGCCCTGATCTCAGTCACACACCTGGAGAGAAAAGCGGGAAGATTTTTGAGCATTAGATATCAGTATTTCAGAACTGAGGAGAAAATGGGGCACAAACTAAATATTTGCCAATATAAGAGAGAAGCACCAACATCTGGGAGATTTTGTGTCACATTTAACAGTTGAAGAGAAAAGATGGGAAATTGGAGGGGATTATACAAGGATATTGAATCAACAACAGAATGGGACGGATTCTTCTTGCCCCACACTCACATGGCCGGCAGGGAGCCCTGGGTGATGTCTTTTCACAGGGGAAAGGAGGGGGCTGGAGTGAGAAAGTCACTATCAGTGGGGAGGGCCTGGCAGTGGGGTCTGGGAATGTGACTAGCAAGTGGGGGGGGGGTGCAGTGTATATTTGAAAAGGGGTAAAAGAAATGCAAACAAAACATGGTACTTAATTAAAATCCTGTTAGGGCTCCAAAAGGAGCCATAGTAGATCGTGCTTCTTTTTCAGATCTTTTGAGCAGTGTTTTGGAGCAGAAGATGAAAGTGAACAGCAATAAGAACCCCGGTGGAAGTGAAATGTGTCCCTTTTGAAACAGTCTCTGAGCTGCTGATAGCTTTGAATCCAGAGGCAAGCCAAGAAAGCCTCTGTGTGGATGCAAATTACCCAGCTGATGGGGGAAGGAGGAAACTGCCATTTGCAGCACAAAGAACCTGAGAATAATGAATGCATCTGGTCAGCAAACAAGCTACTAGAAGACTCAGATTATGGCCCTCCAGAAAAGGGAGGTGAAAAAACAAGTCAAGCCTGAAAATAAGGGGGACAGGTTAACCCTAAGGAGCGTGTGTGTGTGTACACAGAGCAGAAATCTGAAGCTGTGGGAAACTGAGGCACGCCACCTCATAAATTTCATAAATGATCAGTGAGTGGGGTAATTCACTAGCCTGACTATAGAACAAAATAAGGACAGCCTGAAGGTAATTCTTCTGTTTTTCCTGCAATTAGGAAGGAAATTTGTAAAAGGAATTGGTATTATTATTAAGAAATAATCTGTCCCCACCAGGGGGGTGGAAATCGTTTCTTTTGTTTTTCAGACACTCTACAACCACGCTGGCGCCAGCGGAAGAATAACCCAGAATACAATGGATCTCTGTTTTGTGGTGTTTGTCTGTGGTGTTGGTCTTGTTGCTAGCATGAGGTGGGTGGGGGATGGCTTCAAAAGGCTGACCTGGGGGGAGAGGAAGAGGTGTGTGGGAATGCAAAATGCTCAACTGGGAGGCCAGCACCTGGGTAATGGCTACTATGGTGCCTGGAAATAGAACGGCAACTAAGGTGGGCCCTACAAGCCCTATGGGAATAATGAGAAGGGGAGGAGCTCACTGGGAATCAATGGAGGGGTGTGAAAAATGGTGCACATCAAAGGAAATGTTTGGCTGTGCCCCTCTCCTATGACTATGCAGGAGCAGGATCCATGGCCTATGGCAAAGGGTGGACAATTGGGTGTACTGTGTATGAGGTGTTTTGCTGGAAATGTACATATTTCTGGGGGCACAATTACACCATCCCAAACCAAACTACACACATCTATATGCTGCTATCTGGACTCTGGTGCACAAATGGATCTGTAAATCTTATTGCTGTGAATAATTGAACCGGGGCATACCGCCTGATTCCATACCAAGTGGTTACGTTGGCTTGGACAATAACCCATTTCTCTGAGGACATTCAATGGACTTATAATATGGACAAAAGCACGTAAAACCTGCAGGGGCAGCTTGCTGCCGCTGCCAGCAACGGGACACATTAAGATCCAGACCCTGTCGAAGGAGAGGCAGTGTTTCGGTCGTGGCTCGGACGTGGGACCATACTGCAGTGGTCAGGACTCGGTGTTGCTGTGCATTGTATATTGTTAACAGTACTTGTGTCACGCTGCATATGCAGATAACCTATAAGTAATGTAGTAAGCCCTTCCCACCCCGCAGTGTGCAAGACAACCCGGGCCCAATATAATGGGAAGTCTGGGACACTAATTGGACTAGGTGTGGTATGCCCGTATGAGAGAAGGTGCAGGGCACGGGACTACACAAGGGGCAGTGGGACAAATGGAATATCGACACCTTCCACCTTGATGCCTGGCCCTATCAGAAAATGTGTCGCCATCTGTCCTGTGCTTTTCCAGGGATACCTGGGCAGGAGGATCTCAAAAGAAAAAGAAAAAAAAAAGGGGTGCAGTGTTAGGATAGAGCTATTCAGGCCTGTCTGCAAAGGCCTATACTTTAAGAATGTAGGTGTATTCTTATCACTTCGCTAGTTACAGAGATATAAAAGAAGGAATCAAAGATCACTGTCTGTGGAATGGCTTCTCTTACTGTGACAGGCTAAGGCCTTCAGCCAAGATGTAGTTAGGCAGCCATACGCTGGGAAGTGTCTGGTCACATCCTCACATTCCAAACTAGTCACATTGAAATAAGGTGCTATTGGGCTGTTAGGAATACAATCCTGCCCTGATATTCCTGTCACCTCCAGAGAAAGAGAAGAGCCTAGAAGATGTAAAAGGAAACCTGGTTTGATAGCGTCCTGTCTGGCAAGAACTCACTTATCAATAGACACAGCTGGAAAACCCTTATGTCTGTATAAATGTAGTTGTGAAATCCTCACTTCTGTATTGTTCTGTATGTTTATTTGCATGGTCTCTGTCTGGTTCTGTGATTGTTTCTGTCTGCTGTACAATTAATTTTGTTGGGTGTAAATGTAAACCAATGAAAGTGGTGGAATATAATTGGTTAAATAACCATGTTACAATATGTTAGGATTGGATAGTTAAATTTCAGTAAAATGATTGGTTAAGAAATAGCTAAGCAAAACTCAGGTTTTACTATATAGTCTGCAGTCAATCAGGAAGTAAAGTGGGGGGGGGGGAAATGGGAACAGGGACTGGGGGAATTGGGATCATGTTTTGCTAAAGGGGGAAATGGGAACAGGGACAGGGACACAGGCAAGGTTCTGTGGTGTCAGAGCTGGGAAGGGGGACAGTAAGGAAGGAAACTGGAATCATTGCTTGCTGGAAGTTCACCCCAATAAACATCGAATTATTTGCGCCTTTGGACTTGGGGTACTGCTGCTCTCTGTTCATGCGAGAAGGACCAGGGAAGTGAGAGGGTGAAGGACTAAGCCCCCTAACACCAAGTATCCCTAGACATTCCCAGACTGGTGTATCTCTAACCTGGCCTTAAAAACCTACAATGAAGGAAATTCCACAGCCTCCCTTGGAAGCCAATGCAAGGCAAACACTGACCAAAACAACTCTGTACACGCACACGCTGGGCTTGGGGTTAAGGGGAGAGGCAAGAATTCAAACAATCTGGGTTCAGTTCCCAGTTTTGCCCCAAATTCTCCATGCAAACTTGAGCAAATTACTTCAGCTCTCTCAGCTTCAGTTTCCCCATCTGTAAAATGGAGAGTCGCCTCCCACCATTGGCCTATTTAGCCTTTGAGCTTTTTGTGGCAAGGACTCTCTGTCCCTGTGGGCATGTCCACACTGCAGTCAGACACCGGCGGCTGGCCCGTGCCCGCTGACTTGGGCTCACACGGCTCAGGCTGTGGGGCTGTTTAATTGTGGTGTCTATGGTCCAGCTGGGGCTGCAGCCCAAGGTCTGGCACCCTCCCACCTCGCAAGGTCCTACAGCCTGGCCCCAGCCCGAGCCCAGACACCTACACTGCAATTAAACAGCCCCTTCGCCTGAGCCCGTGAGCCTGAGTCACCTGGCATGGGCCAGCTGGGGTTTTAGTGGCAGGGTAGAGATACCCTTGGTGTCTGTTCAGCACCTGTCACAATGGGGACCCTGATCCTGGTCAGTGTCTGTGCAGAGCCCTGCACAACAGGAAGCCTGATCTCAGTCGGGGGCTCTGCAACTCCCGGCATTACAGGATCCCTGATTTTGTTTGGGGTCCCTGCAGCATTTGGCAAACTGTGGGGCCAGGATCCCTGTCAGGGTCTGTGCAGTGCCCAGTACAGTGGTGCGACGTGATCTGGGTCGGGGTCAGTGCAGTGCCAGACCCAACGGGGACACAGATCTCAGTCGAGGTCTCTGAAGTGCCCAGCACAATGGAGGCAGCGGTTTGGGTCGCAGTCATTCGCTGCCTGGCACAAGGGGGGCCGTGATCTCGGTCCAGGTCTCAGTTTTACCTGGCACAACAGTGGGGTCTGATCTCACCTGGGGTCTCTGTAGTGCCTGGCAGAACAGGGCCCAGATCTCAGTTGGGGTCTCTGCAGCACCTGGCAGAACAGGCCCACGCTCAGTACGATAAGAGCCCTAATCTCAGTCACACACCTGGGGAGAAAAGCGGGAAGATTTTTGAGCATTAGATCTCAGTATTTCAGAACTGAAGAGAAAATGGGGGACAAACTAAATATTTGCCAATATAAGAGAGAAGCACCAACATCTGGGAGATTTTGTGTCACCATTTAACAGTTGAATGGAAAAGATGGGAAATTTGAGGGGATTATACAGGGATATTGAATCAACAACAGAATGGGACGGATTCTTCTTGCCCCACACTCACATGGCCGGCAGGGAGCCCTGGGTGATGTCTTTTCACAGGGGAAAGGAGTGGGGCTGGAGTGAGAAAGTCACTATCAGTGGGGAGGGGCTGGCAGTGGGGTCTGGGAATGTGACTAGCAGGTGGCGGGGGGCTGCTGGGTTGGGCAGGGTGGGGGAGGGGGAAGGAGCTGGGAGGGGAAACCTGGGGCTGGGCCGTCTCCATGGGGGACACTTGCTCCTCCCTCCCCTTCCTGGCCCTTCCCAGGCCCCGTTGCCAGCAGAGAGTGGCCCCCCCCAGCCCAGCCCAGAGGTGTCCCTGTCTCAGGGCCCCCCCAGCCTCTGCCCATTCACCCTCTGCCCAGCTCAGGAATCACTTGGGGGAACCATTTCCCACCCGCACAAGGACAAATCCCTGCAGGTGGAAATGGGGGGAAACCCCCCAAACCTGAGACCTGAACTGGCCACTGGCGAAGGGGAGAGAAAATGGGGCACAATCGGGGGGGGGGGGCAGGGAACTTCTCAGGGGTTGGGGGAGGGGGGGTCACCCTGGGCGCTGCTCGTGGCTCTCTAGGGAGAAAGGGGGCAGGACGGGGGAGGAGGGGGGTCCCCACGGGAGGGGGCAGCGGTAAATCCGAGGGGATCTCAGCCCCCCCCTTTCTCTCCCCGCTCCTCGGGGGTCACCTGCCCCCCCCCCGGCCATGTCCGGGCTGCACCGACATTTCCCCCCCGGCCCCGCCCGGCCCCACGCAGGGACCCCAGGGTTAATGAGCCCCAGGGCGGCTCCAGCGGGGCAGGGCCCGGGCCGGGCACGGGGGGGGGGGGTTAATGAAGGGCTCTCCCGCCGCGATCTGCGCATGCCCAGAGCCCCAACGGCACCAACCCTTCTCCGGCCCGGGAGAGGCTCCAACGGCCCCGCGCGAGCCAGGCAGAGCCGCAGCGCCCAACGCTCCTTCGCAGCCCGGCTCCGGCTCCCCCGCTGACATCACTTCCGCTCCGGGGAGAGTCAGGAACTACATCTCCCAGCCTGCCCCGGGGCCGCTTCCGCCCTCTCCAGCCCAGGGAAGGGAGGGTTCTAGCAGCTGTTACTGCGCATGCGCCGTGCGAGCCCCGCTGGGGCTGGGAGAACAAAGCTGCTGCTGCCGCCTCCGCGTGAGCCGGGCCCGGGCTGAGCCGCTGCTGCTCCCCGGGGGGGTCTGTGCGGGGAGGCCCGGCCGGGGGGGGGGAGTTTCTCCAGCTGGGCCCCGCCCCCCAGGCAGCCCCGGGCTCTGCCCGCCCCAGCCCCGCCCGGAGCCCCCGGGGAGTGAGAGACGCTGGGGGGGCGGGCACGTGACTCTGCCCCGGGGAACCCGGGAGAAGCCTCGGAGCCGCCTCGGCCCCAGCGGAGCCGCAGCAGGATCCGCCCCCCGCTGGGATGGGGGGGGGGGCCCGGCGGGGGGCGGTGCATTAAATCGCTCCCCATAGCCCTGTGCGGCTCCCGGGCACTGCGCATGCTCAGTAGCAGCTCCTGAAGCCGCTGCCCTTCCCCCCCGCCCGTATCAGCCGGAACGTTGCGCCGGGGGGGCTGAGCAGGGAATTGATGGGGGGGTCAGGCAGGTGGGGGCAGTGTCAGGAGGGGGCTAAAGGGAAGATCCGGGCGGGGGGGGAGCAGGAGTTGAGCTGGGGGGCGCAGGGGGGGAGCCGGGGTTGCGGGGGGGGGGGGGAAGGTCATTGGGGCGGGACATTTTAATTGTTTTGTGCAGCCAGGAAATTCCCGCGGGGGGGGGGGGAGGTGAGTTCACTGAATCCTGCCCTGTTTGTGCCCCGTCCTCCCACCTGCAAAGTCTCTCCAGCTTTTCCCCCATTATCACACGTGGCTATATCATTTGGGGGAGGAGGGGATGTGGCAGCTTCCCCCCCCCCCCCCGTACTTTATCTGCAGCGATTTGTCCTTGTTCAGGTGGGAAATTGTTGCCCTGAGTCATTCCCCAGCACATGGCAGCCCCTGGCGTGCGGATGGGAAGAGATGCCCGTTCTCTGCCAAGGCGGGGATGGAAAAGCATGTGTCCCCCATGGAGACTGCCCAGACCGGAGTTTCCCAATCCCACCCACTGACCCCAAACTACCAACACAGTTTCCCCCAGCCCTCAGTTGCCAGTCACCTGCCCATCCCCCACTTCCGCCCCCTTCCCTTTATCCAAGGAGCCTTCCAGCTCCCCCTGCCCCTTAAATCAGCTCCTCCCAGGCTCCCTGCTGCTCATGGAATGGTGGCAGTGGGGGGGAACCATCACTTTGTGTTTATGTATTGGATAGTCTCATAAAATGCAGTCAAACAGTCCTCCTTTTCCCTCTAGTTATTTAATAGCAACATAAAATCCCCCTCAGATCTTGGTATTTTTCTCTCATGTTATCAATTGCTTAGCTTGTGGCTTGTTTTCTCTGCAAATCTCAAAGACTGATATAAAATACTCTAAACATTTGCCCCACTTTTCTTTAGTTGTCTAATTCTAAGTGAATATCCCCTGAGATTTTTTTCCTTGTCTCTCTCATGATAAAATACAAAGAAAATCTCAGATTGTCACCTTTCCTCAGATTCTTGAACATGGATATAAAATGTTTGCAAATGTTGCCCGTTTCCGCTCTATTCATTTATCAAATATTGATGTGAAACACTCAGATTTTACTTCCTATCAACAACTGATATAAAATCCCTCTGATTTTCCACTTTCCTCTCTATAATTTGCAAAATGGATCCAAAATCTCTCAGATTTCCACCCTTTCTCTTTCATTTCTGAACGTTGCTCTCAAAGCTCAGGATTTCCCTCTTTCTATGTCATTATCAAATGTCAGTTAAAAATCCTCTCAGGTTTGGGGCTGTTCCCCGTGTTTCTAAATCCCAGTACCTTCTTCCTTCGAGGGAACCTGTTGCCCTGAGTTCTTCTCCATCCTGGATGTTGTAGGGAGTTAAATTGCCCAGAGATCATCTTTCCCGACTCCTTTGAGAATCATTTGTTCCCTCCTTTACCTCTGTTAAAATGTTTGCTGAAGAAAGAGACCAGCCAGATATTTAATACCCATCAAAGCCAGAGGTCTCTCCCTGTTTGGGGATCAGTGCTTCCCAGCTGGTAACGGGATAGTTGGCTGGACCCTTTTCTTTTCTCCAGCTGGCATGGGATGAGGAGGTCACTCTGAGTGCAGTG
This sequence comes from Mauremys mutica, assembly GCF_020497125.1. Lineage (NCBI taxonomy): Eukaryota > Metazoa > Chordata > Testudines > Geoemydidae > Mauremys > Mauremys mutica. The sequence goes on along the minus strand of NC_059092.1, from coordinate 24,806,783 downwards.
TGGGTCCAGAAGTATCCTAAACCCCATGACAAATGGTCTCTGTGATGTAGCCACCTCTGGGGTGGCTCCATGGTGACCATTATTTGCTAGTGACAGGGCATGGACATGTCTTACCTCTCTGCTGAAGGGCAGGCGGGGGTCCTAGGAGGGCAGTGGGGGAATCCCAGGAAGGCAGTGAGTTCCTAATTGGGGTCCCTCGCTGGTGGGGGCTCTTGGTGGGATTCCCAGCCTGGCAGTGAAGATCTGGTGGGGGTTCTCTGGCCGGTGGGGCTCTGAGGGGTATCTGGGATCTCTCTGGCCAGGGATTCTGGGAGTTGGGTCCCAGGAAATATCTGGTGGGACCCTGGCTGGGGGGATCTGGGTTCTGGGTACTGGGGGTGTTGGGGGCCCCTGGATGGAGGCTCTGGGGGCTGCTACTAACCATGTTCCTTCTCTCTGATCAGCTTGTGCCAGAATCCTGGCTCCAAGCACTGCCTGACATTCCCTGGCCAGGCCCAGTCACTGTGATAACTTTCTAGCCACTTATCAAACACTGTGAGGTGAAATCACAGATTTTGCATTTCTCCCCTCTTGAAAACTGCAGGAACTTCCAGTTCCATTGGGAAAACTCCTGCCCAATTCCTTGTCCTAGATCTGGAGGGTGAGGGAAGTGGGAAGGAGTGCTACACTATGGCACTATCTTCCACAGCATTCTGGACTCGTGAGCTCTCTCCTGCCGTCCATCACCCCCCTCTGACAAACAGAGGCTAAGGACACCATTCCTTACCCAGCCTGGCTAATAGCTATTAATGGAGTTAACCTCCATGGATTTATCCAGTTCTCTTTTAAACCCTGTTATATTCCTAGCCCTCACAACCTCCTCAGGCAAGGAGTCCCACAGGCTGAGTGTGCGTTGTGTGAAGAAATACTTCCTTTTGTTTGTTCTAAACCTGCTTCCTATTAATTTTCATTTGGTGATTCCTAGTCCTTGTGTTATGAGCAGTAAATAACACTTCCTTATTCACTTTCTCCACACCAGTGATGATTTTATAGACCTCTCTCATATCCCCCCTTTGTCTCTTTTCCAAGCTGAAAAGTCCCTGTCTTTTTAATCTCACCTCATACAGAAGTTGTTCCATACCCCTAATCATTTTTTTTGTTCTTTTCTGAACCTTTTCCAATTCCAATCTTCTTTGAGATGGGGAGACCACATCTGCACGCAGTATTCAAGATGTGGGTGTACTATGGATTTATAGAGAGGCAATATGACATTTTCTGTCTTATTATCTATCCCTTTCTTAATGACTCCCAACTTCTTGTTTGCTTTTTGACAGCCACTGCACGTTGAGTGGATGTTTTCAGAGAACTATCCACAGTGACTCCAAAATCTCTCGAGTGGAAACATAATTTAGACCCCATAATTTTATGTATAGTTGACAGGGGTGAGCTGCAGCGGGTTCGCACGGGTTCGCGGGAACCCGTTGTTAAATTTAGCAGCCATTTTAGAACCGCTTGTTAAGGGCTGCTAAATTTAACAAAAGTTCCCGCCCACTCCTCTCCTGCTCCGCCCCCTTCTCCTCCCCCTCCCCTGCTTCCCGCGAATCAGATGTTCGCGGGAAGCCTGAACAAGCAGCATGGAGGCAGCCAGCAGGTAAGCTGGGGCGCAGAGGGGGAGGGGAGGTGCGGCTGGCTCAGCAGCTCCCGGTCCCAGACCGCGGCTCCCTCCAGGCCAGCGCCGGCCCGGGGAGTCGGGCCCCACGGCTGCCGCCGAGCGGCCGGGCCCCCATACCGGCCCGGGGAGTCGGGCCGAGCGGCCGGGCCCCGGTGCCGGCCCGGCCCGGGGAGTCGGGCGGAGCAGCCCGGCGAGTCAGGCCCCGGTGCCGGCCAGGGGAGTCGGGCCGAGCGGCCCGGCGAGTCGGGCCCCGGTGCCGGCCCGGCCCGGGGAGTCGGGCCGAGCGGCCCGGGGAGTCGGGCCCCGGTGCCGGCCCGGCCCGGGGAGTCGGGCCCCGGTGCCGGCCCGGCCCGGGAAGTCGGGCCCCGTGGCTGGGCCCCGGTGCCGGCCCGGCCCGGGGAGTCGGGCCCCGCGGCACCGGTCGTGGTCCTGGCAGAGTGGACCCGGTCCCCAGGCAGTGTGGTAAGGGGGCAGGGAGGGGGTGGGTTGTGGGGGGGTGGATAGGGGTCAGGGCAGTCAGAGGGCAGGGAACAGGGGGATTGAATGGGGGCAAGGGTCCTGGGGAGCAGTCAGGAAAGAGCAGGGTTGGATGAGGTGGTGGGGGCACTCAGGGACAGAGAGAAGGGGTAGTTGTATGGGGTAGGGGTTCTGGGGGGCCATTGAGAATGAGAGGAGGGGTTGGGTGGGGCGGCAAGGGGCAGTCAGGGGACAGGGAAGGGGGGGATGGGTCAGGGGTCTCGGAGTGTGTGTGTTAAGGAACATGAGGGGTTGGATGGGGCACGACCCCCCCCCACGGAGGGGGGGGGAAGGAGGGAACCCGTTGTTAAAATTTTGGAGGGAGGAGGGAACCCGTTGTTAAAAATTTGGCAGCTCATCACTGATAGTTGAGATTGTTTTCCAATGAGCTGCACTATGTGTTATCCTGACATCTAGTACTGCTGAGATCCTGCAATCAGTGATATCCCTGCCCTTCCTGTTCCCTTTCTCCACTGAACCCCACCAGCCCATAGTTACTGTTCCCAGCTTCCCCAGGACTCTCTCATTGTCTCTGGACCTGTCTGTCAGCAAGAAGCAGTGCCAGGGAGACTTGCCCTCTCTCTAGAGACTTCGATTTCTGGGACATGGATTTACTTTCTATGTGTTCTAGGAGACTCTTTGAAATTGAGTGTCTGTGACATTAACCATAGTGCAATCTGGACTGTTGAACAGCTGTGAGACTCAGTTCCCAAGCTGGGGTGCCTTTTACACTGCTTTACTGTGAGAACAGCCACTCCTGGGCAGGTAACACACAGTCTCCAGCATGTAACTCGCTCCCAGCTACACAGTACTGAGTGCTGCTAGTCAGTGACTCACAAATTACAGTACCCCACAAGAGAACCCCAGAAAATTCTCTGCTCCCAGACTTCTCCCAGAAATGTGTATCTTGCACTGTCCAGCACACTCCTGAACAATGGGAGCTCATATGAAATCTGTCATTTCATCAGTGGAAAATGACATGTGCCAACCTTGTCATTCCAAATGGAGTTTCCAACACACTTGAATCCAAACACACTAGTTAGGTAAAACAATAAAACAAAATTGTTAACTGCCGGAAAAAAATCTTTTCAGTGGCTAAGGGTAATGAGGCATAAAAGTCAGAATTGTTTACAAAAGAAATGCAAAGATAAAACACAAATTAACGTCTAAGTTAACAAGCTAAAATGGATTCAAAGCAAATGTTTCTCTCTCCATGTGCTGAGACAGGCTGGCTTTCCTTTCAGCCAGGACTCCCCCGTAACCTGCCCCTGCCTCCCAAGTTCAGTTCTTCAGGATTTGTCATGGGCAGAGGGAAAGGGGAGAGAGAGAGAGTCCCAAGCATTTTCCTCACCTCTTTTTATAATTCAGTCCTTTGTATTAGAAACAACTTCAATTCTCAGCTGAGTCATGGTGACAGGCTGTCTGTTGGAGATATGAGTTTCAGGTCTCCCTCTGATAGAATGTAAATGTCTTCTTCACACCTTCCCCCTGCCAGCGAATTGCTGTTTGCCTTGCTGTCTCTGAGGAACTGGTCTGTGGGTGTTCCCCAGAATTGTAACTTTTTGTAATATCCTACAGTAAAATCTCATAACTTTACATACAGTGTTGCTACACATTTTAACAGGAGGTTAATATTCAGTAGATTATGTGATTTCAAGTGATACTTCACAAACCATACTGTGTACAAAATTGATCATAATTTTCCAGAAGAGTGAACATAGGATTACAGACTGTCACAGGGCCTGTGTGTGTGTTCCCAGCAGATATGTGGATTTTTCAATCCTTCCTAAGCAAAGTGTTCTGCATCTTCAAGGACCTGGTTTACTAAGTGTGACACTGCATGGAATTGTGAGACGCTTCCTGGTATTAATAATGAATTGTGCTAGATATGCCATGTTAGGTGTCAGGGAAAATGTTATAATTTTCCAAGTATGATCATTTTTTTTGTTTGTATCACCTTTGTATTGTGAGATATAGATACGTAGGGTATATCTGTATTCCAGACTGTGGACTGTGTTTCTGGGTGACACCCTCAGATCTATTGGCATCAGCACTGCCTAGCCTGTTTGATGGCCCGTCCAGGGTCATCAGCTGTACAATGAATCCATGGAAAGGATCAAGGGGATACACCGATTGAGTCAGCAAGACATGCCGGGGAATGCCTGTGTAACGAGAACACCAAGGCTTTTCCAGGCCTGTAACACTCGCTTCCTCCCCTCTGCAGAAACGGAGCCTTAGAGCAGCCCGGATCCAGCATGGGAGCTGAGACCCCACGGGGCCCTGGGAGCTGTAGTTCCTTGGCCAGCTCCCTGCCTTGGAGCAGGGAAGGAACTACATTTCCCAGCATTCCCTTGGCTGCTATCAACAGGAAAGGGAGGGGGGAAGCTGCGAGACTCCATGCGCTGCAGCTTGCTGTGGCTGGGGAGCTGGCTGCTAGAAGGGGGTGGCAGTGTGAATGGGGAACAAGTGTGCCCAAGGAGTAGAAGGCTTTGGCCCAGGTAGCACCCTCAGAAGACTTCCCCAGACTGGCTTAGGGATGCTGGTGTGACCTCGCCTGGCAGCCCCCAAGGAAGGAACTGGGTGGACTAAATGGACAGTGTCCCCTTCTATCTGAAGCCTGGCAAGGGAGGTATGTGGATCCCACCAGAAGTTAAAATGGTAAGTAAGGGAGGAGAGGCTTTACTAGAGGACCTGGGCAGCTTCAGAAACAGCACAGGAGGATTTCCACTTCTGAGCCATGAAAATAGAAATTGACTTTTTCCTTTCCAGATTTAGCTAATGTTCAGAAAGGGAATGTAGCGCCTGCCTTCCAGATTTGAACACCCTCAAAATTCAGGAGTGCTCAAGCTCAATTTGGGCAGCTGTTACTTCATTTCTTCCAAATCAAATATACTGATCCACTATCATTTGCTGTAGAAAAAGTAGGATAAAATTGAGCAACAAATGCTGGGGTCTTCCCAGTGCTCACTAGGGCTGGAATTGCTATTTTCAACAGTCATTACCATTTTTTTTTTTTTTTTTAGTTTTGCTTGTTTAAAAGGAAGACAGTGATATTGCACTGGCAAATCCCCCATAGAAACAAAGAGTGGAACAAAAGAATAATAAAGGCACCTCAAGTTTTCCTCATTTATGTAGGACAGTCTTATAAGATAGATCCAGACATCTTCCAATCACACAAGCTGAAAATTATTCCACTTTACTGCAGTAACCATGCGGGAACCAGTCCTGTCTGTGTTCTGTGCGCATCCAAAATCCCTGCTGAACTCAGAATCACCATCTCACCATCTCTTTTGTGACCATCTCACCTGATATGTTCAGCCCTTGTAAGGGAAGCAGGTTCACATTTAGTAATTGGGTGGGAAGCGTCTCAGAAAAAGTTAGGTGCTGTAGGAGGTGTTGCTTATTCACTAGTGTAACCTTCCTGTTACACTAGTAAACCAGTGCTGCACAGCAGGCACTTTGCTCCTGGAGTCTAGAATGGGGCCTTTGCGTCTATATACAGCCCATTAAAGACAATGAAAAGCCTCCCACTCACTTCAACAGGCTTTGGCCAGAACTGGTTATACACGGGGTAACCCCACTGTCTTCACAGGGTCCTGGTCTCACAGCGGAGGGGGGGCATGTGAGCTTGTTGCAGAGCTGCTGCTCCGGGACGGGAATCTCCTGGCACCCCAGCCTCCAAAATCATCCAGGCTTCACTTTCTGCATGACTAGGTGCTGGCTGAGGGGGGCGTGGGAATTGGTGGCCTCTGCTGCAGGTGATGGGAATCGCAGGTATTTAAAGCCATGGCCTAGAGGAGGGAAGTGCCTAATTGCAGAGTCTGCAGCTGCCTAGGGCCAGGGCTGAGGATTTAGAGCCCCTAGTGCTGCCGTTGCAAGGTTCAAGCAATGCCGTGACTGGTGACATAGGGGGGTGCTGGAGACATGGCTAGAGAAGGTCTGAATGAGGAAGGAGATAAATCTGTGGGGAGTTTCCTTGATCACTATGAAAGTTCTGCTCACTGTGGACACTGGTAAACCCACATGGGTGTACAGCTCAATAAGAAAACCCGGGAGCTGTGTATGGCAGTGCATATAGTCATGTAGGGGTGTGTGATCAAAATGAAAAATCTCTCTGAGGTTCAGTAGCTGGTATCCATTGCCTGGTGGGGCAATGGCACTGCCCCACCAGGCCCACACTCGGAGCCCACAGTGACTACATAGGGGCCTACAAATATGTTTGGTACCAGGACCCACAGAAGGTTAATCTGGTCCTGACTGCCTGAGCACTATTTCAGTCCCACATTTTTGGGTGGACCTCCCACAGTGGGAGCTGCAGAGCCCTCCCCCGCAAAACACACACACACACACACCTACCTACCTCCTGGTGTTGGGAGGGGAACAGGAGAAAGGACAAAAGAAGCGAAAGGAGGGAGGGAGAAAAGGTGAAACAAAAAGCACAAACCCTAATGTCCCTAGTGATTCTAAGGGACAAAATCCCAGGTGCGCAATAAAATTCTGCCTCCTTAAGCTCATGTTTTCCATGCCTAGAATTCAACTCCCACCAGCTGGATCAGACTGAACAGGTTTCAAACCTCCAGGAGGCTCTTACCTTCTAAAGAGGGACGGCTGTTTTCTAGTAAAATCACTAAAAGGGAAGGAGAAAACTCGAAAGAGGTTCCTCCTGGCGCTCACGTCCGTGAACCCGAATACTCTCTGAGTCCTCAAAGAGAGACCTGGAGAAGGAGACTTGCTGCAGCAAAGCCACAGGGGTCTCTGAGGTTTTCCTGGCCCCTCGCTCCTGTCCTGCCTGGCTGATGTCAGCATCTCTCTCTGAGGTCACCACCTCCCCACCACCTTTGACCAATAGCCTGAGGTCCTGCAAAAGGCCTTTGTGATGTCACTGCCACACCCCTCCCTTGCTGTGCCAATGTCCTGCCCCGGCCAGGCCCTTTGGAGGTTTGAGCTACTCCCTGTGGATCACCCCACTCAAGGAGCTTTTCTGCAGAGCATCCTCAGATGTCTGAGCACACGAGTGCCATGGCAACGAACTGACACACGTGACACCAAAATGAGATCATTAATATACTAACCAAGAGGAGAAGGACACTGCAGCATTAGTAGGAGAGAACCCCCTACTGAACATGCATTACACCTACCACCGTCAGCAGAACATATCGGCTACACAACTAAAGAAAGGGATCTGCACGTGGCTGTAGACCAGTGGCTCCCAACGCGGTGCCCACGAGCGCCATGGTGCCCGCCGGGACATTTATGTGCGCCCACCTACTGCCCAGCAGGGGAGAGAAGTTGTGGCCCCGCGCCTGACGGGGACAGAAAACTCAGGCTGCAGGCGCCGGTGCTCTCTGTCCCTGGCAGGTGCGGGGCTGCAGCTTCTCTCCAGCTTCTCCGGGGCTGCAGCCTGCAGGCGCTGGTGCTCTCTGTCCCTGGCAGGCGCGGGGCTGCAGCTTCTCTCCAGCTTCTCCGGGGCTGCAGGCTGCGGGCGCCGGTGCTCTCTGTCCCTGGCAGGTGCGGGGCTGCAGCTTCTCTCCAGCTTCTCCAGGGCTGCAGCCTGCAGGCGCCGGTGCTCTCTGTCCCTGGCAGGCGCGGGGCTGCAGCTTCTCTCCAGCTTCTCCAGGGCTGCAGGCGCCGGTGCTCTCCATCCCTGGCAGGTGCGGGGCTGCAGCTTCTCTCCAGCTTCTCCAGGGCTGCAGCCTGCGGGCGCTGGTGCTCTCTGTCCCTGGCAGGCGCGGGGCTGCAGCTTCTCTCCAGCTTCTCCGGGGCTGCAGGCGCCGGTGCTCTCTGTCCCTGGCAGGCGCGGGGCTGCAGCTTCTCTCCAGCTTCTCCGGGGCTGCAGGCGCCGGTGCTCTCTGTCCCTGGCAGGCGCGGGGCTGCAGCTTTTCTCCAGCTTCTCCAGGGCTGCAGGCTGCGGGCGCTGGTGCTCTCTGTCCCTGGCAGGTGCGGGGCTGCAGCTTCTCTCCAGCTTCTCTGGGGCTGTAGGCGCCGGCGTTCTCTGTCCTTGGCAGGCGCGGGGCTGCGGCTTCAAAGCTGGAGAGAAGCTGCAGCCCAGCCCCGTCCGGGAACAGAGAACTCTGGGGCTGCAGGCTTCAGTCTATGTTAAAGGAAGGATAATAAATATATTTGGACCAGCAGTTCAGCAATGTTTTACTTTTTTAAAAATAAAGAAGATGAAAACTGCTTATGATATTTATTTTGTAAAATATTTTGTAGATAAAAAAGAGCAAATTCACATGGGAAGGTGAAAGAGTAATTGCCGAATAATTTAGTTAATACCTTTTACATGTAAAATTACCGTTTTTATCTTATGGATTCATATATTATGTAATATTAAATGACTTTTTTTGTATATTTAATGTAAACAGAAAATAAGCCTTGAAAAATGGTTGGCGCCCGCCACACTCTTCTGAAAACATGAATGTGCTACTGGCCACAAAAAGGTTGGGAAGCACTGCTGTAGACAGATCAATGCAAAGCTCCACTCACTGCACAGCTGCCAGCAGAAAAGCGAACGTGTTCAGATCCATAAGGAATGGGATGGAGAATAACACGCAACGTTTGTATATAAATCACGGGAGCAGCCTCGAATATCCAGGGACCACCATGGCTACTACAGCACCGCACCCGGGATATTTTAAATCTATCCTTGAGAATTGGGGAAGAAATAGGTCTAAAAAGAAATATTTGATAATGAGAGAAAAGCACCCGGTTCTGAAGAGATTTTATACTAAGTAAGTGACAGTAGTTGGACAGTGTGACGGGATTGTATATGGAAGTTCCATAAACAGACAGTAATAATTCCCCCCCCCCTTCACATGGGTAGCAGGGAGCCCTTTGGGGAGGTGCTTTAAGAGGGTACGTGAGGGGAGTATGGAGCAGGAAAACTCCCTGGCAGTGAGGGCAGCAGCAGCAGGGTGGGGGGGTGACTGGCAGCTGGGGGGGCACTGGGCAGGGGGGGCACCAGCAGCACGGGGGGGTGGGTGACTGGCAGGTGGGGGGGCGCTGGGCAGTGGGGGCAGCAGCAGCAGCAGGGCGGGTGACTGGCAGCTGGGGGGACGCTGGGCAGTGGGGGCACCAGCAGCAGGGGGGGCAGGTGACTGGCAGCTGGGGGGGCACTGGGCAGGGGGGGCACCAGCAGGGCGGGGGGTGACTGGTAGCTGGGGGGGCACTGGGCAGTGGGGGCAGCAGCAGCAGGGGGGGCGGGTGACGCAGATGGGGGGGCGCTGGGCAGGGGGGGCAGAAGCAGGGGGGCGCTGGCACAGCAGGAGCAGGACGGTGTAACCTGGGGCCGGTGTGACGACACATTGTGCAACCCTCCCGTTTTGCGACTAGGTGCAGTTTCTGCCACGCAACGTGACCATCTGGGCTCCTGCTCAGGACTTGCTGCTGCCTGGTCCATGTGGCTGCAAATCAGGAGGGACAGGGTTTGTGGTCGAAAACACTCACATTCTGCTTCCTCCTGCCTAATGTGCCAAATTGACCTATTGCAGGGGTCTGGGGGGTTCTGCATTTTAATTTAATTTTAAATGAAGCTTCTTAAGCATTTTAAAAACCTTATTTACTTTATATACAACAATAGTTTAGTTATATATTATAGACTTATACAAAGAGACCTAAAATATTAAAATGTATTACTGGCACACGAAACCTTAAATCAGAGAGACTAAATGAAAACTCGGCACAGCACTTCGGAAAGATTGCCGAACCCTGATCTTTTGGAAGATTGAGGCGCGCTCTTTCACTTTTCTGTGTATGAATATGTGAAAAGGGAGGAAAGGTTTGGGGGTACAGAGCACACCCCTAACCCCAAGGTGATAACCAGAGTGGCCCCTTTCATTGGTCTGGGGATGGTTGTGCACCTGTCACTGGTCTGGGGATGGTTACAAATCGGGAGGGATGGGGTTTGTGGTCGAAAACACTCACAATCTGCTTCCTCCTGGTTAATGTGCCAAATTGATCTATTGGATGAAGGAGGCGTGCTCTTCCACTTGTTTGTGTGTGAATACGTGAAAAGGGAGGTAAGGTTTGGGGGTACGGAGCACACCCCTGACCCCAAGGTGGTAACCAGAGTGGCCCCTTTCATTTTTTCCACTGGCTTCCTCCTTGCTTATTTCCAATGACTTGGCTGCCTATGCACCTGTCACTGGTCAAGGGATGGTTATGCATATGTCACTGGTCCAGGGATGGTTGCAAATCTGGAGGGATGGGGTTTGTGGTCGAAAACACTCATGATCTGCTTCCTCCTGGCTAATGTGCTGGCCTTCTACCTGTACCGAACCAGGCTGGTCAGGAAGTCCTTGCAACTATTCGTTGTGTCAGCCAAGCGGATTAGGGGGCAACCAGTTTACATCCAGCGCATTTCCTGCTGGATCACCTTGTGCATACGCACGTGTTATGACTTGGCAGGGGTTACCCCACTGCCTATAGTGAAGGCGCATTCTACGAGAGCGCAAGCCTCGTCGGCCACCTATGTCACCCACATCCCTATCCAGGACATATGTAGGGCTGCCACGTGGTCATCTGTCCACACTTTTTCCTCGCACTATGCGATCGTCTCCCAAGCACAGGATGACGCCGGGTTTGGTAGGGTGGTACTCCGTCCCGATAACCCTTAAACTCCTACCCACCTCCATCAGATATAGCTTGGAGTCACCTACTGTGGAATACACAGGAGCAGTCACTCGAAGAAGGTCAGTTACCTGTTCCGTAACTGGCGTCCTTCGAGATGTGTTGCTCTTGTCTAGTCCACATCCCAGCCTCCTTCCCCTCTGTCGGAGTTGTCTGCCAAGAAGGAACTGAGGGTGGGGGGAGTGCACAGCTCCCCTTATAGCGCTATAGCGGCGCTACTCCAGGGGTCGCAGCAGTTCTCCAAAAATTTCCGGCACCGGTGCATGTGGCGAGCACGCACACCTACTGTGGAATAGACCGGAGCAACACATCTCAAAGAACACCAGTTACGGAACAGGTAAATGTCCTTTTTAAAGGATGTCTAGATTTCATTCCTGTAGTAACAGAACTGGTGATAGGAAAGCAGGAAGAGAGAGGGGTGTGTGTGTATGTGTGTACAGCTTAAATTGGTTAAATAGTCTAACTTTCAGTACTCAGTGTTTCAAAAATGTTAGACTGCCAACCTGTGTCGTAGAGATGTCTTCTGTTTTTTAAAAAACCCATGAATAAAGCTACTTTAAGGGAAATTACTGCTTTGTCCAATCCTGAAGGCTATGAGATCTTTGCTCACCAATTCTCAGAAAACTTGTATTTGTTATGCCTTTTTGGTGACTTTAGTATTATGATCTATTATAAATAAAGTGCATTTCACTGATTGATTTTAAAATGAAATTAGTAACTGGAAAAAATGGCCAGTATTTTTTTTAAACCTGTGACAATTATAAGCTACTGTATTCTGTCGTTTACTTTCTAGAATCAAAAGTATATCTAAGTATAATCTAAAGTTCTGCAAAATGCCGGCTGTGCAAATCCTTCTGTGGCTGGATCATTCTTGTGTTTTTATTTTAAGTACAAAATAAATATGTATAACAAATTTAAAGGTATGTAATTAGTAATTTGATATGTTGGGTGGTGCCTATTTTTACGTGTTTGCTCCCCTGATGTTAGAACCTGGCTATGCCACTGCTGTAGAGGGCTCATCACCCAGCAGCTGGGGGCCACCATGTGGCTCAGCAGGGCTGCTGGCCACAGGGCCAATGGGGGTGGGTGGGCTGGGTAGGATCTCGGGAGTCACGTCTCAGGGATCTGCCCCGCTCCCCAGCACTGCTCCAGCTCTGAGCTGTCTCCACTGCCTGGGACCTGTGGGGCCCCACCTGCCTCCCCGGGGGAAGAGCCACCTGGGACCGGTGCAGAGGCTGGGCCAGTCTCAGCCACTCACAGGGGACAGTCGGGGAGGGGGGAGGCTCAGCTGGGTCCTGAGGGAGCCTGGCCTGGGTAGGCTCTGCTCCTGCTCCAGCCTGGCTGCTTCCACCACTCCCAAGGGGCCGGAGTTCTCCTGCCCCAGGACCAGCTCTGGCTGCGCTGCCAGCTCAGCCTGGCAGACACAGTCACCTCCCATCAGGGCCGGCTACTGTGGCTGGGGGTTAGGGTGTGGGAGAGCAGGTCTCTAGTGGGTCTGCGGGGTGCTGGGCACTGGGGGTGGGGAGATCTATGTGTTGGGGGGCTGTCAGTGGGGGAGATCTGTGTGTGTGTGGGTGCTGGGAAGTGGGGGGGGTCTGTGTGGGGCACTGTGCAGTTGTGGTGGTGGGGGGCACTGGACAGTGAGGGGATCTGTAGGGGGGCTCTGGGTGGGAAGGGGCGGGGCACTGTGCAGTTGTGGGAGGGCTGTGGGGGGGTCTTCAGCTGGGGGGCACTGGTCAGTGAGAGGATCTGTGGGGGGGTTCTGAGTGGGTGGGGGAGTGATCTGGGAGGGCACCGGACAGGGGGGTTTGTGGGGGTCTCTGGGTGGTGCGGCACTGGGCGTAGGGAGCCGGAGGGGTGCCAGGCGGGGGGCTTGTGGGGGTCTCTGGGTCGTGCGGCGCTGGGCGTAGGGAGCCGGAGGGGTGCTGGCCAGGGGGTTGGTGGGGGTCTCTGGGTGGTGCGGCGCTGGGCATAGGGAGTCGGAGGGGTGCTGGGCAGGGGGTTTGCGGGGGTCTCTGGGTGGTGCGGCGCTGGGCGTAGGGAGCCGGAGGGGTGCTGGGCAGGGGGTTTGTGGGGGTCTCTGGGTGGTGTGGCACTGGGCGTAGGGAGTCGGAGGGGTGCCGGGCAGGGGGGTTTGTGGGGGTCTCTGGGTGGTGTGGCACTGTGCGTAGGGAGCCGGAGGGGTGCTGGGCAGGGGGTTTGTGGGGGTCTCTGGGTGGTGCGGCGCTGGACGTAGGGAGCCAGAGGGGTGCCGGGCAGGGGGTAGCATGGTGCAGCGTGGGCCCGCCCCCAAGGGGAAGAACGATGGCAGTGCAGGGCTGGGCTGGACAGTGTGGGTCTGGCAGCTCCCAGTTTGTAAACTGGGCCCTTGTACTGGGCTGGGTGGAGTGGGGCTGTCCCTGCCGTGCCATGACCCAACTCCCATTGCCCCAGGCCAGCCCCTCGCTCTGAGGACTCTGCCCCCCTGCCCCATGTCCCCATTTCCCCCATGGGGGCCCACAGATATGTTTAGCACCGGGCCCACAAAAGCTTAATCCGGCCCTGTTTGGGGTGCAGGCTCTGGGAGGGAGTTGGGGGGCGGGAGGGGTGCAGGCTCTGGGGAGGTTGAGGGAGGGGTGCAGGCTCTGAGCTGGGGCAGGGGATGGGGGTGCAGGGGGGGTGCGGACACGTGGGCTCTGGGGGGGAGTTGGGGGGTTGCAGGCTATGGGGAGGTTGAGTGAGGGGGGCAGGCTCTGAGCTGGGGCAGGGGATGGGGGTGCAGGGGGGGTGCGGACACATGGGCTCGGGGGGGGAGTTGGGGGGCAGGAGGGTTGCAGGCTATGGGGAGGGTGAGTGAGGGGGGCAGGCTCTGAGCTGGGGCAGGGGATGGGGGGCAGGGGGGTGCACACACGCAGGCTCTGGGAGGGAGTTGGGGGGTGGGAGGGGTGCAGGCTGTGGGGAGGTTGAGTGAGGGGGGCAGGCTCTGAGCTGGGGCAGGGGATGGGGGGCAGGGGGGTGCACACACGCAGGCTCTGGGAGGGAGTTGGGGGGCGGGAGGGGTGCAGGCTGTGGGGAGGGTGAGTGAGGGGGGCAGGCTCTGAGCTGGGGCAGGGGAGGGGGGTGCAGGGGGGGTGCGGACACGCGGGCTCTGGGAGGGACCTGGGGGGAGGGAGGGTTGCAGGCTGTGGGGAGGGTGAGTGAGGGGGGCAGGCTCTGAGCTGGGGCAGGGGATGGGGGTGCAGGGGGGGTGCGGACACGCGGGCTCGGGGAGGGAGTTGGGGGGCGGGAGGGGTGCAGGCTATGGGGAGGGTGAGGGAGGGGGGCAGGCTCTGAGCTGGGGCAGGGGATGGGGGTGCAGGGGGGTGCAGACACGCGGGCTCGGGGGGGGAGTTGGGGGGCGGGGGGGTGCAGGCTATGGGGAGGTTGAGTGAGGGGGGCAGGCTCTGAGCTGGGGCAGGGGATGGGGGTGCAGAGGGGGTGCGGACACGCGGGCTCAGGGGGGGAGTTGGGGGGTGGGAGGGGTGCAGGCTATGGGGAGGTTGAGTGAGGGGGGCAGGCTCTGAGCTGGGGCAGGGGATGGGGGTGCAGGGGGGGTGCGGACACACGGGCTCGGGGGGCGAGTTGGGGGGCAGGAGGGTTGCAGGCTATGGGGAGAGTGAGTGAGGGGGGCAGGCTCTGAGCTGGGGCAGGGGATGGGGGGCAGGGGGGTGCACACACGCAGGCTCTGGGAGGGAGTTGGGGGGCGGGAGGGGTGCAGGCTGTGGGGAGGGTGAGTGAGGGGGGCAGGCTCTGAGCTGGGGCAGGGGGTGGGGGTGCAGGGGGGGCGCGGACACGCGGGCTCGGGGGTGGAGTTGGGGGGCGGGAGGGGTGCAGGCTATGGGGAGGGTGAGTGAGGGGGGCAGGCTCTGAGCTGGGGCAGGGGATGGGGGTGCAGGGGGGGTGCGGACACGCGGGCTCGGGGAGTTGGGGGGCGGGGGGTGCAGGCTATGGGGAGGGTGAGGGAGGGGGGCAGGCTCTGAGCTGGGGCAGGGGATGGGGGTGCAGGGGGGTGCGGACACACGGGCTCGGGGGGGGAGTTGGGGGGTGGGGGGTGCAGGCTATGGGGAGGTTGAGTGAGGGGGGCAGGCTCTGAGCTGGGGCAGGGGATGGGGGTGCAGGGGGGTGCGGACACGCGGGCTCTGGGAGGGAGTTGGGGGGAGGGAGGGTTGCAGGCTATGGGGAGGGTGAGTGAGGGGGGCAGGCTCTGAGCTGGGGCAGGGGATGGGGGTGCAGGGGGGGTGCGGACACGCGGGCTCGGGGAGGGAGTTGGGGGGCGGGGGGTGCAGGCTATGGGGAGGGTGAGGGAGGGGGGCAGGCTCTGAGCTGGGGCAGGGGATAGGGTGCAGGGGGGTGCGGACACGTGGGCTCGGGGGGGGAGTTGGGGGGCGGGGGGTGCAGGCTATGGGGAGGTTGAGTGAGGGGGGCAGGCTCTGAGCTGGGGCAGGGGATGGGGGTGCAGGGGGGGTGCGGACACGTGGGCTCTGGGAGGGAGTTGGGGGGAGGGAGGGTTGCAGGCTATGGGAGGGTGAGTGAGGGGGGCAGGCTCGGAGCTGGGGCAGGGGATGGGGGGCAGGGGGGGTGCAGACACGCAGGCTCGGGGGGGAGTTGGGGGGTGGGAGGGGTGCAGGCTATGGGGAGGTTGAGTGAGGGGGGCAGACTCTGAGCTGGGGCAGGGGATGGGGGGCAGGGGGGTGCGGACACGCGGGCTCGGGGGGGAGTTGGGGGGTGGGAGGGGTGCAGGCTATGGGGAGGTTGAGTGAGGGGGGCAGGCTCTGAGCTGGGGCAGGGGATGGGGGCGCGGGGGGCAGAAACGCAGGCTCGGGGGGGAGTTGGGGGGTGGGAGGGGTGCAGGCTATGGGGAGGTTGAGTGAGGGGGGCAGGCTCTGAGCTGGGGCAGGGGATGGGGGTGCAGGGGGGTGCGGACCCGCGGGCTCGGGGGAGGGGAGTTGGGGGGCAGGAGGGTTGCAGGCTATGGGGAGGTTGAGGGAGGGGGGCAGGCTCTGAGCTGGGGCAGGGGATGGGGGGCAGGGGGGTGCGGACACGCGGGCTGGGGGGGAGTTGGGGGGTGGGAGGGGTGCAGGCTATGGGGAGGTCGAGTGAGGGGGCAGGCTCTGAGCTGGGGCAGGGGATGGGGTGCAGGGGGGTGCGGACACGCGGGCTCCGGGAGGGAGTTGGGGGGCGGGAGGGTTGCAGGCTATGGGGAGGTTGAGGGAGGGGTGCAGGCTCTGAGCTGGGGTAGGGGATGGGGGTGCAGGGGGGGTGCGGACACGTGGGCTCTGGGGGGGAGTTGGGGGGTTGCAGGCTATAGGGAGGTTGAGTGAGGGGGGCAGGCTCTGAGCTGGGGCAGGGGATGGGGGTGCAGGGGGGGTGCGGACACACGGGCTCGGGGGGGAGTTGGGGGGCAGGAGGGTTGCAGGCTATGGGGAGGGTGAGTGAGGGGGGCAGGCTCGGAGCTGGGGCAGGGGATGGGGGGCAGGGGGGGTGCACACACGCAGGGTCTCGGAGGGAGTTGGGGGGGGGGAGGGGTGCAGGCTGGGGGGAGGTTGAGTGAGGGGGGCAGGCTCTGAGCTGGGGCAGGGGATGGGGGGCAGGGGGGTGCACACACGCAGGCTCTGGGAGGGAGTTGGGGGGCGGGACCGGTCCAGGCTGTGGGGAGGGTGAGAGAGGGGGGCAGGCTCTGAGCTGGGGCAGGGGATGGGGGTGCAGGGGGGGTGCGGACACTGGGGCTCTGGGAGGGAGTTGGGGGGAGGGAGGGTTGCAGGCTGTGGGGAGGGTGAGTGAGGGGGGCAGGCTCTGAGCTGGGGCAGGGGATGGGGGTGCAGGGGGGGTGCGGACACGCGGGCTCGGGGAGGGAGTTGGGGGCGGGGGGTGCAGGCTATGGGGAGGGTGAGGGAGGGGGGCAGGCTCTGAGCTGGGGCAGGGGATGGGGGTGCAGGGGGGTGCGGACACGCGGGCTCGGGGGGGGAGTTGGGGGGCGGGCGGTGAAGGCTATGGGAGGGTTGAGTGAGGGGGGCAGGCTCTGAGCTGGGGCAGGGGATGGGGGTGCAGGGGGGTGCGGACACGCGGGCTCGGGGGGGGGGTTGTGGGGGGGGGGTGCAGGCTATGGGGAGGTTGAGTGAGGGGGGCAGGCTCTGAGCTGGGGCTGGGGGTGCTGGGGGGGTGCGGACACACGGGCTCGGGGGGGGAGTTGGGGGCAGGAGGGGTTGCAGGCTATGGGGAGGGTGAGTGAGGGGGGAAGGCTCTGAGCTGGGGCAGGGGATGGGGGGCAGGGGGGGAGCACACACGCAGGCTCTGGGGGAGTTGGGGGGTGGGAGGGGTGCAGGCTGTGGGGAGGTTGAGTGAGGGGGGCAGGCTCTGAGCTGGGGCAGGGGATGGGGGGCAGGGGGGTGCACACACGCAGGCTCTGGGAGGGAGTTGGGGGGCGGGAGGGGTGCAGGCTGTGGGGAGGGTGAGTGAGGGGGGCAGGCTCTGAGCTGGGGCAGGGGATGGGGGTGCAGGGGGGGTGCGGACACGCGGGCTCGGGGGGGGAGTTGGGGGGCGGGAGGGGTGCAGGCTATGGGGAGGGTGAGTGAGGGGGGCAGCCTCTGAGCTGGGGCAGGGGATGGAGGTGCAGGGGGGGTGCGGACACGCGGGCTCGGGGAGGGAGTTGGGGGGAGGGAGGGTTTCAGGCTATGGGGAGGGTGAGTGAGGGGTGCAGGCTCTGAGCTGGGGCAGGGGATGGGGTGCAGGGGGGGTGCGGACACGCGGGCTCGGGGAGGGAGTGGGAGGCGGGAAGGTTTGCAGGCTATGGGGGGTTGAGGGAGGGGTGCAGGCTCTGAGCTGGGGCAGGGGATGGGGGTGCAGGGGGGGTGCACACACGCAGGCTCTGGGAGGGAGTTGGGGGGTGGGAGGGGTGCAGGCTGTGGGGAGGGTGAGTGAGGGGGGCAGGCTCTGAGCTGGGGCAGGGGATGGGGGTGCAGGGGGGGTGCGGACACGCGGGCTCTGGGAGGGAGTTGGGGGGAGGGAGGGTTGCAGGCTGTGGGGAGGGTGAGTGAGGGGGGCAGGCTCTGAGCTGGGGCAGGGGATGGGGGTGCAGGGGGGGTGCGGACACGGGCTCGGGGAGGGAGTTGGGGGGCGGGGGGTGCAGGCTATGGGGAGGGTGAGGGAGGGGGGCAGGCTCTGAGCTGGGGCAGGGGATGGGGGTGCAGGGGGGTGCGGACACGCGGGCTCGGGGGGGGAGTTGGGGGGCGGGGGGGTGCAGGCTATGGGGAGGTTGAGTGAGGGGGGCAGGCTCTGAGCTGGGGCAGGGGATCGGGGTGCAGGGGGGTGCGGACACGCGGGCTCGGGGGGGGAGTTGGGGGGTGGGAGGGGTGCAGGCTATGGGGAGGTTGAGTGAGGGGGGCAGGCTCTGAGCTGGGGATGGGGGTGCAGGGGGGGTGCGGACACACGGGCTCGGGGGGGGAGTTCGGGGGCAGGAGGGTTACAGGCTATGGGGAGGGTGAGTGAGGGGGGCAGGCTCTGAGCTGGGGCAGGGGATGGGGGGCAGGGGGGTGCACACACGCAGGCTCTCGGAGGGAGTTGGGGGGAGGGAGGGGTGCAGGCTGAGGGGATTTGAGTGAGGGGGGCAGGCTCTGAGCTGGGGCAGGGGATGGGGGGCAGGGGGGTGCACACACGCAGGCTCTGGGAGGGAGTTGGGGGTGGGAGGGGTGCAGGCTGTGGGGAGGTGAGTGAGGGGGGCAGGCTCTGAGCTGGGGCAGGGGATGGGGGTGCAGCGGGTGTGCGGACACGCGGGCTCGGGAGGGAGTTGGGGGGCGGGAGGGGTGCAGGCTATGGGGAGGGTGAGTGAGGGGGGCAGGCTCTGAGCTGGGGCAGGG